>NC_089838.1:264127900-264437067 GCF_035609145.1 Eleutherodactylus coqui
ATCCCTGCGGCTGAACGGTTCCGTCTCTGAATGGAATTGAACAGTGCTGGACGCACCCCATTGACTATAATAGGGTCTGCCCGCTTTCCGCTCAGCTGTCCGGCTTTTGGACGGAAGAAAAAGTGCTCCATGCAAGGGGGGGTATAAAAATCACACCCCCGGACTCTGCAGCCCCTCTCTGATGAGCCCATAACTTTAGTTATGGGCTCATAGGACGTGATGGGTTACCTTTAAAGGGCCACACTTGGAAAACACACCCAGTACTAAGCAGGGGAGGAGTAGGAAGTGCTGTAGCAGTGCGTCGCTCCCATTAATTTCAATGGGCGTAAAACCGTCCGTCCGCACTTCCTCTCCTGTCCACATATGACCATAGCTGGCCGAATGATCAGCTGATGGAGCCGATCACCATCCATCAACTACTGATGACCTATGAGAATAGGTCATCAGTCAAAAAATGGGCAGACAACCCCTTTAATTTCTACTATATCAGTGCTGAGCTAAGCCTAGAGACTAGGAAAGCTGGGTGACTACCGCCAGTTTGTAATTGCGTCACGGTGCATTTTATAAGAGAGTACTGGGCGGCATGGCACTGACTGCCGCCTATAATACAGTGACTAGGCCTCCAAAATGCAGAGTGTTAGAAAGTCCCTGGTTGCTTTATGGAAATGTATACACATAGATAATATTGTAACATTTTATTTTGTTTGTCTACAATGTATATATCTGATTACAAATATTTGCATCTTCTGTCATAATTGTATCGAAGCGCCTTTTAGATAATAGAATGCAAGTAAATAAGACTCCTTCTCTCGTCTCTAATGTTCTAACGTAGTGAAAGCATCCATCACTATGATAACATGTCATGAAGGTAGCACATGGCATTTAATTATACTGTATGCCACTTATCAACCTATAAGAAGCTTCAAAGGGGGCAGTTCCCTTCCTACAAAACCGAACATGCTTAATGAAGTTGCCTTAGATTGTATACTTCGCATAGAGTAAACAGGCAGGCGTTAATAGATGAAGTACTGCCTGTCTACATGGGCCAACAGTTGCTTGGTTTTTAGTTGAGCTCCAACAAGTGAGCAATTCTCGGTCACTCTCCCTGTCGACTCCCATGTTTACATGGGAGAACAGTTTCCCGTAATTGCTCTTTTGACTGATTATTCAATTGGTCTTTCCGAGTGACCGGTTCCCTTCAAAGCCAGCGGGGCCGGCTGCGTAGGTTTTGCACCCATGACTCCGCTATCACCGCTTTCCCTTTCTTCATACTCGCCCACATTTCCCCATAAGACTCTTCTCACCTCGTCTCTCAGCGCTGTGTATCTGTGAAGTGGGCAGTCCCCATCACTTACTCTCAATGGGTGACATCAAACGGTCAATCAAGACCGGGAGCAGTGGCAAACGCCCATTTGACAGGTTCACAGCGCCAGGTTTTCGGATCTAAGAAGACCCCGTCCAGGAGAACAGCGGGCAAGTAAAAAAGTGGCCATAGTCAGGGAGCCGTGGCTGAAAGCTATGTACCAACCCTACTGAGATCAGGATAAAGGGTGCCGCACAGAAATTTGGAAGTTGTCAGATGTTTCCCCAACTCTTGGCATTCCTCGCCCCCCCCCCCATATATATATATATATATATATATATATATATATATATATATATATATATATATATATATATATATATCTATAATATATATATTCCTGTTTTGTGGGTACAGGAAAGCAGTGGTATTTATGTAATAGTGCAAAACGTTTGAGCTCATTTGGAGCTTCTGCAGATCTGAATCAGTATTAGTATACATCATTGTTACTGCCATCATACACCATGTTAATTCATTATTGATTGCAGTTTTCAGCGCTATTTGTGTGAGATGGCATGTCATCTGCATGTTACAGACATGTCCCAGGCAAACAGGGCATGTGAGTACATGCATGGGGACGGGCAGGGGGGCAGGCCGGGCGCACTGCTGAGAATAGTACAGCGGTAAAGCTGGATTTTAGCCATTCTTCACTGAAGGTATAATCCAATTGAAGGAATTTCTTGTCTCTAAATACACAAACCCCCAGCAGTTATGTCATCTGTTTTACATAGCATTCATTTATCTAGGGCACAAATCATCTAATACGTATGCCATCTGAACAGTAATGGGCAGGAAACGGGCACAAATCCTAAATAAAATGCCACACTTTATCTATTTTTCAAGATGTTTCCTGAGCGTGTTAGTGAATACTCAGATTGGGTAAATATGACCGTATTGCAGATTTGCATTTTCAGCATTTCCTGAGCCTAGAAAGATAGAACCCAACATTATAGTATTATTAAAGGGCTTGTATGAGAGTTAAAGAAATAAACTGGCAGCAGGAAATGTTGTAAAACTACCATTATTCTTCTGTCATATGGATTATGCCAAGATTGAAAGTTATCACTTTTTCGAGTATGATATCCATGTTCAGCGCTCCGCTATCTCCAGCAGTGCCACTGCCATAAACGGAGCAGTTATTACTTGACATACCGGACCCTGTTCTCGGGATCCATGGGGGTCCCAGCGGTCAGATGGGAAGTAAGTTGCAGCCAGGGAACTCTGGTAGTGGCTTATCACCCGGGGAACAGGACTGGGCTTTACAATTATTCTTTCTGTCGACATCATCTGTTGCACATCAGAAAGTTATCTGGCCCTGCCGCGATTGACTAGTTCGGATGTCTAGGGGACCCTTAGTCTGTATGGACTCCTTAAAGGAGTTGTGGGCCAAGTTATACACTTATACACTCTATCTACGGGATACGGAATAACGGTTTGGTGTCCAACTGCTGGGAACCCCACTAGCCCAAGAATTTCCCGCATGAAGGAAGTGGCGGATACCTGTGTGTCGCAGCTCCATTAATTAGAATTAGAATGCCAGACATTGCCAAGCGCTAGTACTTGGCAATTTCTGGCTCTCCCATTGAAATGAATGAAGCGCCGGCACTCATGTGCGATCATCACTCCATGGATGCGGGAACCTTTGGAATCACTATTCTCGGGATTGGGGAGATTCTAGGGGTAGGACCACAATCCATCACAAAGCAAACCCTGTCCTGTGGATAGAGGATAGCTATAAGTTAACATTAGCCCTTTACGTTAGACTTCATCAACCATACTGTTATCCATCAGTGCATCAGCTTTAGAGGTGTTTTGTTGCACTACTTTTGAAATTTGTGACAGTATTAGTTGACTGCAACTTTGGTGCAACTAAAATGCTCATAAACCGTCAACGATTGTTCGTCCAACAGTGTTTTCCGCCGGTCTCCCTGTACACAGTTAAGGATCATCCATTGAAAATCAGTGTCCCCATTCCTGCTTTTCCTCGACAACCTGATGGGAAGGTTGAACCATCCCCGTACATATTAGAGTCGTTCGGCTCAGCTGTTATTGGCGAGTTCAGACTACTAAACTCTAAAGTGTATGGGAGCCATAAGACTTTGATCATATCTGTGTCAGAGGCTCATTTGGGAGCCTTTATCTCAGATGTCTCATACTTCCACGCACCCCAAAGCAACCCCATTATAAGTCAGTGGGGTCTGTCATGTGTGGCTTATGTCTGTTTTTAACCAAAACCACGATGGAGATAAGGACAGAGCATAACAGTAAATTAGCTATAATTGTTAAGTTTCCAGGTCACAGGTTGGCCATTACCTCAGTTTACTCATTAGATGTTACAGGCCCCTCAGAGCTTTTTATTGGCCCTGCTAAGACTAGGTCCACATCTGCATTAATGAATTATTGTTTTTTTTTCTTGTTCCTAAACTAATACATGGAATGACGGGACTGGAATACCCAGAGAGGCTATCCAAATTGGGACTATTTACTCTAGAAAAAAGAAGGTTAAGAGGCGACCAAATAACTATGTATAAATACATGAGGGGACAACACAAGGATCTCTCCCACGATCTGTTTATACCCAGGACTACAATGGTAACAAGAGGGCATCCGCTACGATTAGAGGAAAGTAGGTTTCATCACCAACATAGAAAGGGGTTCTTTACTGTAAGAGCAGTTAGACTGTGGAACTCTCTGCCTGAGGACGTAGTGATGGCAAAATCCTTAGAGGAGTTTAAAAGGGGACTTGATGTCTTTCTGGAGAGGAAGGATATTATAGGTTATAAATCTAAGGTTATTTGTTAATCCGGGTATACAGGCAGGTAGGAACTATTAGGGGTTGATCCAGGGAATAGTCTGACTGCCATTAGGGAGTCGGGAAGGAATTTTTTCCCAAATGGGCTAATTGGCTTCTGCTCTTGGGGTTTTTTGCCTTCCTCTGGATCAACAAAACAGGAGGCTAGACAGGCTGAACTAGATGGACATTGTCTTCATTCAGCCTTACGAACTATGTTACTATGTTTTATAGGAACAGTAAACCAGAAATGACTTCAAACTGGATCCATCATATGATGGGCACTGACTCCCTACAGACCCCATTGACTTACATTGGGGTCCATTGGATTCCATCATGGTGACCGTTATTTTACTGGAAAAATAGTACTCATGATGGAATCTATGATTGAGCCTCCAACACAGATGTGAACCTAGCCTGGCAGCCGTTTCATGTCTGAACCCTAGTAGGGGTAGAGGTGCTCCTAGACAGTTGTGTGAAATATTCAATTTGCTTCTCCTAAAGAGTAACAGAAGATCAGAAGTGTTGCGTGACTCGGATCGCCCAAGTCACGTCGGGCTGTGACGTTGTGCTTCTAACCTATACTTAAACCGGATTCACACAATTAAATGGAATTGAGTCTGTTGACTGTCCAAAGCCATCTTCAATCATTGGGCATCACAGTGTCCTGACTTGACCCGACATGTCCTCTAATGCATGCAATCAACCAGTCTGTAGAGTGTTGATGTAGATGCCCAACTGCCAGGCTTTTTATCTATCTTCTTGTCTGTACTTCTGGCATCAATACGTACAGATCTGTCATAATGAAGGTAACTTCTGCTATTGATAAAGTGCTACCCAATCTACACGTGTTTACACCTAGAAGTTGGCACTGCCCTTCCACACGCTGTATCTTTGGCACCGGCTGTGTAATTATCTATTTACTCTCTGCACATTCACCGGATATTGTATTTCACGGTATCTGTCACTGTCTCATTCAGAGTACATTCCTATGTTTGTTTATACACACTAGTCGTGTGGAGTTAGCGGTGTGTAGCAGGGAGCGACCGTGGTGATAGACACAGGGGTGAGCTGTGCCGGATGTGGTAAGTCATACCTATGTAGGCGGCAAATTATGACACAGTTACTGGATAAGCCTCCTCTGCTAAAATGTATTGGTAAACATCCGCTTTTCCCTCATTCCTGGTGCAGCGATTGACTGCCATGTTCATCTGATCTACTGGATCCCTTCAGATTATCATGAAATGGGAGTGATCAGTTGGGAACTATAAAGATTTTATAATGTGACATGTGGACTGAGATATACTTGAACATTGCTAAGTAAAATGCAGTATTTAATCACTTACCTTTCTAACACAGTAGTCTTAATTTCTTAAGGGTGGGTTCACATCGGCATCGGAACCTCCAGCTGGGGGTTCCGTCGCAAATGTGGCTGCAAATGCTGGAAGAAAAAGCTTTGCATTCCAAAACCAGATGGAAAGTTGGTGGACTCCCATTATAGGCACTGGGGTCCACCTGGCGCTGTTTGGTTCTGCCCAGAGTCGGAGCCGTGTGGCCGCGTGGATTCCCTTTTCCAGCTCCCCAAATGGAGCAGGAAAGCGCAATCCCCAGCGCAAGTGTGAAACCACCCTAGCACTGTAGAATATATGCTCTGACCAGCCAAGACATTGAAACCACTGAAGTGACTAATATTCATTGTCTTGTGACAATGGTGCCTATCAAGGTTTGGGATATGTTAGGCAGCAAGTCAGCAGTCAGTTCTTGAATTTGGTATGCTATAAGCAAGAAAAGTGGGCAAGTGTAAGGACTGGTGTTGAGCGAACCGAGCAAGTCGAACCTTGCTAAGAGTTTGGTTCACGGATAATCTGAATGTGGTGGCTTCTTCTGTGGCTCAGTGGTTAGCAGTCCTAGGATCAAATCTGACAATATTGGCATGGAGCTTGTATGCTCTCCTTGTGTTTTCATAATGATCACCATTATTTATGTAGCACATGCATATTACACAGCACTTGATAGTTTGGGTCCCCATTGGGGGCTCACATTCTCTATTCACCTATTCTTTTGTTTTCTGGAGTGTGGGAGGAGACCTACACAAACTCCAGGTAGATGTTGCTCTTGCTCAGATTTAAACCTAGGACCCAGTGTTGCTAGCCAAAAGTACTAACCACTGAGCCAGCACTCCTCTTCCTCCTTCTTCTTTTTGGCCTGATTCAAACTGAACCAAAGTTTTTTCCAAACTAACTGAACTTTTCAAAAGTTCGCTTATTTCTAGTAAGGTTCTGAGCGGCTTTGATAAGAGCCAAATTGTGATTGCTAAATAACTGGGTTGGAGCATTTAAAATGGTAGGTCTTGTGGGGGGTTCCTGGTATAAGTGGTCACTACCTACCAAAAGTGGTCCAAGTAAGGGCAACAAGTAAACAGACAACCGGGTCATAGATGCCAAAAACTCATTGATGCACATGGAGAGCAAAGACTAACGTGTCTTGTGCAATCCTGCTTAAGAGCTAATGTAGCACAATTTGCTGGAACAGTTAGAGGTTTTCCAGTATCAGAACTTCTAGCTTGATGTGTTTGGGTTTGTGTAGCCACAGACCAGTCAGTGCCAATGCTGACCCATCCACTACTGAAGGTGCCTACAGTGGGTACATGAGCATCAGAACTGGGTCATGGAGCAATGGAAGAAGGTGTCTGTTGAATCCCACTTTCTTCTACATCATGTGGACTACCTGGATGTGTGTGTTGCTCACCTGGGGAAGAGATGACAACAGGATGCACTATAGGAAGAAGACAAGCCGTTTGAGGCAGTGTGATGCTCTGGGCAATGTTCTGCTGGGAAACTTTTTTGGTTGTTTGATACGTACCATTTATCTAAATGTTGTTGTAGACTAAGTAGGCATGGAATTGTTGTGTATACATTAAGGTGGAAAGCTTTAGTGGCACATAAGCAAGGGCCCTGTATGTGCATGAACCGTGTGGGAGTGTCACTTGGACTCACTTGTGTATTTTAAAGGGGCTCATCCAGCTTTAATAAAGGATGCAATTATTTTGTTCCCAGCCCTTGGAGTTGAAAGTTTTTATTCTAGAACAAGTACACCGCTTCATCGATATGGATCAATGTAGATAAATGCTTGAGGTCTTAAAGGGATTTTCTGGACACTTTAATTGTGAACTATGGTCTGTTAGCTGGTTTGGATGTTTTTATGCTATGCTAATAAACTCCATGACCTGGAACTGTTTCTCCTTTGATATTTGGTTCTATGCCTAAGCTGGCAGCAACCCATGAAGGAGTTGATTTACAATGGTTGAGGAAATACAGCATTATGTATTTTTGTGTTTTTTGGGCATTTACTATTGAAGACCAATCCTCCAAGGATTGGCCATCAGTAGTTGATCGGTGGGGGTCCATTGCTCGGGAACTTCACTGATTATCTGATACTCCTGCCATCTGTCAGTGCAGCCAAGTTGGCCATCCGCATTGGGGTCAAAGTAAAAGGTGTAATAGAAGGCATCGCTTCTATTCATTCCAATGGGAGCGATTCCTTGTATTTCACTTCCATCTCCAACTGCAATGAGGAATCAGAAGTCTAATAAGAGGCATCACTGACATTAATTTTGATGGGAGCAAAGCCTTCTATTTCACTTTCGACTCTGACCCCAATGTGCCTGCACTGACAGCAAGCCGGAGGATCCTAGGCGGTGACCCAACCTGAGGATAGGTCTTCAACAGTAAATGCCCAGAAAATCCCTTTAAGGGCCAGTTATTGGTCCTGAACGTTCCTCATTCACACGACAATCATGGTTGCCTAAAGGGACCAACGATCAGCTGATGAAAATGCTCCCTGATCGGACTGTGGGAACAGGCAGATGTACAGCCAACCTATGGGGACAAACAGTAGTAGCGATCATTCTTTCCCATAAGCCAATTCTTGGCTCATGTATAGGCAAATGAAACTGGCACCAATGTCCATTCCTATCAATAGGCTCGTTGTATCGGGTGAGAACTCTGCTCGCCTAAAAGGACCTTCACCCGAGTCAGTGCCACTTTCTAGGACCTTCACCCGAGTCAGCACTTTCTAGGTACAGTAATATAGGTCCTGTCACATTACCTTCTGGTCCTGCGGGCATATTGTTAATTTCTACAGTTATCAGCCTACCTGTAACATGTATGTCAACACATTCACGAGTACTAAAGATTCTGTAATAACATATTTGTGGTCATCCTGTGGCCAGACTCCCCGGCTTCTAACTATAGGAACTTTCTCTAGCAATAAGTGTAATAAAGCTTTACTTAATGTTACCCACATATCGCTCAACACAATAGCTGGGTATGCTTGCGTCTGTTCCCCCCAGCGAGCGAGCAGCGGCTGCATAGATTTCTCTGCCTCCTGAGGATTTGGCATAAGAAGTTGGAGGGCTGTACTTTTCAATGTTTAAATTCAGTGTAATTGCAGTCTTGTTAAACCCCCCATCCTGTTGTATCAGGTTGCAATATAAGAGCCCCGTTTCAATTAATGATAACCATCTGTACATGTGGATTTCTGTATATGCAGATGTTATTCTCACTACGAAACCTTCCCAGTGCAGAGGGGGCGAGGAGCCGCCGTGTATATGTGTTCCCTTTTATTGCCTCCCGCAGCTGCACTTCTACGCTCCGAAAACAAATTTTCAACTCTTAAATGTAGAATAGAGAGAGCAAATGCGGATGCTTTTTGCAAATGAAAACATAAGAGTTTTCATTTAATGATCATCAGTCCCTGTGCAAAGGGTTAATGGGGCAGCGTTTAGATGTAAATGTACAGATTGGTTTGGTTTAGTTCCAGAATTGCAAATAAAAACAGTTTTCCTCTGCTAGAAAGGAAGTTACTTGCTTACTAAATTCGCTTAGGGTTAACGCTTGGTTCGCTCTCTGGGCCTGTGACCTTCAGAAAATTAGTTTCTCATTGAAATTAGATTGTAAGCTCTGTGAGAAAATAACCCAGTGAAATATCCGTCAGTCCTTGTGTGTATAGCACTTTCATGGCTCTATACAATTCTGACTCGTACAGAAACATCATGCAGAGCTTCCAGACATCTTTGGGGCGCTACTGTACCTCTGTATGCCTGAGTTCATATGTCCAATAGGGTTCCATACTATATCTCATGTGTTCAGGGGGTAGTAAACGTTCATTAAGGGGGTTCTCCTGTTGTATACTAGTGATGGTGTAGCCTTAGGGTAGGCCGTCAATATTTGATTGGCTAGGGTCTGCCGCCCAGGATCCTCGCTGGCCAGCTGTTCATCTGGTCGATAGTGTGTAACCTTGTGTAATAGTAGATTGGCTAAGGTCTCACTGGTCACTTGTTCACCTTGCCGGTCAGCTGTTCATCTGGCCAATAGTGTAGCCTTAGGGTAGGCCATTAATAGTAGATTGGCTAGGGTTTCACTGGTCAACTGTTCACCTTGCCGGTCAGCTGTTCATCTGGCCAATGGTGTATCCTTAGGGTAGGCCATTAATAGTAGATTGCCTAGGGTCTGCCGCCCAGAATCCTCGACGGTCAGCTGTTCATCTGGCCGATGGTGTAGCCTTGGGGTAGGCCATTAATAGTAGATTGGCTAGGGTTTCACTGGTCAGCTGTTCACCTTGCCGGTCAGCTGTTCATCTGGCCAATGGTGTATCCTTAGGGTAGGCCATTAATAGTAGATTAGCTAGGGTCTGTCACCCAGGATCCTCGCCAGTCAACTGTTCATCTGGTCGATGGCGTATCCTCAGGGTAGGCCATTAATAGTAGATTGGCTAGGGTCTCACCGGTCACCTGTTCACCTCACTGGTCAGCTGTTCATGTGGTCGATGCGTGCTTATACTGAACCAATATCTGCAAGAAGCAGATGGCTATGTTCCCATTGCAGTGATCAGGCTTAGTATTTGCCATGCAGTTGCCTTGGAAATGAGCAGGATCTTTGTGTGTAATACCAAGCGTGGCCACTGCAGTGGGAATGGAGCTGTCTGCTGTTAGCTTCCTACAGAAATCGTTTCAGTGCATGGACCCAGAGAATAGCTGATCAGTGGGGATCCCGGGTGGCAGACTCCTCGACTTATTGATGGCTTTCCTCTAAAAGATAGGTCATCCGTAGTTTATAAGTGGGCAACACCTTTTAATTAACTTTTGCTTTTTACAGTATAACTGAATCTTGATACCACTGCTAACATAATTGTCAAAATGAACTGAGCAATAAAACCTTGGAGGGTGACCATAGAAATTGGTTAGCTAGGCTATATAGACATTGGTAGGTCCTGTTGAAATCTGAACGATTCGCTGCAATGTGCTGCTGATGCGTTGGAGGCGGTTGTACCTTTTTAATGGAGTCCTACAACTATATGGGGAGATTTTCTTTGTGGTCCTGGTTTGTTGTAGGTGATTGGGAAATTTGATAATACATTCCCCTGGGCCAGGGACTGGCATGTTTTTGGGTCTACATATGGGCAGCCAAGTATGCTTGTGTGTAGTAAGTAACGACTACCTGCAGTAAAAGGAGAGAGCGTGCATGCATCCATTGTCGTTACAGAGGCTGTCAGCTACTTTTAGCTCTGTAAGCTAAGCTTATGGGCTGAAGGTATTGACTCGCTGAGTCTGGGGATGTAAGTTTCATACTCCCCTTCCCGTCGTTCTCCTGGTGTCTGCGTTGAAAGCTGCTCAATATATTCAGTGGCGACTTTCAGCGCTCACACGGGGGCAATGACGGGGAAGGGGACTATAAAACTTTAAAGGGATTTCCCAGTAGTGAAACTTATACTCTATCAATAGGGGGGACAATGGTCTGACCTGAAGGGGGAGGGGCTGACCACTGAGAATACCACTAGTCAGGAAAATAGAGGTTCCTTCTACCTTCAAATGAATATAGTGGAGGTTGAGTATATGCTCTGCCGCTCCATTTATCCGCCGGAGTTAGCTTAGTGCTTGGATTCTGCTTTCTCTGGCCATCCCATTGAAGTAAATGAAGCGACAGTATGTGTGCTTGGCCACCGCTAGAGATGAGCGAGCAGGCTCGTTTAAGGCTGATGCTAGATCGAGCATCGGTCTTGTCAAGTAACTGATTACTAGACCGAGCACCATGCGGGGGTGCAGAGAGGGAGAGACAGAAGTCTCTCTCACTCCCCCCCCCCCCCCCCCACATGGTGCTTGGTTGAGTAATCAGTCACTCGACAACACCGATGCTCTCTCGATCATCAGCCTTACTTAAACGAGCGTTCTGGCTCATCTCTAGCCACCTCCACCCTGTTCTTTTAGGGGTCCATGTGACCAAATTCTCGAAACTGCTGTGTGTTCCAGTGGTCAAACACCCTGTTCCATGGATTAGGGATATCATGCAATAATGGGAAACTCCCGTGAGTATGCTGCAGATTTCAAACCTTCAATTAAAGGGGTGAAGCCTACCGCAGATCCGTGTTAAAGTCCTCCACCATTTGGTGTGGATTTTGACTCAAATTTTGTGCATATTTTTCTACTGTAGAAAATCTGCCCCAAACCTGCTACATTGGAACGTACACTTTAAGGGAATATTCACATGCAAAAGATTTGTTTTAACTCTCATTCATCTCTATTCAGATAAATGGATGGATTTTTCATTTGCAAACATTTTAGCAACAAATCTGCCAAGTTGTGAACTGATTTTGTTGAGGGAACTTGTCACATTGAACGTGCAATCTGAACTGCAGGCATGATGTTATAGGGCAGGAGGAGCCGAGCAGATTGATATATAGTTTTATGGGGAAAGATTCAGTATAACTTGTAATTTATTCATGTATATCTCTGCTCATTCTGAACTGAACAGTCCAATGGGCGGAGCTATCAGTGATTGACAGCAGCTGGCAACCACTGATAGGACCACCCATTGGACTCTTCAGCTCAGAATGAGCAGAGTTATAAATGAATCTTTCCCCATAAAACTATATATCAATCTGCTCATCTCCTCCTGCCCTATAACATCATGCCTGCAGCTTGGACAGCATGTTGGAGCCGACAGATTGGACCCACCGCACCTGAAGAAACAAAGATGGCTGCACCCCTTCTCTGACTACCTGATGCACATTGTACATTAGTATGCATTGGTAGTCTAGGACACTACATGCTGCTCTGACTGGCCAGCATTGCTCATGTGGTCAGCACTGGTTAATCAAAGCAGGTGTAGTGTCTTAGACTAATGATGCATATTACTGCACAGTGTGCATCAGGTAGTCAGAGAAGCTGGTGCGGCCATCTTTGTTTCTCCAGGCATCGAGGATTGCTGTAAAGAGCGCCTTCATTGGCAACTGCCTTCTGCCAGAGTGAAGCTTTGTAGGAGATGCAATCTGGGAGAATAGGCTCCATGGGTTTTCGTTGTCGTTCGATAGATTGGCAACCTGAAAACTCACATTCCTACCTGCGCCTCGCAGCATTACATAACAGGCTATGTTCACACGTGGTATAAATGCTGTGGATTTTCTGCAGCGTACGAGTAAGGCTGAATGCACAAGGGTGGATTTGCATTGCAGAATCCAGAGTGAGCGTCCGTATTCTGCAGCAAATGCCTGCAATAAGCATGTAATGTAAAAATGGGTATTCATGCCCATGAGTGGAAATCAATTGCGATTTTTCTTTTCGCTGGGGAAATTTGCAGCATGCTCTATTTTGAGCCGGATTGAAGTCAATGGAAGCCAACCGACCCACGGCCCTTCCGCAATCATCATTGCGGGAAGGCTGCGGGATTTGTGTTATTGCCTAGTGACGGCGCGGCATTATCTGTACTGTGCATATGCATCAACTGGCACATCTGTAGCACAGATAACAAGAATCGGAACAGATACGTGATGTCACTGTCGGGCACTAGGTCAGATCCCGCATGCAGTATCCGATCCGCTCATGTGCATTCGGCCTTAGGGGGATGAGATTTCAGGAAACTAGAGCTACACTATAAGTTGGGGTCTGGAAAAAGCAGAGCAGACTTTAGGACTTTGAGCACACCAGAATTCTGAGACTTTTTAGAGCCCAGACAATAAAAACGGCATATGTATCAATAAACAATAATCCAAAAAGTTAGGTGCTAGTGATGGATTTTCAGGCACGTTGGATTTATCCAGCCCTGTTTTTTTCCCCCATAAGTGTAATATTTCCAAATGCACTTTCTTGGGGGAACGACAGGGGGCTTTAAATGCTTATTCCATATAGTGATGCACCCCAAATAAAAGAGCTGGCTTGTGGTTGGTTTGAGTTTCCCCAACAGAAGCTTCTTTCCATTGCTCAGGCAATAAATAGTTTTCCTCTTTAACCGCAAACCATGTGACTTTGGAATCCGTGCTCAGGGAGTGGTGCATACACAGCTACTTCTGTGTACACTCAGCCCATTCCTCTCCCATCGAAATACTCACCGGAGACTCTCTGTAGGAAGCGCTGGTCTATTTAGAGCCATTTATGTCCAGGCAACTTGGGGCGCTGCGACTCGCAGCTTTTAAATCTCACAAGTCAGAGACCGGGCAAAACTTTTTATGCTGAATGATATCCGGAAAATAAAGTGTAACTTGAGCCACACATGCATCCATGTGTCACCCTCCGTGATGGGGGCGAAAATGGGGCACCGTAGAAATGAATGTAAGAGGCATTTCCTGGGACGCCAACTGTCAGCTCCTACGTTTATTTGTAGATGCGGGTGGTTAGAAGTAGTTGCAGTGATACATCACACATATTAAGGCGGCGTACAGTATTTCGAGGAAGTCACCGCGGAGATAAACAATTAAAGCAACAGTTGTCTGCAGCGTGCCAACTTATGTTGATGCAGGTTCCCCGCTCCGCTGCTGCTTTGGATATGACGTGTTAGCTGAATGCGTGCCAGCTACAACATTTATAGTAGTGAATGAATATTGTATACTCTCAGGTGCATTCATACAGTGTCGGGGCTGCAGAACAGTTTGCATTCATCACCAACCAAAACCATCGTGGTTAGAATGTGATGATTGCCAAGTTTAACAACTTTCCAATACTGCACCAAATTGATCACAGCCTTGGAAAACCCTTTTTGATCTTTTTTTTTTTTTTTAAAGCACCCAAATCTGCTCTAAGAGTCACAATAAATAACCAGTTTCACTAAAAATAAGACCTACCCCAAAAAATAAGCCCTAGCATGATTTTTTTTTCTCAAGATTTTTCAGGAATTTTGAAGAATAAGCCCTACTCCAAAATTGAGCCCTAGTCAGAGTTAATTTAAAAAAAAGACAATATAAATAGTGTCCAGGCAGCTATACATGTAAAAAACTAAAATCGTTTGGAGCAAAAATTTATATAAGACACTGTCTTATTTTCGGGGAAACCTGTTACCATAAATTTAAGTGCCTTTTTTAAAATCTCTTGCCTTCTCTCGCTGTTTTTGCCTTAAGCTGTTTTTGTTCACAGGCGTCACTTTTGCTTGCGTGCGCTACGCTTCTGCTATTCCCTGCTTTCCTACTAGTACCATCATCCGTAATACTGGCGTCACAGGCAGCACTAGTTCCATGCACCGCACAGTATCCAGTGTTTTGTCCGTGTCCAATGAAGGCTTTGCATACGTGCTTTCACTGCAAGCTGATTGGGCCAAGGCCACGGGCGGGAGCAGAAGTTGGAGGCATCAGTGCTAAGAATGTGACTTCAGTGGAAGTTGGAAAATGCCAATGTTGGCGCACCGCATGGAGGTTTTATATCTCACAAGTAATAGGCTGGACAAAACTTCTTCATGCTTAAATGATATCCGGAAAATGAACTGTAACTTGAGCCGCTCATGCATCAAAATGTCACACTCCCTAAAGGGGACAAAAATGGTATACCATAGAAATGAATGTAAAAGGAGATAAGTGAAAAAGGCCCCAGAAAAACCCCTTTTAACCCTTTGCAATCCAATTTTGGATTCAGGGTTTCCTAGGGGTTTTTCGCTTTCTGCCATTATACAATGGCGCCATCTGCTGGCTAGAGCCAGTACTGCGGTATGGGACATGCTGGAGAGGCCCCCCGACAACAGAGCGGCCAGTAATATAATATACAGTAAGAATACCCTGCTGGACGTCTTCCGACATCGGAGCTGTACAGCCTTCAATCAGAATGTCTGAAGACGTCAGACAGTGGATTGGAAAGGGTTAAAGGTTTGTTCAGGATTAGAAATACACTGCTAATTTCTTGCAGTAACAGCGCCACATTTATCTCCAGGTTGTGTGTGGTATTGCCGCACAGTTTCTTTCTGTGGACCAGAACTGCAATACCTGACACAACCCGTTGACACGAGTGGTGCTGTTTTAGAAGAAAGTAGTCATGTTTGTATAATCGGTAACTTTTATTGAGGATGAATATGACACGACACTGCAGGATCGGGGGAACGGGCGAGTATGAAAAGAGGCTCTCCTGACTTTACCTCCTCGAAACCATAGGCACCATAACTTAGTTTATAGTGTTTATAGTCAATGACAGGTTCCCTTTAACCGAAGTGAAATGCTGATGTAGATGGAGTGAGTCAACGTGATGCTCTCTGGTGTTTACAGCCACTTGTAGATTTCCTCATGCTACTACAGGGCGAAACCTTCTTTGCTATAATTCTCACTTGTTTTTATGCTGACACTTTATAACTCTGATGTCATTTCGACCAGCTCTCCTAAAAAGCATGAAATGGAAAAGTATAGTAGAAAGTCATGTGACCATTAAACGTTATAAGAACACACTGTGTTGCAAAATTAGTGGCACTAAGTCACATCAACACTCTTTCTACCAATTGTTGCATGACAATCGCACCCCACTATAGAGTGGTATCCCTTTAACGGATGAACGCTGTTAAAAAGCTCACAATGCATCTTTTAAATGAATGCCAGTAGCAGATTCCATACAAATACGGGAAATGGTACAATACCTCTGCAATGCCGCCTATTGGATGGCAGCATTCCTTCAAATCAATGCTTGACCCTTTATACAGGTCCGTAGAGCAATGATTGGGAATTGAGAACCAAGCCAGAATCCATACCCCTTGCCCCTCATTAGGAGGATCCTGGCTTGGCTAGTGAGAGGCCTATGACGTGGGTCAGGAGGGGTAGCATCACTCCTTAAGGCTTGCTTCTTAATTCCCAATCCTTGCTCTACAGACCTGTATAAAGAGTTAAGCATTGATTTGAAGGAATGCTGCCATCCAATAGGCGGTGCTGCAGAGCTATTGTTCCATCTTCCTTATTTGCATATTTCCTAGAGGAGCATGAATGGCCTTATAAGTCCCCTCACTCGCCTTCTTGGTGCTCTCCGTAAGGAGTGATGATACCACTCCCGATCCAGATTCCATACAGTGATATCCATCTCACTATAATACATTTACGGGCCTGGTCACGTCTTGTTGTTGGCTCTGTCCGGTGATCCTGCCAGGTTCCGTTCTGCGGTTCCGTTTTTGGCATCTTAAACTTATACCCTTTCTGTCATTCCGGCACAAATGAACAGAAACCTGCCGAAACGGAGATCTACTGATGCCGATTCAGCATTTTTCTATAATGCCCTAGATACGTTTCATCCAGGGGTTCCTTTTTCAGGATTTTAAACCTGCACTATGACGGAACCCCCTGGATGTAGCTAATAATGAGATGTGAACAGGCTTTAATGGATCTATTTATTCATTTTTTTAAATTCTGCATTTGGATGGAATGGCACCATTTGCTGTTGTAATCCATAAAACGGAAAAAATGTATTTCTGACAGATATCTGCCAAAGAGAAGCGTTTGGGGGCCCATGAATCCGTTTGATGTACGCGTTGGAAGCCTTGAATAGGACAGAGCTCGCTCTACCATTCCAGGACCCTGCACGATGTACAAAGCTGTGCTAGTCCCGAACAGAGCGGCTCTGTTGGGCTATAGTTGATCTGACACCGATGAGCTCTCCTGATGATAGGTCATTAGAATCGTTCCGGTAAACCCCTGATATCCATGTGACGATGCACACACAGGGCTAGTATTGATGGAAGGCCTCTGAAAACCAAAGTAGCGTCCTGCCTGCAGCAAGAATGATGGTTTCTCTTCATTCTTGTGGCTGTGGAAGAACAGTGGTGGTTAAACATTTTTTCCTTTCTTTCCTCTCTTGTTTTTTTCTTTCCTTCTCTTCTTTCCTCTAAAATAGAAAAGAAACCACATAGTAATTAATAGTTTCCTAAGGTTTTGTGTCTACAGGATCTATGTAGATTAACCCATCTCCATGGTAACAGACTGCAGACAAACACTGTAGTCTGATGCTGCAGTCATACTCTCTTCTCCCTGACCCCCACTTCTTAGTAATACATAGGTGAGCAAGAAGTGACTATGGCTACAGGATTAGACTGCACAGACAATAGGAAATCTTTAATTGAGACTATTTGCAAATTTGTTTCATTTTTTTTAATGTACTGGAGCAATAAAAAAAAATAGTTCTTAAAAACAATATGGGCTTTAAGGGAAATGCATTACCTGTTTTGTTAATGTAATTTATTTATTTTTTACAAATTAAAACCAAATAGTGAAACATTATTCCATTTTTCTATTGTTTTTATTTTCTGACTGTGCAATTTTTTAAAAATTCTACTGCCAGTACATGACTAAGGGGGCGGCCATCTTGCCTGATTTGCAGTTAGCAGCATTTAGAGAGATGGGCCGTAGACGCAATATATAAGAGTGGGGCCATTGACTGTTATGGGAGACTGTTGTAGGCATGTTCTGTAACATGTGCAGACGTCATTGTGCAGGGAGGGGGAGGAGGTGAGTTGTGATGATCACCTATTGTGAATGGTGGATCCTGTGTTGTTTATAAAGAGGTGTCGCCTTTGATTATAGTCCTGCCTGTGATGATAATGAGATGACTGCTGAAAAGTTTTCTCTACAGAATAGGAAATATCAGACCGTTATTAGGCTTAGTGGCCAGTGTGAAAAGTGCAGGATTTTTTGAAATCTAGATTAAAAATTAAGAAAAGAAAGCACACAAAATTCTTTAAATCTGTTTAGCATACAAACTTGATTTATACAATTAGTACTTTTGATTTAGACCTGATTTTGCCTAAATAAAAATGCATACAAAATAGAGCATTGTGAACTATGCTGCATGTGATATTGGTGATAAAAAGTATTTGTTAGATAAGTAAATGCTACTAAATCTTTTTTTCTTTACTGCTGTCATGGCAATCACTTGATTGCTATGGGTCCTGCCTCTGAAGATAAAGATATAGCGCTGCGGAATAAGTTGGCGCTATACAAATAAAGATTATTATTATTATTATTATTATATAGCATACAGCCATGCATTTCCCCTGTAGCAGCCCCTGTAGGAGAAATGTAGTATTGCAATGGGCCCATTCCGAAGGTCAAATGATTGTGTAATCTATGCCGGTCTGTGTAATCTAGGCCCCGTCTGCTTGAGTTCCTTCTTAACAGACCCTTATGCAAGAGGGTCTGGCCTTAAAGGCAAACCCGTGAGCGCTATTGAAGGGATGTTGTCTGTTAACCAGAACCCCTTTAAACGGATGTTCTGGTTGCTGCTTAGAAATGTTATCTTTTTGTATGAAGAAAAGTTGTACAAGTTTGCAATATAGCTTCTGTATTCATTTTTCATGACTATCAAGATCTTTCATTCAGTAGGAACTCTCATTCTTTACTTGCAGGGTTTAAAAAGCTGCCTTGGCCATGTGATGGACACAGCGGTGCATGGCTTCCTGCAGTTACTGTACAGATATCGGGAGCCATGTGCTATGTGTCTATCACATGACCAGGACAGATCTCTATTCCCTGGAAGCGAACAATGAAAGTTCATACTTAATGACAACTAGTTGAGATCTTGAAAACCTTAAAGAAAATAATGCAAAAAATATATTAGAAAATTCTATAACTTTTTGACTATACAAAAAAAAAGCGTGTGTTTGCAGAAACCCGAATACTCTTTTAACCTAAGCATGTTTTTGGGTGAAGCTGGAATACGTAGAGGAAGTCAAGGTCAACAACGAGCAAATCGAAGTGGTTAATGGTTTTGTATTCCTTGGGTCCTTCATCTATCATAGTGGCAGCTCGACAGATGAGATAAAGCACGGGGGCGTACGGCCATTGTGAGCATGGACCCAATATGGAAGTTCAAGGATGTCTCATTTACCATCAAATTAAGGTTAATCACAGCCATTCCTGATTGCGCCATATGGCTGTGAGATGTAGACATTGAGGATCGCAGACAGAAGAATTGACACTTTTGAGCTATGGTGTTGGTGAAAACACAGCTGGACAGCTAGGGTCACCAACAAAGCTCTCCTGGACCGTATCAAGCCAGACATGTCCCTGGAAGGCAAGATCACGGGACGGAGACTGACTTACTTTGGACCAGTGATAAGGGAGAATTCACTGGAAAAAGAGATACTACAGTCAAACCTCTAATTTAGTTGGTAATCCGTCTGAAAGCAATCGGCTAAACTTGAAACCATTGAAACTTGAGGCAATTATTTCCATAGGAATCAATGTAAATCCAATTAATTCGTTTTTGTACAGCGTTTAACTATGCTTTTTCAGCGCAGCGCTAAACGCTGTACAACGCTCCCATTCATTTAAATGGGGTTGCTCACACAAGCGTTTTCGGCCCTGCGTCGCCCATTGAAATGAATGGGCACGGTTTCAGTGCTACCTAAAATGCGGCACAACTTGGTACTGTGTGTTTGGCAGCACTAAACGCCCTAGCTACACTGCCTGAGAGGGGGAAAAAAATCAATATACTCACATAGCAGATGCCATTGGTGTCCCGGGGGTACGGGCTTGTCATTTATTGTCAAAAATCAATATACTCGCCTAGCAGGTGCTGTTGGTGTCCCGGAGGCTTGTTAAGTTGGCAGAGCATCTTGCTAGTGACGGGGATTGAAATCCCCTGTATCCAGCAAGAGATAACTCTGATTGGCTGAGTCGGCTGAGTGACAGCCCACTCAGCCAATCACAGCCAGTGCTGGATGCTCCAATCACAGCCATTTATCTATGAATGACTGTGATTGGAGCAATCCATGAATGTCTGTGAAGCCACACGGGCCGGTGGCGAAACTGGAAGCAAGCGACAAAAGAAGAGGCAAGATCCTGCACTGAAGAATCGTCGAAACTGGAAACCGGAGAAAGACAAGGGCAACGACTGTAGAGGTATTACTGTACTTGGAATAGTCAGTGGTAAAAAGAAACAGGCAAGACTAAGGGCATGTTGGCAGGACACCATCAAGAAGGACACGGGAATGGACATCAGGCAACTGAAAGCAGCCATAGAGAAGCACGAAGAAAACTGTCCTTCAGAGTATCCAAGAGCCTGACATAGCTGAACGGATAAACTTATGGAATTGAATAGTTAATACATATAAACTCCATGTAGATGATACTGTGGGTGAACCCAAACCCAGGACCCTCGTGCAGCCACCGAGTCACCCAGCTGAAATATCACATATTTGACAAGCCGGGCATCTAGAATTGACATTTTTGACAAAAGAAGACAACTGGAGGATATACTTTTACCGGACGTTCTCTTATTTTATACTCTCTAGTGGAATATTTGTTCTTTTTAAAGGGTTACTGCTCCTAATTCCAGAAAAGCACAATCAATACATTTGTTCCTTGCAATCCATCCCAATCCTTCTGGGTTGAGTAAGATTAGGTGGCGAGCAGACAGCAGCAGGGTGAGAGCTCCAGGCATTAATACAATTAGTCTGAGGAGGCGGCTGCTTACAGTAATAGGCGGCACTTGCAGGTATCACATTGCTGCAGACCGTTTATTCAATCTCCACTCAAGAACAGCGGGGATCTCACTGTTCCAGCTTAACCCTTTGCGTCCTTCAAAAAGTTTCCATGCACAAAAGAAGGGCTTCTCCTTTATTGGATATGTGGCAGCTCTTTCTGGCAGTATTCCAGGTGTTGTATAACCGGTTTCTGATACGCTTCAGCCTTTCTTTATGAAATATAGGCTGTGGAAATTGTGGAGGATATGTTGTACTCTCTCATTAGACTTGCTTTTGTTTGTAAATATAGGTAGAATTTTTTAATATTTTTTTTTTTTTCATTTTTAGTTAATGGGAAGGATACTAGACGAGAACAATATTATCTGCTGGATGTAATGATATACAATTCTTTATTGTGATGTTGTACATTGTATTATGGGGTGTTTAGTGCATCTATTGCTTATTATTCACATGGTGCTGGGAAAGCATTGCAAGAACACAAGTAAAGTTTTAGTATTAGTATTTTGGGAATTTTCTGGCTGGGTTCACACAGAACGTTTTTTTTTTTTTTTACTTCTCTTGGCTCTTGTCGCCAGTGGTGTATTATATCACATGCCACAGCAGCCAGGTGTGTAGTGTTAGGGCCAATTCAGAAGGCCAATTTTTCTGACCACGTGCTGTTTGCGTATTTCACGGACAGCACTCGAACCCATTAGAGCCAATTAGGCAATTCATGTGAGTTTTTTTTTTCACATCTGCGTGAAAAAACTCTCAGCTTGCCCGATTCACGGACCAAAATCGTACACGCAATGTCCACTACCTGCAGTATCGGATAGCCGCAGACTGATGTGTGTTCTGTCCGACACAAGTTGCACCCAAGAATCTTGCGCAGTCAGCCTAAGGGCTCATGCAAACGACTGTGTTTTTTTTACCGGGTGCGTTGCACGGACACGTTATATACGGTGAATGGAGTTAACGAAAGTCAACAGACCTTCATTGATCCATGCACATTGGCGTGTGGCAACTGCGTATCCAAAGAAGTAAATCGCAGCATGCTGTATTTCTCTGCTTACCACGCAGCGTGAGCCCTATACACTTGTATGGGCTGCATATGATACGCTGTCCATACTCAATACATTGTACATGGGCAGCGTTTCCATAGCAACCCTGCTATAAACAAAGAATAAAAAAAAATTACACCGTGCATGTCCGTGTGTGTGTGATTCGCAAGCATGGGCAATGTAATTTCATTTCATTTCATTTTTTTTAATGTGCAAGTGATTCGCGGGCATGCGCAGTGCCATATGCAACCCTATGCTGTCTCTGCCGACTCTCTGGCAACAGACATATGGCTGCTGAATGTGTAAAACGCTGCAGGAAGACCCACAGTGTTTTACGCATACAGCTGTGGGCGAAAGCCCTTAGGCCTCATGTCCACGGGTAAAAGAAGAATTAAAATCCGCAGCGGATCACCCGCATGCGGATCCGCGCCCCATTGGAATGCATTGACCACCCGCGGGTAGATAAATACCCGCGGATGGTCAATAAAAGTGAATTTAAAAAATTCTGGAGCATGAAAAAAAAATCGCATGCTCCATTTAGGTGCGGATCTCCCGAGGGGACGGCTCCCGCAGGCTTCTATTGAAGCCTATGGAAGCCGTCCGGATCTGCAGGAGACCCGCGCCTGAATTAAATTCACCTGCTTCGGTCGATGCAGATCTTCCTTCCTTCGCGGCAGGATCTTCTTTCTTCGGCCCGGCGGATGTGCCCGGCGCATGCGCGCGGCACGCAGCCGGCGTGCCGCGCACATCCGCCGGGCCGAAGAAAGAAGATCCGGACACGAAGAAGGGAAGACCTGCACGGCCCGCAGCAGGTGAGTTTATTCTTATTTTCAGCCCTCATGTCCGCGGGGCTGGAGGGACCCGCTGCGGATTCTCCATGGAGAATCCGCAGTGGGCCTGATTTTCCCCGTGGACATGAGGCCTTAATCAATGGAAAGTTACGGAATTCCTGTTTACATAGTAGAGTTTTTTTTCCCCCCTGTGCAGTTTATTAGAGCATGCCTTATTTAATGTAGCTTGCTAGTTGTGTTTTGTGGGCCATCTTTAGAACTGCGGTGTAAATGGCATAGGGGGCTCAAGTGTATACAAAAAAAAAAGTTGGAAAACCCCCTTTAAGGCCTGTGAAATCATGGTGCGTCCTTGGATATATAGTAGTGAAGAGGAGCGCCGAGCTGCACAAGCGGAGAGAATGAGACAACGGAGCCTCCACATTGGTTTGCCTTGGGTATTCTGTGCATTCAAAATAGCTGATGCCTTTGCATTATAACTATTATTTCCACCGAATTACTTTCCTGAGCATGAATATAATATAAATATTGTAGTCGTCGTCCTGGGACAGGCTTTCTAGTAACCTTCTCATAGGTATCTGCATTGTGCTGTTCCTTTGTTATTTCGCCTGAATGGTTCTGAATAGATTAGTAACACCCAGTTGCCATTCTCCTTGTGAGGGTGTGTGCCTGGACAATGTCACACTGTGGGAATTCCCTGCAACTGGTAACACCCAGATGTCAATTTATTCATAACTTTCTAGGAGGAATAATGGAAGGATGGCACCACAGAGCGAGTTCTAAGAAAAGATTCCTTGCACCACATTTACGACCTCTTTTAGACACTTTTTAGCCACTTTTGGGGCAGCATTTGAAAGTGGGCATGGCTAAACTAGAAAAAGACTGTGGCCTAAAAACAACATCATGCGCCCAAATTTCAGGGTTAAAACTGGTGTAAAGTAAGCCAACTAATTGGTGGTATAGAAGGTAGACCAAAATGGTTAAAGGTACACAGGATGACTATGGGCCAAGGAATTCAAGCAATAGTTGTTTAGTGTTAACACGGCCATCAACAGCGTGATGAGCAGTAAGTCGTTTTATTACACTTTGCCCCCCCCCCCCCCCCAAATAGTTGGTGGTTGATTAAAAGGCGATTGGTTTAAAATAGATCTTCTCTTTGAATGATCTCTTGGTGAACAGTCCTCCCCCTGTGTGAAAGCAGATGAACAATTTGTTCGTACCCTTCCACAACTTTTCTAAGCAACTGTTTGAAGGATAGTTGCTCCATGCAGAGGTGCCTCAAGGATACATACATTAGATTTATTATTTAGTGTGAGTCACTGATTAAATTTGGCATACTTTAAGGCTGTCTAAGTTTACACTGTCTGACTGGTAGATGACAGGATTAGTAAATCTGCCCCATTGTTTCTGTAGTACTAGAAAATGATTGGCTATGATGACCGATTTAAATTAAGGCTATTGATCAAAACAGTTTGTTCATTCTTCTCAACTTCGCAAAGCATTGGCCTCCTTTATCAAAACTGTCTACCAGGAAAACTGTCTTTGTTGCAAATGGCAACCAATCAGAGCTTGGCCTTTATTTTTCTAGAGCAGTTTGGTTGCAACAAAGACAGTTTTACTATAAGATAGTTTTAATAAATGAGGCCCAAAGCTTCAAGTCAGAAAAAAAAAGTTGCCTGTATTATAGGAAATATTTTTGTTCTTTCCTGTTCAAGCAAAAACTATACTCAAAACATAAACTTTATGGCTCAGTGATTGGGTATTATTGTTGGGTATTATTGTATCTTCCATACTTCCGGTGGTGACAAGATACAATAATACCAGTGATTGTTTTTGTCATGAAGTATATGTGCATCTCATTCAGGAAAAGTATTTATTTAAAGGTGTTTTTAAGCTTTCTTCACACCTCCGTTCAGAGGTTTCATCTGAGCTACCTTTCATAAATGCCAAAAAAAACTCAGCCACCATGATGGATGGAATCCATTATAGCCAGTGGACAGACTAGGGTAGATAAAAGAAAGGAGTGGAGCTATCCCAGTGGAAGGTGAACATTGTAAAAAGATCTGTGATGGAGGGATATTCCTTAGACATGGGATCAAAGGCCAAGTCTATATGTGAAGTGCAGCCAACCCAGCTACGTCTAACCCAATACGGGTGAATGTGTCCATAATAGAACCAACAACGTAGATGAAAAACTGGGATTAAAGCACAAACCGGTAATAAATATGCGGATATGGAGAGGTTATCTAAACTTCTCTAATCTTTTTTAGTATAACCAGCTTATAAACCGCGTTTTGAGGCAATAAAATACCCCTTCCTCAGTTACGTTGGGAACACACGACAGATATGGCTTACCAAATCTGGATGTATATTGTAGAAGAAACCACAATACATGTCCAGACTCTGCAAGCCATATCTGTTGTGTGTTCCCAGCGTAAAATAAGGAAGCTGTATTTTATTGCCTCGAAAAGCATTTTAGAAGCTGGTTATACTGAAAAAAAAACAGAAGTTGAGCTGATAACCCCTCCATATCCGCATGTTTCTTGCGTTGCTCCTTAATCCCATTATTTTTATCCACATTGTCAGTTCTTTTATAGCCAGTGGATTCTGTTGAGCGCCGTTGGGGTATGCCATTTGACCCATCCAGTGTGTCATGAACTGATCCATCATTCCTTTTACTGTGTGCAGGTGACCTGAGAGCCTTTACCCAGATGACATCCCAGTTTGTCTGAATATTTACCTTTTGTGGGCAGCATGCATACAAGCATCATCCATTGTTTCGATCCTTGACTCATCAGAGAAGCACGCTGTTTCTCAATCTTCAGAGCTCCAATTCTTAAAGACCTTTCACATAGGACATAGATATCCTCACCAAAATCAGCAGGTCTAAATGCGGATTTTGATGCAGATTTGAGCCATTTTCAATTCCACATCACAATTCACATGTTCGACATGCTAATTTTGGTGCAGAATTTTCCTCCCAATGGTAAATTCCACTGCCTATTCCGTCCCATGTGAAAGGTCCTTTAAAATGCTTGGCAGAACTAAGGTGTTTAGCCTTCATTTGTGAAGTCAAAAACTGCTTCTCCCTTGATCAGTGAAGCTTGGCAACCAGCATTGTACGGCCTCCTCCTCCTCTCAGTCCTACGGCTTAACTTGACACCACTTTGTTCCATTTGCAGCTTCAAAGATTTGGAGTGTGCCTTCTGATTTTTTTTTTTCACTTTCTTTTTTGCGGCACAGTTATAAAAGTAATCGGTCATCCCTAGGGCTGGTAATTAATTTCCTTCCACAACACCCCCTTTCTTTTCACCGCCAAGTCCTGACCCAAATGTCGTTGCTTTTTGTTAACTGATTTACAAACATCTTCCTACCTATTTCAGACTGGGTCATTGTACTATTTTGAAGCATCACTTAAATTTTTCCCATGTTTTCGTCCATTTTTGTAAAAGCTCCAACAACTCATCAACAATATTGTACAGTAGATTACTAGACCAGCACAACACGAAGGGGCAGATCCTGTGCATGCACAGTAGTGTTTCACTGCCTAGATTCAATGCACAGACTATACTGTAGCGACTGTGCTTGCCGTAGCGCCCATAATATTTTCAACCAATTACATGCTTTTACAACAACCTACAAATAAAACATAATGTATAGCAATACAAAATTTAGGATTATGCTATTAATTTGGCCAGTACTGTAAGGCCGGACTCACACAACCGGATGAGATTCCGCATGCGGGAGGCCCACAGTGGTGCAGGCTGTAAGCTTGGCTGGTGATCCTGCGTATGGCACTAAACAGTCATGCACAGTACAGGTTTTTTTTGGCTGATGTGCTGTGATGACCCCTCTGAAGTCATGCATATATTGCCCCAAGAGGTTGTAGGCTGGTGCATGCGCAAATCATCTGACCCTTTTGTGGGTATATTCATTGCACTTATCTGCGCGTGCATAAATAATCCACTTCCGGGAGGTGACTGCAATGATCAGTGGACTCCAACCTCATCCACATCACAACACGAGGAGGGATGTACTTACAAAGCAGAATCTGGTCAGCAGAGATGGTCAGACTTGCCTACTGGACCAGTCTTCTTCCTCGTGTGGCGCAGAGTGCTAAGACAGCAGAAATGCAGTCTTAGCTCTCGGTCACGACCTAAAGGTTGTGAGCTCAATCCCAGCATGGTTCAGGTAGCCAGCTCAAAGTTGACTCAGCCTTCCATCCCTCCGAGGTCGGTAAAATGAGTACCCAGCTTGGTGGGGGGGGGGTGTAATAAATAAAGTACCTGAAAGCACTGCGGGATAAGCTGGTGCTATACAAATAACAAGATTTATTTATTTTGTTTCCTTGTGGCATGGCAACATTTCCTTCAGATGTATCTTCATCAGCCATTGCAAAATACATTTTGGAAACGGTGTTACTTCACTATTCTTTCACTGTAGGTAATTTACATAGTAACATGCTATGTAAGGACGCCTACCCACTTGCGTTGCCGATTTTCGCGTGTGAAAAACGCGGCGTTTTCGCGCCTTTTCCGTGTGTTTTTCGCAGCGTTTTTTGCAGCCCTCCATTGACAATCATGGGTGCATTAAGAGAAAAATAAGGAGACATATGCAACTGACAGTTCCTATGTGAAAAAACCCCACGAAACGGAAAAAAAAACCCAGATGGACAAGAACACATTCTATACTAATTGCTCTTGAGAAAAAACGCAAAACATCACAGGAAAAAAAATCGCCAGTGGGTAGGCGCCCTAACCTACCCACTGGCGTTGCCGATTTTTGTGCGTGAAAAACGCAGCGTTTTCCGCGGTGTTTTTTGCATGTTTTTCGCGGCTTTTTTGCGTGTTTTCCGTTAATTTCCATTGACATTCATGGGTGCATTAAGAGAAAAATAAGGACACATATGCAACTGACAGTTCCTATGTGAAAAATTGCAACGGACCGAAAAAAAAACCGCAAATGGACAAGAACACATTCTATACTAATTGCTCTTCAGAAAAAACGCAAAACGCAAAGGAAAAAAAATCGCCAGTGGGTAGGCGCCCTAAGGCTGACAAAAGACATGTCTATCCAGTTTAGCCTATTACCCTCAATGATGATCCAGAGGAAGGCAAAAAAACCCCAAGAGGTTTAATATGTTTTAAATTGCGGACCAGTTCCCTTTTAATTTCCCTGCGACTAATAGCTGAACAGATCCATCTGCTTTTGCCTTATGATGTCTTGTTGCAGATAGGTAGGTACATTTGGAAGTCTTGGTTTCCCAAAAAGCACTCATCGCATTTTATCCCATCTGCTGAATTCTCCTCCACAGCAATCGCAATCTGAAGGGAATTTGCAGTGAAGCGTTAAGATGTACACCTGAGCGGATTCTACTCCGTATCCATTCTTATTTCCATTTAACAAAACCTTAACATTAATTGTGTTTTTATTTTTTTTTTTATTTCTTTCCTTTTGATTGTAAGCAATTTAAGTCTGGGACGTTGTACTTAATAACTCTAATGACTAATGTTTGTCTAAATAAAAAATAAAAAAAATCAAGAAAAGAAATTAAGGAATCCATAACACGCGGGATTGTCACATCAGGGATCCAATTAAAATTATCATTTAAAAAAAATATATTGTTTTTATAATGTAAACTTGTGGGTTATAGGAGAAACAAAATTAGCTAGATTTAATGGACTGAACGACCATTAATTTTAATTTATTAATTTATTAGCAGTAGTTATTTGTACGTAACAGGAGAGAAATGTTATTATTCTGCTTGAACTACTCACTGATAGAAACAGCATCATGGAGCGCTTGATTTAAATTGAAATCAGATCTTTTTCGCCTTGGTTTCTTTACTGATATCGGCTTCTATTAAACAGTCTGAGCGGCGCTGTAAGTACCCACTCTGACGCCAGTGGGTTTTACCCATCATATTGATGGCAGGGCTGAGAAATATTACTTTATGCAACACTCGCTTAAAGGGGTTGTCCCGCGCCGAAACGTTTTTTGTTTTTTTTTCCATAGGCCCCCCCGTTCAGCGTGAGACAATCCCAATGCATGTGTTAAAAAAAAACAACGTTTAGTACTTACCCGAATCCCCGCGCTGCGGCGACTTCTTCCTTACCTTACTAAGATGGCCGCCGGGATCTTCACCCACGATGCACCGCAGGTCTTCTCCCATGGTGCACCGTGGGCTCTGTGCGGTCCATTGCTGATTCCAGCCTCCTGATTGGCTGGAATCGGCACACGTGACGGGGCGGAGCTACGAGGACCAGCTCTCCGGCACGAGCAGCCCCATTCACCAGGGAGAAGACCGGACTGCGCAAGCGCGTCTAATCGGGCGATTAGACGCTGAAATTAGACAGCACCATGCCGACGGGGACGCTAGCAACGGAACAGGTAAGTGAATAACTTCGGTATGGCTCATAATTAATGCACGATGTACATTACAAAGTGCATTAATATGGCCATACAGAAGTGCTGAACCCCACTTGCTTTCGCGGGACAACCCCTTTAATTATGTTAAAACATGTAGTTAATTAAAAATGCACCTAAGCTATTTTGATGAGACCGTCTGCAGCCTGTTTGGCTACAGGGATAAATGGATAGAGTGGTTTCCATGACCGAGCCCCAAGGGAGGTACCTAAGAAGAGTGATGAAAATATACATGCAATGTATTTACTCGCTAGTGTTAAAAAATATCACCAGTTGATATAAATCTTTAAAGGGAGTCTTATCAGGTAAAATGTACCTACTAAATGGCTCACGGCGCTTGGTAGGGCACTTAAAGGGGTTTTGCCAAAATCACAAGTTATTCCCTATCAACAGGATAGGAGATAACTTGTTGATCGTTGAGGGACTCACCGCTTAAACCCCCACTGAACCAGAGAATAGGGGTTCCATTTCCCCTGTCATCCTTAATGCAGACTTACTGCACCTCCTGCAGTGATAAGCTTCATTCATTTTCAATGGGACCGCTGAGATAGTCAATCGGTAAACACTTGGGTATTCACATCAGCCCCACTAAAGTGAATGGAGCACTAACTGCACATGCGGCACAACCCCCCATAGTGAGAGGCAGAAGGGGACACGGGACCCTTATTCTTGAGAATGGCGGGGGTCTCATTGGTGAGAATCTTGTCAATCAACAGGTTATCCACTATCCTGTGGAAAGGGAATAACTTGTTGTCTTGTTGGACCCCTTTAAGGACCTTTTTCATGGGGCACAAATGTTCCTCCGAATGTTCGTTTGCCCAACAGTCTGCTCTTGTAAAATGGCCAACAATCAGCCGACAAAGAAGCAAACGCCTGTTCGTTAGTTAATCGTCGGTTTTCAGCAAGCACAAAAATGCTATCTGATCAGCTGTGTATCTCCTTGTGGGAATAGGGAGATGTACAGCCAGTCTGTGAGGACAAGCGATCATGCTAGCAATTATTCGTTCCCATTAGTTGATTCTTGGCCTGTGTGAAAAATTTAAGCGGGCACCAATTGTCATGTGTCGATTGGTGTTTATTACATCAGGCCAAGAATTCGGGTAGTATAAAAAGACCATTAGAGATGTGTAAGCACGCAACTTTTTTGAAGTTCATAGCTTATTAGTTGAGGTGGAAAATAAGTTTAATGTAATATGCAAATTGTCGCAAGTACCCTTTGGGTCTTACTGGTAAACTGCGGCCAATTGCTCCTTCTTAGCCTTCACTAGCTTAAAGGGGTTGTCCCGTGGCAGCAAATGGGGTTATACACTTCTGTATGGCCATATTAATGCACTTTGTAATATACATCGTGCATTAAATATGAGCCATACAGAAGTTATTCACTTACCTGTTCCGTTGCTAGCGTCCCCGTCGCCATGGTGCCGTCTAATTTCAGCGTCTAATCGCCCGATTAGACGCGCTTGCGCAGATGGGTCTTTTCCCTTTGGCTCGGCTCGGCAGCAGCGGCGTTCTGGCTCCGCCCCCTTGTACGCGTCATCGCGTAGCTCAGCCCCATCACATGTGCCGATTCCAGCCAATCAGGAGGCTGGAATCGGCACACATCATGGGGCGGAGCTACGCGATGACGCGTACAAGGGGGCGGAGCCAGAACGCGGCTGCTGCCGAGCCGAAGGGAAAAGACCCATCTGCGCAAGCGCGTCTAATCGGGCGATTAGACGTGCAAAATCACTATAATAACATTTATTTCCGTGAATGCACTGGAAATACTATTACTTCATGAACAATGTTTTCTAAGTTACCCCACAAGTTCTCTTGGATTGAGGTCAAGGGATTGGGTGTTTGTTTGTAACCCAAGATGATATTAACTTACTAGTGTGTTTTGGGTCATCGTCGTGTTGAAACGCCCATTTCAAGGGCATTTCTTCTTTGGCATAGGACAGCGTGATGATCTCAAGTATTTTGATATATTCAAACTGATCCATGATCCATTACTGGAGTCTGCCATTCAGACATTCACCCAGCCTGCCGTCAATGTGGACATAGCCAGAAGGAAATAGCTCTGTCCATACTGTAGTGGGTCAAATTGGTATTGCAGGCACAGCTCCCACTGAATTACCAACCGAGGGTGCTGCACTAAAGCTGTCTGTTTCAGCCTCTGACAGCGGTCCCCATGAATAGCTTATTGTTGGACCCCTGCCAATCAACTATTGATGCTCTGTACTGAGGACAGGGTATCAGTAGTAAAGACCTGGACAACCCCTTTAACTAATGGTAGGTTCACATGACTAAGTAGCAAATTTCTGCCATGTATTTTGCAACAAATTCATGTGCAGGTTTAGTTCTTGAGTGGGAAAAATCTGTGTGCGGAATCTTCCACGCAGATCCACATTAAGAAGTAACTGCTGTGGATTTCTGCTGTGATTTTAGAGGCATAATCTGGGTGGAAAATTTTGCACTGTATTCCGTCATGTGCATATACTTTTTAAGAGTTTTAGCTTGTTGAACTTGGTACTGTGGTATCTTGTCTCCACCACAACTCGGGGGTGGAAACATGGATTGGTCTGGACCACTGACAGGGAGTGAGGACGTAACGCCCCCAGATGTGGATTGACTGCTGCTCCGACACCCCGTCTAACAAGCTGGTTGGCCCAAAATAGTGCTGGACAGATCGTGCGGCAGTACCAAAAGGTGCTCCTTCGGCCACTACGCTCAGGTAGGGAGCGCCAGGCGCCTTGTAACGCTGTGCTGCTCCTGAGTCCTCCTGCCCTGAAAATAAGCCCTAGCTGCAGAAAAAAAATTACATCACCTAAAAAGCGCTGTCCAGCTTCGCTGCCTTTTTCCCCGCTCCCTGGCACTGGTCTTCAGCATCTTTTCTGGCTGGGTTGGAAAATCCCCACCTCCAGGAAGTGCTGCCTCTGATTGGCTGGGTGCTGTGATGCTCAGCCAATCAGAGCCAGCGCTTAATGAAACAATTACAGCCATTTGCTGGCTCTGGACGGCTTAGTGGCGGCCCTCAGCCAGTCAGAGGCAGCGCTTCCTGGAAGCGGGGATATTCCAATTCCTGGCCAGAAGAGACACTGAAGACAACTGCCAGGGACCGGGGAGAAGATGGGCCAGAGCTGACATCGCTTCTTAGGTGATATATGATTTTTTTTCTACAGCTAGGGCTCAGTTTAGGGCTTTGACAGAAGGATTTCCTACTGTCAAAGTTGCTTCGCACCACACGAAAACCACGCAGGATGCGTGCATATTGCGAAACCCGCAAGGTTATTGACTCGCAATGTCGCAGGCTACAAAGCATCGCTAATGTGAAGGAACCCCTAGGAAAGCATGGGCTTCACATACATGCGATTTGTAACGCTGTCTCATCGCACGACTTTGTCACCCGTGTGAACGAGCCCTTCGAGTGACGCTTCAAAATAGTATTGATAGGAATTTGTGACCTAATCGCTCTACAGTCACCAACACAAAGGGGGCTGAAGACCTTTACTGAGCGCTGTACCCCGTTGGCTTTACTCCAGCCTTTCCATATCACAGGAGCTCCATTTATTCATTATGTGTATCTTGATGAGGTTCCTCCATAACCTAATTGACTTTCAAAGCGTTTTAAAGAACTGTAGATGGTACTGTGAGACTTTAATAAAAGTTCTGCATTTTAAATATATTTGAGTTGATAAATTACTTTTTTTTGTATTATACGGTGTGTTCATCTCCGAGCCGGTAGTTCTAGCTTGCATCCAGAAATTAATTTTCTCCATAGTTCTGCTCACATAGTTTCTGTTATTGTCATTGTTACGACCAAGCACAGTTCTGCAAGAGCTGCTTCTTTCAGACAACTTAAATAAGCGACATCTCTAGAGTAATTTTATGCTCCAAACCTCGCACACGTATATAAAGGTACGACAAGAGCTGTAGTGTTCCTCATCTTAACTACTGCAGTTTCAGTCTGAAGTAGATATCTGCTCAGCCAGCCATGCTATCGCATTACTGTGGCAGCATGTCAACAGGTCCGGCCGCCGAGAAGATGTTCATGTGGGACCAATAGATTGAAATTGTTTATGAAAAGAAGATTGAATTTTTTTTCCGGCAACCCTACTGTATGCTGCTAAGACGAATGGAGAGAGGCTCTCGTTGTGTTCTTTAAACAGAACTTCCTGTTTTAAGTATAGCGAGAGGATGGATGAACCTGAAAATAAATGATGTATATCATAATGTATTCAGTACTGTAACTCATGAGATTAGACATCACAGCAGAGTTCAGTAAGTGCATGAATGTGTTGGGCTATAAGTAGTGGGCTTTTATACAGATTACAGAATTTGGAGAGGACTTGTAATAAGTTTAATAATTTATGATCTACACTATCTTACCAAAAGTAATTGGACATCTGAGCTAGAATCATAAGTAGTATTTCTTTAAATGTATTAATACTCAGTGAAGACTCCTTTGGACCTAATGACATTGGATTCTCTCAGTGGCATACGTTCTACTAACGTCTGATACACTTCAACTGGTATTTCCCTCAACTCATCCTGCAAACATCTGGTGAGTTCTCTTGAAGAAGATGGACACTGTTTATATTTCCTGACCCGACTTTCCACTTCATCCCAAAGATGTTCAGGTTAGGACTCGGAGCATCCATAACTTCAAACCAACATAAAATAACCATTCCCAGAGTGTTGCCACATTTTCAGCAGCACATTGTCATAGTACACCTCCGTGAAGTCATGGTTCTTGCCACTACAAGCAGCGGATAGAAAGCATGCCACGTAAAATATCCCCATACCATAACAGGACCTCCACCGTACTTAACTGTTGGCACAGTGCACTCAGGCAAAAGGCGTTCCCTAAACATCCTCCACACCCGGGTACCTCCACCTCATTTGAAGATGGAGTAGTGTGATTTGTCACTCCATACAATGTATTTTCAATGCTCAGCTGTCCAATGACTATGCTCTTTGCACCTTTGTAGATGGGCAAATTCGCTTCATAATAGATGATGTATGTGTAGCGGCATAACTCGTGTATCAAATAGCGTGCAGATCCCATCACAAACTATGGCTGACACCTCCAAGGGTCTGCTTCTTATGTAGCATGGTTTAGGACAAGTGATGTGTATTTTGTATATTATTACTTCTAATATTCACTTCAGCTACTCTGTTTTTTTGAAGAGTTTGGAGCTTTAAGTCAGTCATAGATTGAACTTGAATCACTGTCTTCCTCTTAAAAATAGATTTGGGGGGTAGGGGGGTAAGGACTAAGGATTGTATTTTTTGCTAACTATAGGACCTCCTTGTTAAGGCCCTCAAACGGTGCCAGTCACAATACCCTCTCCAAATAGTGCCAGTCACAGTGTCCACCTAAATAGTACCAGTCACAAATACACACTTCCAACAGCAATGTTCTCCTGAAACCGTCAAGGTTATGAAGATGGACATAAAATCATTTATGTGATTACGCCTAAAATTCTTGTTTAGGAAAATTTGTGATTTTTCTTCTTTTTTTTCAATCTTAAAGTCAATCTCCATGTAGAAACCCAAATTCGTCTTTGCACGAAGGCAGGCCATTCACTTGCCCCTTAGCATGTTGTTTACCTGGGGTCCTGACACACCGAAAGATTCCATCTGCCATGTTGAGATGGTATATGAACCGGGTTATTTAACATAGCTCTATAAAGGCATTGATGGTTTCATGAACTGCCCAGCGCAGTGGTACCCAACCAGCGGTCCGAAGCCACATACGTTTGGCAGTCTTTTGCTGGGTTTGACTCCTTCGTTATGACCATGTGTACTGGCAATTGACATTATTGCAGACATATCCTAACCACCAAACCGTGCCAGATTGGATAGCATGATAGTAGTGTTTCACTGAAATATTTACCAGCAAATGGCTGCAATTTCACATTTTTTGTTTTGTTTCTCCACATTTAAGCTAGGGCTATATGGCACAACATAAATTGCACTGCCAAAGATTGCAATATGGCCCTGCTACATCGTATCCTAATATAAGTGAATGTGCTCGCACTGTGACTGATAATCACAAGAAATCCATAAGGCTTGGATTTTTTGCAATTGCCAAGTCCTGGCAACTTGTGAGTTGCAGAACAACTATATTCACTTGCACTGTTTGGCCTCATGTGTGCCATGCCCAAAGTTGCCATGTAGCCCTAGCCTAAGAAGTTCTTCCATTTTTTTAAAATTTAATGTAGCTCCTGACCCTCACTTAAAGTTGAATTTGGCTTACAAGGTACACAAAGTTGCAAACGTCTGACCTAGAGCATACAAAGAGAACTCTTATCATATGTCCCCTAGTAGATTGGCTGGTAGTCCATGTTTATGGATATTGCGTTAATGCGAATAGTTAATAGACATTTAACCTGCTGAATCGTTCATGATACAATCTCATGGAAAGTATCCTAGATTACATTTTGCCAACAATTTTACTGTTGCTTCAGGCTTGAAATTCTTGTGTCCAATTTGTGAGGAATCACAGCATATACATAATAGGGTATATAATGCTGAGTTGTATTCGGGAAGAGCACAAGCGTTCATTGTTAAGAGAGAACTGGTGGTAAAAGCGAAGGCCCGTCAGATAGTTACATAAATGTTAGGACATAGCCCAGTATTGTTCACGGAGGATATTGGTAATATTCATTAAAAAACAATTTATCATATGATTTATGACTTTGTATATTGCTAGGTTATTGCATTAACCCTATATATTGTCTCTACCATTCATCCTTCCAATAGAAGACTTCCATAACTTTGTATAAGTGCTAGGGAAGCATGGTTAAAAAGAAAAACCAGTGGACCCCAAGAGGAAGTTGAATTCAATAGGAACAGTGCCTGCAATACCAACCCGAACTGCAGCATCCGGCTGTGTACACACTGGCAGCAGCCCGGTGAGCAGCTTCATCAGGGGTCCTGAGTGTAGATCCCCACCTATCAATCATTCATGACCTATCCTGACGATGGGTCATCAACCGTTCAGACTCGAACAACCCCTTTCAAACCAAATAGTCATATATATAATCCATTTATCTAATCTGTTTTTATATTTTCTGACTGTAGATTTTTGTATTCTATTGTCTGTACAGGACTATCGGGCGCCATTTTATTTGAACTGCAGTTAAATGGGTTTTCCAAGTCTCAGATACTGATGGCCTATTCTCAAGAAAGATCCTCGCTATTAGAATGGCGGGGGTCTGCAGCTTGGGACCCGCACCTATAGGCTGTTTGAAGAGAATGTAGCACTCATGTGAGCACTGCAGCTTCTTCTCAGCCATGTGGCATCATGTTTATTGGTCACATGGCCTGAGAGCAGCTAAGTCCTATAAAAGTCAATAGGATTGAGCTGGTATACCATGCATATCCAAAATATACGGCGCCGTGCCTGGTATGCACTAAAGAGACTGCGGCACTCACCTATGTGCTGCAGCCACTTTAAACAGCATATTCGCAGGGGTCATGAGTGGCGTACCCCAACTGATCTGATATTGACGACCTATCTTGAGGCGAGCATTGACAGCCATGTATTTTCAAAGTTTCCATCACACCTGCTGGTAAGAATTGCGTATTCCGCAAGCGCAAGGAAAATTGCAGCATGCTCTATTTTACCGCAGAATCTGCAACCATAGAGCCCATTGTGCTCTATGGTCGCGGATATACCCGCAAGCCCATACGCAATTGACGCAGGGTCACCAGCTGGGCTCACAGACGGAATCCACTGCAGGCCTAAGTTTGCACCGTATAACTTAGTTTGTGTTGTCCTGGGGTACATCATGAATCACTTACTTTGCCATTTGTCAACCATAGCATCTATGTACAGAGGCTTTGCAGTCACCTAAATTAAACATCTAGCCAAGAAAATCTATGACTTTGTGGAAGTGAAAACCTAAGCCAGCTGGTTTGTGAATCAGGCAGGTATAATAAGACTGATATCTGCTGGGAGCTGGTGGATACAGTTACAGACATGAGCTGTATGTTTAGCTTTTCACATTTACTTAGCTTAATATTCCTTGTTAACATCCCTTTCCCGTAAGGATTGCCGTCACCGCTGATGTGGAGTGAAAACCATACGTTCGATGAGAATCGGCAAAACGGGCGTCCAGCGTCACTGGGAGGTTAACGCTTTCCATGTATCCTTATAAGACTTTCATCACACCATTTATTATCACTACTTTTCTTTTTCTTAGTGGTATAGTTTACTATACAGATACAACTACTAGGGGGTCGAGGGGGAGGGGTGGGGGCGAATGTATTCCAAATGCCACAGTGATCGGCAAATTTGGCATTTACTGATGTGATTCAGCTGGATTGCAATAACCACACTGCTAATGGACAAGGATTAGAGATGAGCGAGCACCCAAATGCTCGGGTCCGCGTTATTTGAGTCGAGCTTTTCTTAAAATTCGAGAGCTCTACTCGAGTAACGAACCCCGTTGACTACAATGGGAGACTCAAGCATTTTTGGGGATCTATGCTTCAGTCATATTGACCACCAGGTTACGAATGGCACAGAGGCAATGCAGAATTTATAGCATGCTTATTGATATTTCGCTGTGTTCTCTGCAATATTGCTGCATTTTCTTGCTGCGATATGGCGAGCCCTGGCTGCATTAAAAAAAAAAAGCAAACAAAAAAACCCCCTACAATACATCACCTAATGGGCGCTGTCCGCTCAGCCACACTTCTCCTCGCAGGTCCCCTACCACTTGCTTGTAGCTTTCCCTGCCTCCTGGAAGCACTGGCTCTGATTCAATGCAATGGCTGCGATTGGTTCATCGAGTGCTGCAGTGATTGGCAGAGCCGAGGCACTTGAGAACCAATCAGAGCCAGCGCTTCCTGGAGGCGGGGTTTTTGAACCTACAAACCAGGAAACACTCGCTGAAGATTGCAGACAAGTACCGGAGCTGAAGAGAAGTGTGGCGGAGTGGACTACCTACCGTAAAAGTTGCACCGCATGAAAATCGCGTTTTCATGCGATGCAACAGAAAGAAAGGCTCCATTGGGAAACATGGGCTACAAAACATCACAAATCGCGGCTGAATAGAACATGCTGCAATTTTGTATTCTCGCAATGTAGCAGTCTACAAAACATCACTAATGTGAAAGAAATCAATGGAAAGCATGGGCTTCACATACAAACATGCAATTTGTAGCGCTGTCGCATTGCGAGAAATATGTGCAATTTTCGCCGCCCACGTGAAACTGGCCTCAAACCTAACTCCGACACCAGTATTAACACTGCAGGAAGTTGTCATACACAGTGAAATAAAGGGGTTTGGCATTAACATTTATTCCCTATCCACAGAACTACTGGTGGTCTGACCGTTGGGACCCCTAGTGATTCAGAGGCCAGCGCACCTGATTGTCCCATGTGAATGAAGTAGTAGTGTGCACATGCTCGACCACAGCTTCATTCACTCCTATGGGACAGGCCAAGGTCGATGTGTTCCACAGTTTCTCTCCATCCCCATAGAATAGAATAGTGTGGTTGTTGAACTTGTGCATGGCCACTCCATTCACTTGGGCATTTGAGGCGCTGGTTTTGGGAACACCTGTGCATAGAGGATAATTGTATTTAATGAGAAAACTCTGTTAAGACTGATTGAATCATTGGTATAGAACACTACGGCCTCACATTGGTATATAACACACTAAGGCCTCATGCACATGACCTGATTATGGTCATGTCCCAGGTTATACAGCGCTGTAACAGGACATCCATAAACTTCACTATTTCACTGTATGTCTCTGGTTCCTTGCAAAGGTGAAAAGATTCCAACTGCAAAAAAATAGTTCCATCAGCTCCTGTACTGTGGAAGTATTCACCCATAGCGTATCACTGCACGTGGCACCATATGGCGGCACAGCCTCCTGCACACGGCTCTGTCTTATTTCTGGGCTTTTTTTACATTTTTTATTAGGCGTAATGCAATGTGCAGGAGAAGAGGCAACGGCACCAGCTTCATCCTAGATAGCAGCACTCTGTAGGAATGTCAGGAATTACTATTCCGGGTGTACGGACTTTAATAGTACTGTATATGATTACTAGAGGGGAAAGTCCTGCTCAGGCATGTAATCTGTATTTAGAAAGAATTTACAAAGGAATCTTTAACTACGCAGCGTGGTAAGCAAGTAATTATTGGGTTTGTACATCTAGATCAGCTATATTGCTACTTATAACCAACGCACTGATAGTCTGCAGGAGAATTACATGAAACTTGTCGGCTGACAGAGTCTACGACTACAAGCAATGGAGTTTAAAATGAGCTGCATACAGTAATCTATGGGGCAGCCTGAGCCACAACCATCCGAGACAGGTGCTAAAGTTGGTAGGATTCTCCAAAATATAACCTGTATGGGCGCCATCAAACTGCCCCACGGTAGATAGGGCAGGGTCTAGAGATGAGCGAGTATACTCGCTGAGGCACATTACTGGAGCGGGTAGTGCCTTAGCCGAGTATCTCCCCGCTCGTCTCTAAAGATTCGGGGGCCGGCGGGGGACGGGGAGCGGTGGGGGAGAGTGGGGAGGAACGGAGGGGAGATCTCTCTCTCTCTCCCTCTCTCCCCACCCCCACTCCCCGCCACAACTCACCTGTCACCCGTGCCGGCCCCCGAATCTTTAGAGACGAGCGGGGAGATACTCGGCTAAGGCACTACTCGCTTGAGTAATGTGCCTTAGCGAGTATACTCGCTCATCTCTAGCAGGGTCAGATTGACTTTTAGGGTGGGATCAATCAGGTTTTGGGGTTCTAGTATTTTTAATGGCAAGAGAGGTACTGCAGTTAAGAATAACTCAAAGTATCGGCAATAATGCCATTGTGAATGGTGCCCAATAGTCTTACAGCCTCTGGAGTAGCAGGAATCTTGTACAAGGATTGGAGTCGGCATTTAGGAAGCATGTATAGGACCCCAGCCCCATTCCCCATCCTTAGGCCTCATGTCCACGGGCAAAAGATGAATTTAAATCCGCAGCGGATCACCCGCATGCGGTTCCGCATCCCATAGGGATGCATTGACCACCCGCGGGTAGATTAATACCCGCGGATGGTCAATAAAAGTGAATTTAAAAAAAATGGAGCATGAAAAAATCCGGACATGCTCCATTTTCATGCGGGTCTCCCGCGGGAACGGCTCCCGCAGGCTTCTATTGAAGCCTATGGAAGCCGTCCGGATCCGTGGGAGACCTAAAATAAGAATAACGTACCTGCAGCGGACCGGGCAGCTCTTCTCTTCTTCACGGCCGGATCTTCTTTCTTCAGCCCGGCGGATGTGCCCGGCGCATGTGCGCGGCACGCTGCCGGCGTGCCGAGCACATCCGCTGGCCGAAGAAAGAAGATCCGGCCGTGAAGAAGAGAAGACCTTCCCGGCCCGCTGCGGGTAAGTTAATTCTTATTTATTCTTCTTTTCAGTGCTCATGTCCGTGGGGCAGGAGGGACCTGCTACAGATTCTCCATGGAGAATCCGTAGCGGGCCTGATTTTCCCCGTGGACATGACGTCTTAAATTCATCAGGTTCATGCTATCTAGTGCATGGACAGCATGAACCCGGGACAGGTATGTACACTGTACCCAAGTAGGTCTTAGGCCACTCTCACACAAGTTGTTTTGTACCGCGTATTATGTGCATTTTTCGCATATAAAGCTCCATATATTTCAGTGGGGCCTCATACTGGAGTTTTTCCACCGCATATTTTACACGCAGAAAATTGCATGCAGCATCGGTGTTTCAGCGCGTATTTTGCACACTAAATTGCCCATTGAAATGAATGGGGTGTGTTTAAAAATGAGTGCTGGGACACTTGCCCCTAGTGTGGGTTCAAAAACATGATCCCAGAATATACACATCCGAAAGTGGCCTAAGTATTTGCGGGTCTTGGTTCTAATTAGAGGACAGGTCTCAATCACAGCAGGGCTGAAGATACACGGAGTAACAGCCTGTCTGAAGCTGACCTCTTCCTGCTTATTTTTCTTATTTAGTAGTATCTCACAAATGACTATAGTACTAGTGATACAGTGATGTGTATATAACCACACAAATGTATCATCCCGCAGAATTTTTTTCATTGCAGCAGTGGTTTGAAGTGGGGGAGGTGGGGTGGTGGTGGGGGTTCAGCAAGGGGCTTAATGTCTCCATGACGGAGCTTCTCTTTAATCATTATGAAAAGATTTTTTTTCCCCTCCGATTTCCAAGAATGTTTCACAAATTCCTTAATGGCAACATGCGCTCTTTGTGTTTAGAAAGAAAAGTAGCATCATTTCCTGCTGCGTCTAAAACCAAATATTAGAACCGGACACTAATTGGATTAAAGCCCGCCTTTTCCAGTCCAGGGACTAGAGTATAGTGTTCGCCGCTTACGGTATTATGTTATTTATATTCATGTTTTACTTGTACTACAGATTCAGAGAGAATTATGTTTGGAAATTGTGTATCTTAGTGATGCAACATTTGTGAATGGAGCATTGCAGTTACAGAAAATTAAAAGTGGGTGCGGTTTTAATATGAAGGAACACATAAGTATTGCAATTTTCAACGAACTCTTGATTATTGACGGGAATGTATCAGAAAATGATACATTAAATTGGGTTCATCATCGCGGTTATACAAGAGATGCTTGTACATCTCCTAACAATCTATATATATGATGGATGCAAAGACTTTATTCTGTGAGTTATGCTTGTTTGAATTAGATAAATTGTACACTTTTTTTTTAATATTATCAGACAAACTTATAATTCTTAAAATTGACTTTCAGCCAAAAAAATCTTTTCTAGAGAATCAGTGTTTCTACAAAGGTGTTGCTAACAATACTTACAACAAGACAATACACCACTAAAATGCATTAGATGGTCACTAACTTTTCAAACAACTTGTGGTCATGTGATAGCTGCAAAAGTACAAATCAGCTTATTCACCTAAAATTACTTTAAGTGGGTTTTTTTCAGGGTCTCCATCTTGATTTTTTTTTTGTCCACTGCCTGTTGTCAAGTGATGTCTGTTTCGAGCAACAGAGAAAACTAGGGATAACAGGAAGTGGAGGAGAGTGATAATTCTTGATGCCCATAGAAGTCTATGGAGAGGAGAGGGAGCTGCTGAAGGGAAAGACTTGGCCACTCTCACACAGTCTGCCTTTCACTGCAATAAGCACAGCGATTCAAACGTCGCGCTAATCGTGTTATAACGCTCCCATTGATTTCAATAGTACCTTGCAGACTAGCATTCGAACAAGGGGTTGCTAACGTCAGGATTTTCGTGCGCTGTCTGTTGTATTTTCGTGTGTTTTAGCGCTTGTTAACGCACCTCATCACCCATCACAATGATGGGGTGTGTTAAAAAACCGCTGTCAAATGCCACACGAAATCGATGTAAAACGTTTTGGTTCTGGACACGGCGTTTTGTGAACGCATGTTTGAGAGCGGCCTTGCACCGACATTCTCGCAGCTAATAGTAAGTGAATGTTTACGGTGTCCTATCTACTGAAATCTGCTCAATAGTTCTCTAGTGTCCTTTCTAATAATAGTATATCCCTGTGCGTTAAAAACAGGGAGCAGATTCTGTAGCTTTAGCTATATGAACTGTATAGAAAACGGCACAGCAGCCAGGCCCCTCTCACCAACTCAAAGAGAACTGAAAAGTAGATCCATGTCCTGCAAAGGGGAAAATGTGATAAATGCAGGATACACGTCCTATAATGGTCAGATAGTGTTATTCCTCATGTACACATGGCAGCTCATTCTAAAAAGTTAGGTAGACTTTTTAAAGAGTGTTTGACTCTGTCAATGAAACACTTTGATTCTTTGGAGGCTATGAAGTTTGCATCCAATGCATATATGAGACTGGGGTTTTGCAACAGCATTTGCATGAATGGGGAAAATATCCACAGAGATTTTTGCTTATGCAGTGGGAAAAAAAATCTGCAATAAATGGGGCTAATCCTTGTGTGGATAACGGGGCACATAAAACCGCACATGTGAGTGTTAGCCTTAGACTACTACTATAAAAACGGGGCTGTAAATACAAATATATCATATTATTAAAAGCGTATAACTCAAGTATTGTTCCAGCACAAAAAAATCTATTATTTTGTGCTGCTGATCCATCATCCTTGTCATACGCCGGTAAGAAGTACATGGCAGGTATTGTAGTAAAAAGATGGATTGTACTTGCAGAGTGCTGAGGAGCTGCAGAAAAAGAGGAAACGGAGAAGTTTAAATCATTTGAGAAGTTAAAACCATTCGAGAAAACACAATTCTCCTCCATAAATGTGTTTGTTATAGCTAATCTCTTTCAAAGTTAGAGCAAACATTGTGATATCACACATTTGACTGGCATTGTTTTTAGTCAAACCTGACGGGGGAAATTGTTGGGCAGCGTCTTTCGTTGATTACAAGCAAGCATTGACAAGTCGGCGGGCCAGGTGCATTTTCCATCTACATGGATGGCCAAATAAGACATTACGTATCCCGGACCTGTTTATTCAGCAAGCTAAGAGTTTTCAGATGTCTTGTACTGTACAAGATAAAGGGACTGTTGTGTTTGGCTACGAGATTAGTAGCAGAGAAGGACCCCTCCGCCACCATGACACACTTTGGAGTTGAAGTTTTGTAAATCACGTTTAGCGCTTGTCTCCAGTGTAGGGTTATTGAGAGATTCCAAAAATATGGGAAAAAAAGAATTACATCCAAAGATACAAACTTTCCAACCATTAGCAGTTAATGTTAACCCATTCCAATCCACTGTCTGACGTCTGAAGACATTATGATTTAAGGATGTACAGCTCTGATGTTGGTAGACATCCGTTGGGGTTCTCTTACTGTATATTGCCAGCCTCTCTGCTGTCGGAGCCTATCCAACATGTCAACTTATGCAGTACTGGCTTTAGCGAGCATATAGCGTCGTCGTATAGTGGCAGAAAAAGACTAAGCCCCCTAGGAAAACTAGGAAGCAAATTGGATTAGAAAAGGTTAACATTTTGCTTGGTGTCTACTTCATGTGATAAAAGCAAAAAGGCAACTGCAGACCAGTTAGTTTAATATCGGTAATACTTAAATGAATAGAAACCTGTGGGACACTAAGCAGCATGACGTTACTGAGGGCGGATCATGACAAACTAATCCCATTGATTTCTTTGACGATGCCACAAAAGTGTTGGATGAAGTTAGTGTCGTGGATATCACCTATCTGGGTTTCAGTAAAGCGTTTGATACTGTTCTACATAAAGAGCTCATAGATAAGTTATTGAAAAGTGGACTTAAAGGGGTTGTCCCGCGAAAGCAAGTGGGGTTATACACTTCTGTATGGCTATATTAATGCACTTTGTAATGTACATCGTGCATTAATTACGAGCCATACAGAAGTTATTCACTTACCTGCTCCGTTGCTAGCGTCCTCGTCTCCATGGTGCCGTCTAATTTCAGTGTCTAATCGCCCGATTAGACGCGCTTGCGCTGTGCGGTCTTCTCCCTGGTGAATGGGGCTGCTCGTGCTGGAGAGCTGGTCCTCGTAGCTCCGCCCCGTCACGTGTGCCGATTCCAGCCAATCAGGAGGCTGGAATCGGCAATGGACCACACAGAGCCCACGGTGCACCATGGGAGAAGACCCGCGGTGCATCGTGGGTGAAGATCCCGGCGGCCATCTTGCTAAGGTAAGGAAGAAGTCGCCGCAGCGCGGGGATTCGGGTAAGTACTAAACTTTTTTTTTTTTAACACATGCATTGGGTTTGTCTCGCGCCGAACGGGGGGCCTATTGAATAAAAAAAAAAAAACGTTTCGGCGCGGGACAACCCCTTTAATTCTTTGATACTTCGGTGGGTTCGCGATTGGTTAAAAGATAGATATCAGAGTGTTGTTATTAATGAGTGTGTTCTGGACAGGAACAAGTTACAAGCGGTGACCAAAGGGTCTGTACTGGGTCCTATTCTTTTTAATATGTGACAAAGGAGAAGGTTTAACAGGTAAGGCTCGTCTGCTTACTGATGACACAAAACTGTGCCATAGGGTTGATACTCCTGGTGGGTTCTTGAACACGGAGAAAGATTTACCCTTATTGGATAAATGGCCAAAACAATGGAAACTGCAGTTCAGTGTTTCCAAATATAAAATAATGCACTTGGGGAGAAGAAATCCTTGGACTGTGAATCGTATTGGCTGTTCTGTGTTATCCAGGACTGTAGAAGAGAAGGATTTAGGGGTTCTGATTTCTGACAGCCTCAAAATGAAGAGCTAGCAAGTAGGATGCTCGGCTGAAAGAGGGAGATTGGGATCTTACTGTATAGAGCCCCGGGTGAGACCACCTCTGGAATACTGTGTTCAGTTCTGGAGACCTTCCACCATTTTTGTAACCCATCTTTGGACTTATGAGGAATGAGTTAAAGAACTTAATCTGTAAAGCCCGGAGGAAAGAGAGGGGACATGATGGGAACCTTTTATATATGTTGCAGTAGGAAAGGGAGGACATGATGGAAACCTTTATATATGTTACAGGAGGAGAGAAGGGAGAGGGGGACATGGTGTAAATCTTTTATATATGTTACAGTAGATAAGAAGGGAGAGGGGGACATGATGGAAAACTTTTATATATGTTACAGGAAAAGAGAAGAGAGATGGAGGACATGATGGAAACCTTTTCATATGTTACAGGAGGAGAGAAGGGAGAGGAGAGACATGATGGAAACCCTTATATATGTTACAGTAGGAAAGGGAGAGGGAGGACATGATGGAAACCTTTATATATGTTACAGGAGGAGAGAAGGGAGAGGGGGACATGATGGAAACCTTTATATAGGATGCAGGAGGAGAGAAGGGAGAGGAGGGACATGATGGAGACCTTTATGTATGTTACAGGAGGAGAGAAGGGAGAGGGAGGACATGATGGAAACCATTATATATGTTACAGGAGGAGAGAAGGGAGAGGGGAACATGATGGGAACCTTTATATATGATGCAGGAGGAGAGAAGGGAGAGGAGGGACATGATGGAAACCTTTATATATGTTACAAGAGGAGAGAAGGGAAAGGAGGACACGATAGAAACCTTTATATATGTTACAGGAGGAGAGAAGGGAGAGGGGGACATGATGGGAACCTTTATATATGATGCAGGAGGAGAGAAGGGAGAGGAGGGACATGATGGAAACCTTTATATATGATGCAGGAGGAGAGAAGGGAGAGGAGGGACATGATGGGAACCTTTATATATGATGCAGAAGGAGAGAAGGGAGAGGAGGGACATGATGGAAACCTTTATATATGTTACAAGAGGAGAGAAGGGAAAGGAGGACACGATAGAAACCTTTATATATGTTACAGGAGGAGAGAAGGGAGAGGGGGACATGATGGGAACCTTTATATATGATGCAGGAGGAAAGAAGGGAGAGGAGGACATGATGGAAACCTTTATATATGTTACAAGAGGAGAGAAGGGAAAGGAGGACACGATAGAAACCTTTATATATGTTACAAGAGGAGAGAAGGGAAAGGAGGACACGATGGAAACCTTTATATATGTTACAGGAGGAAAGAAGGGAGAAGGGGGGACAAGATGGGTACCTTTGAATATACTAAGGACTTGTTCACACAGGCATGTGAGTATTTCAGTCGTGTAGTATGCAGCATATTTATGCGACTGAAGATTGCGAATGCTCTGCATATTTTGGCCCTTCTGCAGATTTTTGTTGTGCAAGTAAAATCCGCAGCATATTTACACGTGCAGAAAAACCCATTGTTTAGATGCACAACTACACTGTGAATATGTAGGTTTCCTGGGTATTCACTGCGTATTTATGCAGGTCCATTGACTTTAATGGCCTATTTTGGCGTATAATACGTACCACAATAGGACATGCTGTGTATTTTATCATACGACCGAAAGCCGCATGAAAAATACGCTCGTCTGAATACCCCAATATAAATCAGCAGGAATTCGGTTCAGCGTATTATGTGTGTAAAGAAATATGCGGTTCAAATATGCCTATGTGACTGAGATGTAAAGGCATAAATAAGGTTTAGGAGGGAAGTTTATGTATTAGGAAACTAAACACTAGAACAAGGAGGCACAACCTCAGGGGAAAATCAAAACGTCAGAAAATATTTTTTTTACTGAAAGAGTAGTAGATGTGGTTGGAAAATCCACAATGAATACATGTAAGCATGCCTGGGATAAAGATAGATATGTACTAAGAGTAACATAAAAAGGAGATAATATAAGGGCCGACTAGATAGACCACGTGGGCTTTTTCTGCTGTCACTTTTCTATGTTTCATTCCCCTCTTACGTTTCGGTTTTAATAACACATAAAACAGATTAGTAAAGGAGGAGAACAGTTGCAAACTTGAATATCATAACTCCACCACGTTGTACACCACAGGACCAAGCGTTTCTGAATAATCCTTTTATTTAGTGGTTTTTGCTAAGTCGGTTTGTCATATTTCTGCCCGGCAACAGCTGTCCTGGTCAAGGGTTGTTTTTTTAGAAGCAGTAATCGCTTAGTTGTGGATACGTAGGCCTCACGAGTTCAATGAACAGAACCGCAAAATACTGAAGCGAATAGCAATTAAAAACGTAGTTGTCATGGAACTGTCAAATACTGGTCACCCCTATAATAGCCAGAGTGTGTTTTCTGCATGGTGCCAGCTTGAGAGCCTGTATAAATAGTGCCAACTTGAATGCCTGATTAAAGAGTACTGCCATAAACCGTGCCAGTGCTACCATTAATAGTGCCAACTACAGTGCAATTCCCACTATGTTCCAATTTGAAGAACAAAGTCCTCTCTTATTCTAGCTTTGCACACATCCAGGAAATGATGTAAGTGGTGAGAAGTCAACAAGGCCAAAAGGTCCAAAGTGACAACATGAATCTCCGCCCCAAGTACAGTAGGTAAAATTGGAGCCGCGAGTGTAAGTCAATTCTTATCAATTGATCTCCATTTTTAGTCTTACTATTCTTGTGACTGGATGCTAATCCCCATGGCCAGGCTCCAAAATCTAGTAGGTGGTCTTCTTAAGGTGGCCATACATATTCGATACAAGTAGGTTGATTGTTGAACAACTGTTAATTGAACAATCGTCTGGTCAACGTTAATTTAGCAGATACAGCCATACACATTTTAGTCCATAATGGCCGTAACAGCTGTATAAACTGGCCATATGTGTTCAATGACAGTGGGAGGCGGATGAACGATCTTAATGGGAACATTCTTTCGAAGAGGAATCCTCCATCCGACAGTGCAATGAAAATTCAAAATGGGGCGGACTTCTTTCCAGACTATGACTGTCTGTTATCGGTTTGCCAAAACAATTTGTTCATTGCCTTTTCACCCAGCGAACAATTGTTTTGGTTGACATTGTCCATTTTCATAAACTTTATTCCATTGTGTGCCGGCACAAGAAATTGAACAGTTCTACGTAAAAGGGCCCCATATCCAAAATCGCACATATGGGTGTGATATTTGGGGGTTCACATTACTTTTCTTTCTCAAATAATACTCATCGAAGTCCAAGAAACTGACATAGCTGATATCTGAGCTACAAAGTTTTCACAGTGGGAAGTTGCTTTAGTTCCTCCGTGTGCCTCTCGGATTGGCATAAGGGGGCTCAGGGCTTCGAGCAGACACAAGAAGCTTGCATACAGCAACTCCTAGCAGCTTCCTGGCCCCGTGTGAGTGTGATCTGGTGGTTAACGCCACTGAAACCTGAACGTTTTGAGTGGTGATATGCTGGGAAGTTGACCTTATCTGACAGACTCCAGTGTATATAACACCTCCTTTTACATATAAACCGTGTGTATGCCGGAACGATTGTAAGTAAATATCAGCGTTCAATGGGGTTGTTCATTTCTGGGCGAACTTGAGGTGCTGTGGTGCGGAGGGAGAGGATTTGCCTGAACTTCCTCATTCCAGGCAGTTGACTTATGATAATTAGTGCAGAAAGAAGCTGTAGTGATACTCCTTTGGCACCCGGCACAGCAGTGATGAAGTGTCTGCTTTTTCTGGAAGGATTTTCGCATACGTAAACTGTCACATTTTTCCTCTTGCCCACTGAATTCATGGTTTTCTGATTATTTTCAATGAGGAAGCAAAAGTAAATTTGTTTTTCCTTTCCATTGTAACATGATCGTTTTCACTAGTACTCGGCACTGGTCTTGAGTCTTTCGAGCCTCTTACCTATATGGAAGGAATGATTTTAGGCAGGTATTTTTTCATTACTTTTTATTTACTTTTATTTCTTAGATATAGTGAAGTAAAATAACTCATTCAGTCCAGTCCTAGGGTTGAGTGGTTTTAGGTGGATTGGGATAGAGGGGGGAAAAAAACATGTAATTGAGCGGACTTATCAATTTCCTTCTGTCTTTTACATATTTGTGTACATATATCTGATATATTTTTAATAAAGCATTTATTGCCAAAAACTTTTTTTTTCATCTCTTCATCCTGCCGTTGGGTTAAAAGGAGAATCTCTGGCGAGGGAAATCCCCCCCCCCCCCCACATCGGGGCATGGTATCCATATCTGCAGCTCTGTCACTATGCTAGGTCTCTCAGTAATATGCAACGCCTAGGACACTCTCTAACCCCTTTTGAGAGGTTATGCCTGTCGACCCCTGATAATCTAATGAAAGTCTCTGCCTTATTCCAAATACTTTTGGAGGTGGATACACAGGAGGGGGGTAGGACTCTTGAGCAGGGCTGGGAGTGGAACCCAGGCAGCAGTCCTTCAGGGGAGTCTTGGAGAAAGGCATACATCCTGACTCATAAAATGAATGTCTCTAGCAGGATGCAAGAGCTTAACTACAAAATCTTGACGAGATGGTTTAAGATCCCCACTGGCTTGGCTAGCATATGCCCCCAGTATCCGGATGTGTTCTGTAGGTGCCTTCAGGATCAGGGGACATTTATTCATCTGTGGTGGTAATGCCCGTTAATTCGCCCCCTCTGGCAGGAGGTTGGCGCTTTATACGCCGAGATCTGTAAAAGCTCAATCAACTTTACACCCAAAATTGCCCTGTTGTCTATGATTCCGGGCTCATTGGCCTGAATAAAAGGGTCCCTACTGAGATTCTTTCCACTTGCCATGAGACAAATAATCCCTAGGAAGTGGAAGTCTACTACTCCTCCCTGAAGGCTAATGTGGCTGGAATCATTGGATAACCTAAGATATATGGAGGAGTTGTGTGCTAAGGATGAACTGCGATACGCTAAATTTACTCAACGTCGGCAGTTTGGATCCAATTCCGCTCCTCACCAGGATTAAGTACCTCGCTCATTAACTGTAATACCACGCCTTAACTTGGCCTAAATTGCCATCCACATTTTTAGAATCCTTGTTCCCAACAAAACATCGTGCTTATAGCAGATCCCTGACCACGCCGGATAAGATATTCCCATTACCCCCCTCTTTTCTTGTTATCCTTTTCCCCCTCCTTTCCTCTCATTGGTTCTAATCTTCCCATTCCTCCTTCTATTTTCTCCAGTCCAATAGATCTCTGGTAGAGACATACGCTGGAGACCCTCCTAAAATTGCTGCATAAGTTAATGAACTTTACTTTAAATTTAGACAGATATGGGTTTGCATTAATGTTACCTTTTTATTGCAATTTTTTGACCAATCATTCACACCCCATATAGTTTAATCACTCTATGCAGCACATTCCCCATTTACGGGGGAGATGTGCTCCCAACAACTATCCTCGGTTTTGGCTGCACAAAGGGTGCAGCCAGCCAATGAGCGAGCATTAGCTAGTTTATCAGGTGTAGCTTCATACTGCTGCATTGGGCCAACTGATGTTCCTGAGAACATTCTTACCTCATTATTGGACCATGTATAAGGCCCTTTAAGTTAGCTCTTATAGATTCCGCCATTATGAGATCGATGCGCTTTTTTCATAAATAGAGGGATATAAACCCAATCAGAGTTGTCTGGCAGTGGTTTTTGTCCTGGAAAAACAAATTAAAGGGAACCTGTCATGTCCAATAAACATGATAAACTTAGATATGGCGCTCATAGGACAAGGAAAGTAGAGTCCGGGGATGTACTTCCCTCATTGTCACCCCTGTAAGTTGGCGCTCATCTAAGATTGTGACTCTTCAGTCAGTGCATACATCTCTATGGGAGGGCACGCACAGTGACTTAAGAGAGAAGTCACAATAACAGACCAAACTCTGATTTACACAGGTGACAGTGAAGAAATGAGGAACCCAGTAAGTATAAGAAGTGTACCCACTGGCTCCACACTCCCTGTCCTATGAGCACTATAACTTAATTTGTGGTGTTTGTCAGAAGTGACTGGTTCCCTTTAAAGTGTTTTTTTTTTTTACATATTTAAACATTGGTGGCGATAGAGGAGGGGACACAGGCTCCTCTGTCGCTACTTGGTGCATAGAGGTCTTCTGTTTACTTGCTCTGTTTTCCCTATATAGCCACTTCAGCCAAAAGGAAGGTGTATAGGGATGTTGTCCGTGGCTTCTACAGTAGCAGCCCATGTGACCAGTTTACAGAATGTCACCGGGTCTTCTCACCTGGTGACAGCGGTCAGATGCCGTAGTGCCGAAGCTGTGGTCCGGTGCCACGGCAAGTAAATTTATTTTATGTAGTCTTGGGCACTGGATGAAATACTTTGTGATCAAGGGCCTGCAGTCTGAAATGTTTGACTATGTTGGTTATTATAGCATTAACTAGTTATTTGTAGCTTCTAGATCAAATTTAGAAAGGTCTCTGAGTCGCCAGCAACGCAATTTAGGGCACAGTATATATTTCCTTATGAAGGAGCAATTGGCTTGCACATTTCAAAAAATGAAAAGAACGAAGAAAAATGCCTACCAACATAGCTAAAGCTTCAGTATAGCTAGGAGGTTTTTTTTTCATTTAAATCCCTGCTCTTTCTATGCTTAGGAGTCCAGTGGGCGGTCTTATCAGTGACTGACAGCCTTCCATGTAGCAGTGTGCATATAGACCTAGCGGTCAGTCACTGATAAGACCGCCCACTGGACTTCTAAAGGGATACTAGTAAGAGCCTCGTGTGGCACAGAGTGTTAAAGCAACAAAAATGCACTCCTAAGCTCTCGCTCATGACCTGAAGGTTGCTGGTTCAATCCCCGCTTGGTTCAGGTAGACAGCTCAAGGTTGACTCAGCTTTCTACGCTTCCAAGGTCGGTAAAATGAGTATCCAGCTTGCTGGGGGGTAAAAAAGATGACTGGGGAAGGCAATTGCAAACCACCCTGCAAAAACAGACTGCCAAGAAACACCTGAGGAGTCAGTCATAACTCGGTGCTTGCACCAGGGGACTTTACCTTTACTTACTAGTTATACAGAATCTTTACACATAATTATATATCGATCTGCTCTCCTGCTCTATACCGTGCTGCCCGCAGATAGGACTGCGTGTACAGTGTGACAGGTTCCCTTTAAAGCTAAAAAGCATTCACAGACGAGCAGTGTAGAAGACATAAAATATGCCCGTCATTAGTGGCTTTTTGCAAGCAGCAATGTTATGAAGGATTTTCACTGTCTGAATAGAAACGTTGTTATCCCAATCACTGGAATGCCGGGGTATGCCTGCGCTGGGTGTAGGTGAATGTTTGGTTTGTGGTCCGCTCTCGGAGGTGGCAGTGCCCTCACAATTTGCATTTCTTTGAACAACAACAGCTTTCATACACTACTGATGGATGGTCGTCCGCGGAGCCGGAAACAGCTTGTGCTTTTCAAGAGTTTCAAAAAGATCCCTTTTGCTGTTTACACACAGCCTATGTGAGTTAAGGGAACAACCCCAACAAAAACCGGAGCTCTAGTGAGCCATATAGCTCCTCACTACAGTAACAAGTTTGTCAGGTATGGCTGTTCTATCTGTACTCACTGGCTGGGAGTTGTAGTCCATGTTTCTTACGCTACTAGTGCACCACCAGCCCTGTTTTGTGGCACATACATGATATGGACCGCCACTAGAAGGAGTTGTCATTTTGTTGCAAAACTCGGCATGCAGTTACATCTCGGCCTTAGAGGGGTTGTACCAAAATCTAAAGTTATCCGTTTTCCACAGGATAGGGGATATCTTTATGATCGGTGGAGGTCTGACCGTTGGAAGCCTAACCTATCCACAGAACGGGAGTCCCAATGGTTCTGGCATGAATGAAGCAGCATACATGCATATGTGCGCTGCCAGTTCATTCATTCCAGTGACAGCGCTGCAGATTGCCGAGCCCTCCTACTTGGCAATTTCTGCCGCTGCCATTGAAATGAACGTTGTAATGTTGTAACATAAGTTTTGCCAAGTTTCCCTTCATCGTTTTTGTACTACATAGAAGGTGTGTGGTGTCTGTAGGGCCGGCTGGATTTACCCTATGTGGGCAAACATTTTGATGGCAGCGCAGAAACCTGGGGGTGATTAGCTGCTTGTGGGCTAATTTAATGGATGGTATACTTTAGTGATTCCCTGCTACACTTATAGTACTCCTCTCTTTTGATTAACCATGTATGTGGAGTAATATCACCTATCACTAATGACAACCTGATTGGAAAGCCTCTGATCACTGGCAATTTATACAGTAAATTTCAAGAAATTTACTGTATAAATTTGGATAAGTTTGGGTCTTGGATAAGTTTCCTTAGGTTTTCTGGAATTAATTTGGACATCCGCCCGTAACATTCGATGAAAAAGGTGGCGGCAATTATTAATTTTTTTGGTCAATCAAAGCATGGATAATTCTGGCCTTGGGGAGGAAAACCAGTAGTAAATGGAGACTCATTCAATCCATGCAGGGAGTGAGCGCTGGCCTCACTAATGTTGAAGTCTGGTTTTGTCAGCGCTGAGTGAGTTTACTTCTGGCATCCGTATACTGTAAGAATGCCATGTCGAGTGAATATTTGACATTCTGTACCATTACTTTGTCAGAGCTTGCGTTGTAAGATGAGGTGCTGAGAAGTCAATGTGTTAGGTTCCCTTTAAATGCATGCTATACATCTATCAGCAGTTCTGATCAGGTTAAACCGCTTACAGCTTAACCATTTACAGACCGATAAAGGTATTTCAAAGGAAGCATATGTTGAAAACCAGACCTTTATAATTTCATGCATGCAGATAGATGCCCGAACAGTCCAGTTGGCGAGCTTGGATTGCCTTTGCTGCCTCACTCCAGTCCATAACCTGGTCTGTCTCTGGCTCTTCTTCGTCATCCATGGGGTAATAGGAATCTTGCTCACAAGCACATCATTTGGCCCTGGGCAAGATTCACCTCTTCTCCGACACAGCTGTGGATCTTGCTTCCTGGAGGACGACATTGCCGGGAGATAGGAAAACTCAACTACCTGTCGGAAAAAGTTGAGCGCTAATTCCGTAGCGCTCATTGTAGTGAACGGGAGCTACGGAAACAGCGTAGCACAGCGGTAACTGGGCGGTGTAGAAACGGCGTAACGCACTGTTCTACACTGTTTCCTTAGCTCCCATTCACTTCAAGGAGTGCTGCAGAAACAGTGTAGCGCAAAACTCTCCAACCTTTCAATAGGCTTTTGGGTGGCTGTTTGCCATGGCAGTGGTTTCCCATCGCTGCTATCAAAAGCTAAGATGGGAATATCCCGTTAATGGTGGAATTGTATACTTTGTATGTGTTCTGCTTTCAAAACCTAAAAATTACAGTTTATACTGTAGCTTCCAGGTTATCTTGCATTATAGAATACTATATGGGTTCATGCACACGTCAACGTTTCATGCACGGACTCCTTTATTATACGGAGTCCCTACGGGTGTGTATTACTCAACCATAGGCAATTGATTCCCAACTGGGGTGTCGCGAGAGCCTGCCAGGGGTGCGGCGATAACATGGGTGGATTGACCATTCAATCCACTAGGAACAATTCCAGTGGGCCAATTGCATCCTGGGGTCGCCCGCAACTACCGCTACAGTAGTGGCTTTACAGCCATTCCCCTAAGCCTCTAGTTTACGATGTGGCGGGATGAGGCTATAAAGTAAAAAAAAAAAGTAAACTCTCCTCCTTCGCTTTTCCCACAGTACAGTCCTGTCTAAATTTCGATTGCGTAGTCATGTGGTATGTGACTGCTGCAGCCAATTGGACACAGTGGTCATGTGTGACCTGGAAGTGAGGAAGGACTGAAGTGGAAGGCAGCTCCTGCTGTTTCTCGGAGCTATCAGCTTAGCGGGGCATATAGAAAACAGCAGCTGTTCTCGTAGTTATCAGCGGTGTTCCGCTCCGCCTGCATTTAACTCTTTAAGTAGCTAATTGGCTACTTAAGAGTTATGCAAAGATGATCGCTTAAAACTGTCACTCAAACTGTCGTTGGAGCGATCATCTTTCAGTCTAAATCCACCCTAAGAGGGACCACATGGGGGAGTGTTTTTACTGATGGAGAACTTCAAGGGGCAGCATTATTACTTACGGGGTAACGAGGGGGATCATTATTACTGATGGGGGCAATTAGGGGGATCATTATTACTAATAGGAAGAACAAAGGACATTATTAATGATGGGGCAACAAGGAACAGCATTTTTAATGGACAACAAAGGAAGCATTTTTAATGAGGGGGACAATATAACAGAGCATTTTTAATTGGGCAATAAGAGGGAGCGTTATTTCTGATGAGAGCATAAAAGGGGAGCATTATTACCACTGCGCCCCCTGACCACACACCCTTTTTGGTAGGGGTACCGCACAATAAAAACTCTCTTCCAGGGGTGCTGCAAGGCTGAAAGGATTAGGAAACGCTGACATAAGCATTCAGTGTGCTGCTGTTTGATGTCTGTGAGAGAGAAAAACCTCCATAATGGGTTGAAAAAAATCCACATTTATTATTTTCTCACAAATTATGCATATACTTTGTATAAATCAGAGGTCTATGGAAGTAGAGTATCGCCCCATAGGCATGTATTACGGATCTGTACAATGCAGATGTGTAATAAGACTGTCTGCATGTGCCCTACAAGTATATGGATATAATGTGTAGATAGATGAGCATATCAAACTATATTGATACATACATAGGAAGAAACAGAAGACTATTCCAGTAGGATGTATCCCCTGCACTTCACAAAGCCTATAGGATGCCCATTCTGTGCTGACCTGCTCCAAACCCAACATGCCAGTTCCTAGATGGCAGTTTTTGGGTAGTTAATACCCAGGGCTTCCTCGGGAAACTGTGTGAGCTCTTTAAATTTAGTATTCATCGGTATGGAGAAGAGCCATTGCTTCATATCTCGCGAAGGAGAATTTGTGTTCCGGCGAAGCCAAAAATAGTATAAAATACAAATAAGTGATATTATGAAACCCGTTCCACTGCAACTATTCTGCAAAAAGTGAATATTGGAATGTAAATGATTGTGAAACAACTGGTGTCGGTGATATTACACGGCCGGCCGGCGTATTGTCTGACAGAATGGACATGGCATCGCTTCAGCTTGGGTTTGCCTGCTTTTACCTCTATATCCACCTTTTTGCAGTTGTTCCAATACATCTAAAATGAAAAATAAAGCAACTTTGTTATAGGTCTTACCTAAAAACCTATCACTTTGTGTCTATAGATCCTTTGCAGACTAAGCCTTGAAAATCTATGTAATGTAATCCTGCTGTTTTATAGTGATCTTTCACGTGGGACGGAATTACGCCGCAGCTGCGGAATTCCACATGAGAATCTGTAGTCTAATGGTGGACTTCGATGTGGACTTTTGGGCAGGTTTTAAGCCATTTTCAAATCCGCTTCAAAATCTGTAGGTAGCCTGTGGATTTTGGCACAGATTTTGCCACCGCTTGCGGTGCATCCTATGGTGTAATTCTGTCCCGTGTGAACGGTGCCTTAAAAAGACTCTGTCACCATCATTTTGCGCACCTCGCCAAGGGCAGCATATGGTAGTGCCCGTCGCAGCAATTACACTGATATGTTTGCTATATGGATCTGTGCAGTGTTTTTTAAGAAACTTGAATTTTATCAGTAGCAGCAGATGCATTGAGGACTACTTAAAGTAGTCCTGGATTTTCTTCTATTTGCACACGTTGTATCTTGTCTCCACTGGAAGCAAGGGGTGGAGAGATGGGTGAGCTGTGTTGAGATGCAGGGGACGCCCACAGCTGCTGATTGGCTGGCTGTACCCGCTGTCCTGCCAGCCATCATGACTGGCAGTACCTTAGGGCTCCTACACTCTTGTGATCACGATATCGCCGCTTTTTCTTACTGTGAATGTCAACAGGACTTTCTAATGTTGAAACGCATTGCACAAAATTCGCAAAGCACAAACTTGCGTTTTTTTTAGGGGGGGGGTTTGTTCAATGCGTTTTTAACATTAATAAGTCCTATTGACATTCGCGTTAAAAAAAGACGCAGCGATATCGCGAGTGTATAGGAGCCCTTATGGTGTTTTCAATGAGTTACCATGCAAATAATTGCTAAATCAAGTTGTTTGCATGATAACTGATAGGTGTAAATGCATGCAGCAAAGGAATGATCAGCGATAAATCATTAGATTATCGCTGATCGTATCTTTCATGCAGACCTGAAAATAATCGTTTGGCGTAAACAGGTATTGTACGATTTCCCAAAATAAAACTTGGTTCATTCCGCCATGGGATTCCTCTTTCCTGCTACCAGAGTGGAGCAGGAAAATGGAATATCCTAACACACAAGTGAACATAGTACAAAGTAGCCTTACAGTTATCCACTAACGTACCCACAAGTTGACAGGAGGGAGTTGATGGCAGGATCAGACTACATTGAGTTTGTTTGTTGTCTGTTACCATGGAGATGCATAGTCTGCATAGCAGCTATAGACACAAAACAGTAGAAAATATTTCATGAAGAACTATTGCAAAGTTGCTCCATTTGTTATTTTACATGCATCGAAAGAATTTTATTAAATAGTTTTGGGAAAGTGCCGTAGCCTGATGTAATGATGTGTAACACTTTTTGCTCTCCTGTCCCAGTGTAAACCTTTCTGTCCAGCCTTGCTCATGATCAGCTTACAAACCATCTTTTAGACAGAGACCCTGGATCGTTCCCTGTATACAAACGGTTTTGCATTTGTCCTCAGTTGGCAGTCACTAAAGCCTTGTGATAAACTGCTGGAAGCCTCGACCACCAATCCCTGAGGGACAGGACTCGATGGTCATGGTGACCTTTAGTTTAGTTTCGGGAAGATATGTTATGTGAATGTTGAAGAACCGTAAAAAATAAAAATGTTCAGTAGTAGCTTAGACTTGGTTACCAAGTACAGTGATCCCTCGCTACATCGCGGTTCAATGATTGCGGCTTCAGCGCATTGCGGATTTTAGATAGACCATATATAATTCAGTTTTTTGCTATATCACAGAATTTTGAGGTACATACAGGAAATACAGTACGCCACTAGCGCTTGCCAACGCGAGATTATACACGGCACACTATTGGCTGATGGAATGTGTTCTGTATCCTGGGCGCTGATTGGCTCACTGATCGTAGCATCGGTCTGTATGTTCATTTTTGCGATTGTTTAGCAGTTTACCCAACAGATTCATTTGTGTAAATATAACGCAGCTACTTTGCGGATTTTCACGTATCGCGGGGGTCCTGGAACATAACCCCCACGATAGACAAGGGATCACTGTACACAGTTTGGTATGCACATAGGTGGTGCTGCCTGGGGTCTTCTATCATCTCCTATTAGAACGTAGCTTTCCTACAAGTCAATGTCTGACTTTTTAACAGGGCTTTTGCATTTCGTCAGTGTATAGTAAGTTTCTAGCTGGCCTGTTAAAAGATCAGACATTGAGGGGTCCACAGGGCTGCAGCACTGGATCACAAGGGCTGAGTACTAGTAGGTAAGGTAAAGGTAAAGTCCCTGGTGCAAGCACAGAGTCATGACTGACTTCTAGGGTGACGTCACATCGTGATTAGAGATGAGCGAGTATACTCGCTAAGGCACATTACTCGAGCGAGTAGTGCCTTAGCCGAGTATCTCCCCGCTCGTCTCTAAAGATTCGGGGAGCGGCGGGGGAAAGCGGGGAGGAACGGAGGGGAGATCTCTCTCCCCCTCTCTCTCCCCCACTCCCCCCCACAACTCACCTCTCACCCGCGCCGACCCCCGAATCTTTAGAGACGAGCGGAGAGATACTCGGCTAAGGCACTACTCGCTCATCTCTAATCGTGATGTTTTCTTGGCAGACTGTTTTTTCAGGGACTGTTTGCCATTGCCTTCACCAGTCATCTTTTACCCCCCCTTCCCCCAACAAGCTGGGTACTCATCAGCATGGAAGGTTGAGTCAACCTTGAGCCGGCTACCTGAACCAAGCGGGGATTGAACCCACAACCTTCATGTCCTGAGCGAGAGCTTAGGACTGCATTTCTGCTGCCATAACTCACGATGCTCTTCTTGAGTACTGGTAAGTATCGCTAATTTTATTGTTTTAACACATTTGGATCCATGTTTAAAAACGGTATAGCACCAGACACCTATACGCTTTACTATTTATTTACTAACTTTCCCTAGTGTGTTTTTAGCCCTTCTATTTGTATTTACCACCATGTGAAGCAGCTGGCACACAAATGAAGTACACTCCAGTAAGAAGTACCCCACAGGGGCCAGATTACCAGAATAATGGTAAAACATGTTTATGACTGTAGCAAGCAATAGAATATGAGCCGCACATCTCACTTACTATGAATAATGCTGGCAGGGTAGGCCTTTTTTTTGTCAGGGGAAAATGGAAAATCCCTTTTTTAACAAAAAAAAAACTTTTTGCTTCCTCCGTAAATTTGTCTGGGCACATACTCTTTATTGAGGGTCCATTTTCTGACCAGTATTACAGGAAATTGTTATTTTGGCCATAGAAGAAAATGTTATGGGCTTGGTAGAAAAGCTGCAGTTACTGGAAAGGCCCGGTAGCGACACTGACTAACTACTTTAAATTGAAACTTTAGGGAGATGGAAAATCTTCAAGTCATACATTCCATAACTTTACAACTCGGCGCTCGGATATTTAACAGAGGAAATTAAAAGCATTCTATTGTATTGTTGTTTCTTTGGGGAATAAAGGTGAAGGTAACATTTTCTTCCATTATGAGGGAAACAGCTGCTATGTAATAAAGTACCTATCCGCAAAAGTGCTGTAGCGTAGAAAAGATGGTGACGAGCCCAGAGCAAAATAGAAGCCCGATATTACAGGCCTTCTTGCGTATGCTTCACTACTGTAGGTTAACTGAAGCCTCACAAGTAATACAGGGATCTAGGAAGCTAAGATCTGTCTTGCTGTTTCCAGGTTTCTTACATTGAAGGTCCCCATTGCCGTTTTATAGATTCTGTTTTTTGTTTCATCATGGGAGCAGGAAGACAGAATCCCTGGCCGAAACAGATTCAGATGAATTTAATAGAGCCTGATTCCCGAAAGAAATAATATAGTAACATAGTATTTTAGCCAAAAAAGTTAAGGCCATCCAGTTCAGCCTGTCACTGCCCCAGCAATGTTGATTCAGAGGAAGGCAAAAAAAACCAAAACAATTAGGTAGAAGCCAATTTTCCTCATTTAAGGGAAAAAAATTCCTTCCTGACTCCAATCTGGCAATCAGAATAATTCCCAGTTCACTGACCTTTTTGTAGTACTTAGTGCAGTGATGGGCAACCTTTTGAGCTCGGTGTGCCAAAATACCGAGCATAACTCGGGTGATGTGTCACTTTGAGAAAAAAACTCCATAAATTCGCAATATTTAGAGTTTAAATAACAAAAATGTATAATTGTAATATAGAACTGTATTTAGTAAACCCAAAACACCCATAGCACAGGCCCTCACCTCTCCCAGCCTCCCCCTCACTTATCTTAGTAATGATGAGCCCCCAGCAGTGACAGTGCCCCCCGAGACCCACGTACTCACCCTATCCATGTCCTGGAAGCTCTGCTCCTCCGCGCCACTAGCAGAGATGATCTCCGGCGCACACTGACGTCAGTGTGCTGCGGGACTCCTCCTCCCCCGGACGCTCTCGCGGAACCAAGTGGTAAGAGACATCGGGGGATGGGGGAGGAGGATCCCGGCTGCACACTGACATCACAGTGTGCGCCGGGATCAGCGCTGCTACCGGTAGTAGCGCTGGTTAGTCAATACTAGCAGGGGAGCCGCGGCCCCTGCTAGTATTCACTAACTGGGTGAATGGCCAACAGCGGCCGCGTGTCAGTGCTGACACGCATGTCATAGGTTCGCCATCACGGACTTAGTGACTATAACATGTGATATTGTTACATTCAAGAAAGACGTCCAGGCCTCTCAAACTCTTATCGAATTTTCCATCCCTGCATCCCCAGGCAGGGAGTTTCATAGTCTCACTGCTCTTACGGTAAAGAACCCCCTTCTATGTCGGTGTAGAAACCTTCCTTCCTCTAGACGTAGAGGATGCCCCCTTGTTACAGTCACAGTCCTAGTATAAATAGGTCGTAGGAGAGATCTCTGTATTGTCTCCTGACATAATGTAGCATGCTACGCTGTTTTGTTCTGGATTTCAATGGAACTCTGCAACGGAAGCTCTGAACGTAACTCCCGAAGCAGATGTGAGCGAGCCCTTGGCTGTCCCCATAGTTTGCAGCGTTTTTATAGAAGGCAAATGGGAAATGTACAATGTCGAAGGCATTGTAGTACCTCCCATTTGTTTACCAAATTTGCCAGAGGAGCATTGCATGACCTTTTAAGACTTCTCCTGCCTACTTGGGTGTCTTTTCACAGGAGAAACTATACCTTTCCGAACACACAACATTTTCCTGGGGTACATATTGTAGCAACCATTGTCCACTCGCTCTCCCTAAGTCTTTCAGTTCAAGAAAATTGTTAATCATTGCACTTTTTATAAACTTTTGACATGTCAGAGTGGTTTTGATCAGTGTCGGCCCTGCTGAGATCCTGTCTGATCGCTGAAACAAGGGGGCTGTGGCCCTTCGCTGTCTTCGTTGCTCGGCGGCTCCTCTCAGTAGCTGAACATGGATGCATAGAGGTCTATAGACATCTTATATAGACCTCTATGTGTCTGCTTTCAGCTGCCGGGAAGAGTTGACAGGCAGGGAAGGCAGTTGAAGGGGCACAGCACTTGGGTGAGTGCTGCAAGCCCCTTGTTATAGCAGCCAGCGGGAGTCTCAGCAGCAGGACCATCACTGATCGAAACTTTTGGCCTGTCACTCTGACAAGTCAAAAGTTAATAAAAAGTGCAATTACTCTATTAGAAGCTCTGATCTCCTTAAAGGGGTTGTCCCGCGCCGAAACGGGTTTGTTTTTTTTTCAACCCCCCCCCCCCGTTCGGCGCGAGACAACCCCGATGCAGGGACCTAAAGAAAGTTTACCGGAGCGCTTACCTGAATCCCCGCGCTCCGGTGACTTCTATACTTACCGGTGAAGATGGCCGCCGGGAACCTCTTCCTCCGTGGACCGCAGCTCTTCTGTGCGGTCCATTGCCGATTCCAGCCTCCTGATTGGCTGGAATCGGCACGTGACGGGGCGGAGCTACACGGAGCCCCATAGAGAACAGGAGAAGACCTGGACTGCGCAAGCGCGGCTAATTTGGCCATCGGAGGGCGAAAATTAGTCGGCTCCATGGGAACGAGGACGCTAGCAACGGAGCAGGTAAGTATAAAACTTTTTATAACTTCTGTATGGCTCATATTTAATGCACAATGTACATTACAAAGTCCGTATTGGGGTCAGAGCCGGAAGTGTAATAGAAGGCATTGGCAGAACTCCGCTGATCAACTATTGCTTACCAATCCTGAGAGTAGAGATAAAAGGCATATGCCGGCAGCACAACCTGGATTTCTGTTCCTAGGGGGCAGTTAAAAAATGTACAGTCACAAGCAGAAACCCAAATCAAGAATCCACTAATGCAGCAAATGAAAATACTAATGTGACAGCATAAATGGTGCAAAAAATGTAAAAAAAAGATACTCTATTCCTCCATACGAATAAGCGACGTTTCGACTTGGTAGTCTTTATCAAGACTAACTTATAAAGACTACTAAGTTGAAATGTCGCTTATTCGTATGGAGGAATAGAGTATCCTTTTTACTTTTTTGCACCATTTATGCTGTCACATTACTTGAATCCTGAGGGTAGGTCAATAGTAAATTATCCAAAAAATCTTTTAAGAAACTGAACTGCTTCCAATGTAATAATATCTAGCTTATTAGTGTATTTGTACCACAGTTATGCAGGGATAGCATTAAAGCACGTTGGGCAGCATAAAACATTAGTGGCACGTAGGCACACAGAAGTGGAGATGTTCTTTAAATGATTGCACAGAATGCCAGAAATAGGTGACTTTTGGACTACTCCATAGTATATTAAGCACTCCCCTATTTGCTTAGCCTATATATGGGGTTGCTCCTCTTAGGGAACTTTCACATGGAACATTGCAATTCTGGGACTGCATATCCCGCAATGTTGTAGCAGAATATTCCATCCCATGTGAATATTATAGGTACATCATTACCCCATTAGCTGTTCCGCCATTCTTGTAGGCTTAGCCAAAGTTTGTGTCGTGTTTTTTCTTTTTTCTTTTTTAGGATTTTCTTTTGCAATTGACCATTGTTTAAATAGTGGAGCCATGCTGTAAAGCATTTCAAGAAGAAGCTTAAGAACTGATGACGACAAGTATATTTCCATTAATGTGGACATGGGAAGGAGTTGTCTGAAAATAATAGGCTTCCATAACTGATTTCTTTATATAGTCAAAAGTAATAGAGTAAAAACTGGATCCTTTTTCGATGCTGTCATCAAACAGAATTTAAAATGCTTCTTTTACTTCTTGTCAATTAAAACACGTTTCGGACACAAACCGGGCCCTTCCTCAGACCAAAACCCAAACAGACTCTCCAGCAGGGTACGCTGACTTATACATTATTGATTTTCTTCTAGTTAAGAACGTAGTTCACGTCTATGGAGATATGACTTTGTGTCAGGGGCTACGTCCCAAAATTACATCCTGGTTTTTGACTTTGGTGGATGTCTCAGCGACCAGACCTCCACGAATGTGAGTTTTAAAACTCTTGTTTCCCTGACCTATTGTGGGAGTTATTTGTCAGAAAACCCCTTTTAAGTCAAAGGTTTGTTAATAAGTCTACAAAAAGTTAAATATGTGCTCTCAAGTCTGAGGGAAAGAACCGGGACTTCAGCTCTTTACATGTAGATGTAGAACACATGTGTTCCACAATGATCGCATGATTTTATGCCAAGTTTGTGTTCCCCTCACCGAAAGCGCTGTCTATGGGAGCAGACGACTGCCCGGGGCCTCCAGTCCTCCTCTATCTCTCATAAAGGGAGGTGTGATTGCTCATTTCCTGTGTTTAGAGAATGAGGTTGTTTTCTGCGGCTGTTACTTGGGCTTGTGTGGGTGTTGAGAACCAAAAGCTTACTCAGGGGAACTCTCCATAACCTCCTCACCTACACAGGATGAAGGTCCAATGCTTTCTCATTCACACATGGGTTGTGCAAAGCTTTTGTCTAAGAGTGCACTTACTCACTGGCTTGTAAAATCCTGCAAGGGACTGACCACTTGTGTTCTATGCAGTCTGCATGGGCTTTCACTACAGCTTCCTCTGATTATACAGGCTAAACAACAATCAGAGCCCTAAACCGGGAGAAATGGATCAAAATAAGAGGATGAGACGGAGACGTCATTCATTTGCATACTTGGCAATATAGTTTAGTATCTTAGGCAGGAGGTCCCAGTTTGTGCCGTTTGTTACCGATTCCCTTTCTAGGCTTCAAAATGAACTGTAAGGTTGATTATGAAAGTCGTTCGTTGTGATCCTTGTCAATGGTTCACCTGAAAGGGACTTTGAAAAGCCATCTGATACTAAGAAAAAAACACTTTAGTTGGAAGAGATCTCACTCCTTTAAGTTGCAGCTAAATCGCTGGTTTTGTAGTAATGATGTGAACACACAATTGAGGTTTTGCAATAAATGTATGTCCACATCAGGAGGGAATGGTGCTGGTCCTGTTACATCGTTCTTCAATTGCATTGGTTACATCATTCTTAGTAATATCCAATCCTATATTCAATGCAAAGTTTATGGAAAATTGTACTGTGTGGGCTCTCCATACAATCCCAAAGACATTGGGGCACTCAAATAAGCACCTCTGCCCCAAGCTCAGGTCACCAATGTGATCTCATTTCATGACCGGTATTGTATCTTGACGTGACCGGAAGCTAGGGGTTTGACGGGGCTTGGATGCAGGAATGCCCCTGTCACACCCGATTGGCTGTATAGCAGAAGGTCCTAGCAGTGTCTGTATTGACTTGTGGCTGCCCTGCAGGGTTAGGATTTGGGTAATTTTTCTTGTTAGGCTTACATTATTAGCTGTACAGGCTTCCATGGACACGTAATCCTAACCCTGGAAGGTAGTCTAAAATCAATACAGGCGCTACTGTGACAGGGGAGTACTGATGTAGCAGAGCTCAGCTACTCCCCTTAACAGAAGCCTCCCTGCGCTCCCTCCTCAGGCCCCACCTGTGTATATGCCAGCGGCAGCAGCCGGGGACACTGACAGAGGGGCTGCTAAGGGGATCACTGGTGCGAGAGGATAGTCGGCAGCAGCGGGGCCAATACAGGGGAGACAGCAAGAGTGACAGCGGGGACCGAAGGTGCGACAGGACAGCCATCAGTAGCGGTCCCACTACAGGGGAGAGTTCCAGCGGGGACCCACTACAGGGGAGACGGACACATTTACAGCGGGGAGAGCAGGTGGGACACAACAGCTGGCGGCAGTACACCCAGTACAGGGGAGAGTGACACTGGGGAGCGGAGGTAGGAGAGGACAGCCGCTGGGAGCGAGGCCTGTGTCTGCAACTGCTCCCCTGCCTCCTAAGTCCAAATTTTCTCTTTTTCACTCACTGCCAGGACCTGCGAGCCTGAGGAAGAGTACGCAGCCGCTGGCCACTCAGGAACAGGGGGCGTCAAACCCCTGTCAATCTTGCCTCCAACAGTACTTCCTGGTGGTGACAAGATACAATAATACCTTCATGACCAACATCCAATGTACAAGGTGATTCAAAAGAATAGTGCAAAAGTAAAGCGGATTTCTTCATATATGACTTGACATCCAACCGCCAGAATGACCTGAAAGCTAGAAGAACTCTTCATGTTTTTAATGCACCTTACATATGTTCAATGTGGCGCCGTTGGTGACACTAGATGACCTAAAACACCACATCTGGAAAACACCATAGTGGAAGCCATAACAGACGATATACTGGGACAGAACTGGACTACTGATCTGACATCTGCCGTGTCATCAATGGTACCCACGTTGAACATTTATAAGGTGCATTAAAAACTTAAAGAGTTCTGCTATCTTTTCATTTCATTCTGACTGTTGAATGTCAATTTGCATATGAAGAATTCAGCTTTAATTTTGCACAATTTTTTTTTAATCGCCTGTATAATTCCCATCATAGAATGTTATCCCCTCTTTTGCCCTGGCCTGTCCTGAAGTGAGTGCAGCCTCCGCTGCCCATATCTGCTTCATTCCATTAAAATAGTAGAATTTAAGTACATGGCCTCCACTGCCCATAATTCAAGGACACGCCGGGGTTGATATCTCAGAATTGGTGGAGGTCCCAGCAGTTTGACCACCACTGATCAGCAAATTATCCCTACTATATGGATAGGAGATAATTTGCTGTGATGTGAATATCCCCTTTGAAAGGGTTTTCAACTTTTAGGCTACATACACACGGCAAGTGCAGCATGCGTTTTCATGGCAATGAGAGGCGTTTTTATGGCAAAAACTCCTCCCATCTGGGAAATGGCGATCCTCCAGTGTGGCTTCCAGCCGCATTAGTCTATCAGCGGGTGTTTCACATTGTTTTTAATGGGAAACCTTGCATTGCACCCGAGCAATGTTTTACTGTCCCAATGAAAGCAATGGGCAATGCGTTCCGAGGAATACAAAGAGATAGGACATGCAGCAATTTTCTTCCCGCACCGAGATGCAGTGTGGGAAAACATCGTTCTTATATATGACTCTATTTAAAATAATGGGGTTCATATTTGTACGTCTCACAATGCACTAACATCGCTCGAGTTTCTCTGCCGTGTGAAAGCTGCCTTATGTAAATGAAGCAAAATCATAGCGTACTGTAAAGTTATGTAACTTTATAATATCTTTTGGGTTTTATTCCCTTACCATTTTCAAGATCTGTTTGCTGCCAATGAATGAAATGGAGTGAAACCAGACTGAGTTTGTATGGTTTTCACTCCATGTTTTTTTGGAAAAATGCCACTGTACTTTTTGATGCACTTTTTTGAGCGAAAACCAGAAGTGGATCAAGCAGGCAGAGAAGTAAAAGTCCTTCCATTACATTCTTTTTTTGGTTCACTTCTGGTTTTGGATCAAAAGACAGCATGAAAAACATTCCAAAAATGCTGTATGTGAAACCACTCTAAGTTCTGCTTACAGTAAAGTTTTCTATAATTGTTTCCAGTTAAAGGGATTGTCCAGATCTAGAAAAAATGGTTTGCTGTTTTACCAGAAACTGCACCACGTCTGTCCATGGGCTGTGCCTGGTTTGGTGGTTCAGCTGGGGATGAGCTGCAATACTAGGTACAGCCAAATGACAGACTTTGCACTGTTTTTGCAAATACAGCACATCCTTTTTGCTAGTCCTGGACAATCCTTTTGAAATATTTCTCTTGGGACTAAATACAACAGCAGCAGAACTTTATTCCCTGTCCTGCTAGTTTGCTATAATGTATCAGTCCAATCTGATACATTGTTATATAATATCTGCATATAATATTTTTTTATATGTAATATGAGCTAGCATTAGTTATTCCATTCTTTCTGAAACTCTTGGCCTCTTTTTCTTCAGATGGTTATTTGATCTCCGTTTTGACTAGTTCTGATTTACTTGGGGTTATGTGTTCAGTTTCTAGTCACTTTCTCAGTCTGTGTGATATTACATGGACTTTAACCCTACTACAGAAACTGCCTAGAGGGGGACACAGACAATCCTGTTACTGATGATGATCACACAGCTCCTGTCATATAGTTATAATAGAGGAGATCACAGCTCATCCTCCTGACTGTATACTTATGGTCTGTAGCTTATTCAGGTGAATACAGAAGGTAATGATAATTAAACTGTACACCCAGCAGGCAAAAAAAGGTACAATCTGTAGCTAATGCTAGGCTGATGTATAATGGGGTTGACGTGAAAGTGAAAGCAAAATTTTGGTGCTTGCTAAGTATCAAACGGGGGGGGGCTGTACTGCTTAGAAGTGATTGCAATATATAGAGGAGACCTCCAGAGTATGACAGGCAGTCAGGTGAGGAAGGGGCAGGGATGAAAAAATGTGTTTTCACCGGAGTAGCCCTTTAAATCAGATCACACAACTATAACAAATGGATATGAGCTATATTAGGTCCGTGGAGGTCTCTGGATATAAGAAAAACAATGTTCACTGACAGCAAAGATCTTGAAATTGGCGAGGAATGAAAATACAAAGGAATTAGAAAAAAAAATAATTTAACTAATGGCAGATATCTTAACATCGGGAATCATTAGCATTTATTTTCTTGAAAAACAACTTGAATTTTGGCTTGGGTTGGCCTCTTATAGTTGGCTTTGTAAGCCTTGAGCCAGACGTAGTCATGCAGAACCTCTTCACCACAGAGTCCAGTTCACCAAGCAGCGGCCACAAGTTGGTGCAGAAAAACAAGCGCCCCCCCCCCCCCCCCCCCCCCCCTCCTTCAGAAGCTGAAGTACCATTATGAAATCTTCTCATCAGGGGATGAGAATTTCTTTAAATGGTATTCTTATTCTTCTTGGGTAAACAGGAGCCTTCCTCTATCTAAGCTTAATTTAATGGTTGTCTAACACAATCTCTCCCAGGGCTTTTCCAGCTCTCCAGTCATCGTACCCAAAGAACGTTAACACCAGACATAATACTGTAAACATTTAGACTATACGCAGCGAAGACATGAGACTCAAGATTTCTTTCCCATAACCTTGATATGCTACAATCCTTTCCTTGTGAGTGACCAGCCGTAAGTGGAGTCTCACTGACGATGAACTGTCAAGACAGTAGGCTTTTGTTCTTCCTTACCATTCTTTGAGGTAAGTGTTCACGTTTTACGGCAAAGTTAAAGAAAAAAATTGAGACCTCAGTACTTGATGGCTCTTTTTCATGACTAGAGCCACATTTACATCACTGTTAGCATTTCCATTGTTCTACTCTGTTATAGGAGCATAGCAATGAAAGTGATTGCGGTGCTAGATTTGTCGTATGTTGTACTGGACCAACGATGGACGCCATTGACTATTATGGGTCCATCTGGTTTCTATTATGGTGTCTAGGAGTTTAATGCTGCACTATTATTTTCCAATAATTTAGTAGTCTCTGTGACAGAGAATTGATTTCCGCTCATCGGCAGGGAAAAGCTAGCATGCTACGGAAGGTATTAGTTGTGGAACCCACGGGCAGACACCCGCCCCGTATTCCGCAATGCAAATACAGCCGTGTGCAGGGGGGGCCTTATTTCCACCTTCAATGTGAGCCGTTACCTGCACAATTCCATTGAAAAACAAGCTGAAATCATTTAGGATGGCTACGTTACCACTCTCTTAGATTTGGGGATATGGTTGTGTTCATAATCACATTTAACCTTGTGTTAAATTGTATTCAATACTCTGCTGCCATTCTTTACAGTGATATTACAGTGTAGGCTGTACCTAACATATGAAGAGACGCACGCATATCCGATCTGACTTAAATTTCTGGTATAACGTATGCCAGTTTCTGGTGTAAATTGTACACAAATGTGCCAGTCCGGGCGGCGATGCCCCTTTTTCGGGAAGGTGGCAGACAGCACCACACACAGCTAAAAGTTAAAACATTTGAATGCAGTCAAGCCTTATGCAAAACTTTGCAACTCTTGTATGCGAGAAACTGGTGTAAAACTCTTTAGGAATTTCCCCCCGTACTGCGCAGATTTTTAATTTTGTCCTTCTGCATAGAAAAACAGAATAGACTATGCTTTCCCATACAGTGGGGTGGGGGACTGTCAGTGCAGTGTATGCCAAAAAGGACACACTTTTGGCATACTCTGGGTACATAGGGGCCTACGGACACGTTGAAGGTATACATCCGGTAATGCTTTCGACACCGCAAAAAAATGAGATGTGAAGAGACCATTACAACTACCGCTGTGTGATTGTGGCCGTATGCAGCTTCCTGCTTGGGAAAGTTGTAGATGATTCACTGATACACAGTGACACATTGATACTGCAAGTGACACACTGCTGCTATAAAGCCATCTATGTAGGGTGCTCAGATATGGTGTATTGTTTGTTATTAGGCTCATTCACAGAAAGTGAGGTAAGCCCTTCTCTGTGGAGGAAATGAGTCATCCTACAATTCCTTGCGCTGCAGTGGGGGGTATGAAGAGGAAGTGATTGGGACCAGTAGTAATCTGCAGCAACTAGTATGTTCTCAAGTCTCCTGCAGGCCAGCCGAGAGTTGTGGATTGTCACTTGCTGCTATTATATCATTTACTCCTAGGGGATTCAACACAGATGGAATGCATTGCGAACACTGCTGGGCATAGATCTGCCCTAAATTGGCCAGAAACTGATATAATCATCACATTTCCTTAATTGCTTTGCAATTATTTCTTCTTATACTATTATTTAGCAACATTGTAATAACATTGTTTCATATGAGCTGTAAGTACACGGTGTACTCTGAATGTCAAGTTTGGTAAGTGAAATGCTAATTTTGAGGATTGACTACAAAGGAGAAGGGTGGAGACATACTGTAGGTGGGGAGTTTATGCCAGATTTCTGGTTTAAAAAGTCGCATTTTATGGCGCATACCACATTTGTGCGACTTTTTGGCTGATTTGTGCTTTGCTACTGTAAAGTGTGTGTGTGCGGGGGGGGGGGGGGTTAGCAGGATGGCAGAGGATCCCGTGGACCGACTTATATTAAGCTCTCTGAAAGCACTTTAGCGTTGGGGACTAGTGATGAGCGAGCATACTCGCTAAGGGCAAATGCTCGAGAGAGAGCATTGCCCTTAGTGAGTACCTGCCCGCTCGAGAGAAAAGGTTCGGCTGCCAGCAGCGGGCAGGGAGCGGCGGGAGAGAGCGGGAAGGAACGGAGGGGAGATCTCTCCCTCTCTCCCCCCCCCCCCCCCCCCCCCCGGTCCCCCTGCTCACTGCCACAACTCACCTGTTACCTGCATCGGCAGCCGAACCTTATCTCTCGAGCGGGCAGGTACTCGCTAAGGGTAATGCTCGCTCAAACAATTTCCCTTAGCGAGTATGCTCGCTCATCACTAGTAGCCATTTTATATTGGCTGGCGTCTTCACGGATGGCTGATATATGCTACCGTCTGACACATTATATTCCAATGAATAAAATCACACAGACATATTTAGCGTGACTGCTAAACTTCCTCCCCTTCTCTCCAACTCTCCCCTCTGGCTGTTTGCAATGGGCGGGGCTAAGCTCTGCTCCTCCCATTCCTGGCTGTGGGGAGGGGCGGCTGTTTGGCTCCACCCCGCCCCGTCCACTCCCATTGCAAACAGCCAGAGGGAAGAAAAGAGGAGGTAAGCCAGCGAGAGGGAGGGAAGGGGAGGCAATGGCTTTGCGGCCTCGGCATATATGCCCTGGGCTCGTCCCGTCTGAATGGGTGCACAAACGTTAGATTTGTGCGCCTGTTCACACGTTTTTACGGCACCGGCGGCGTTTTTACGGCACCTATCTGATTGGTGGGGGTCCTAATGTGATCACAAAAATCAGAATCACGCATGTGTACTACTGCTTCATTCATTAAAAGGGGCAAAAAACATTCCTGACCTATCCACAGGTTAGGTCATCAATAGCTAATCACCAAGGACCCGCTACTTGGTGCAGTGGGCTGGATATGAGTCATAGGGGACGGAGCGGACGTGTCATAGCTGGCTTCAATGCCATTGGAATCAAAACTGTCTTAAAGAGAAACTGTCTTTTTTGTCCCTAGCAACCAATCAAAACACAGCTTTCATTTTACCTTAATAGTTTAAAAAATGAAAGCTGAGCTGTGATTGGCTGCTATGGGCAACTAATACAGTTTTTATTTTACACGGTTTTGATAACTTTGGCCTTTTAGTGTGTTTTCTGCCAAAAGAAATATCTGTTTCCTCTATTTTGCGCAATTTTGAAACTGTCCCAATAAATCCTTCCCCCAATGCTATACAGGGAGAGAGAATGGTTAAATCATACAAGCAGGGAGACAGTGTGGAGTCTTCGTTCCGACTCATAAAATAAAGTTGGGGCTAATAATCACTGGCGGCTTGGAATGTTTATGATGTAAAATATTCCAGAAGTAAATAAGAATGGCGCTTCTGATTTGAGTCGCACAGCGTTTGTCTAGTTTAGGACCACCAAGTGTGCTCCCACAGCCTTGACTACGTTCCATGTCACAGGGATTGGGAGTGAGATTATCTGATTCACAGTTATTGGATCCATGTGAACACACACATTGCTCATACGACATCCTGGTGCCTCGTATGACTGATTAGAGCTTTGTTTAGTTGTATGTCAGACACGTGGGCTCACAGCCCTGACATTATCCAACTCTGTAGCAATCAGTTCTAGGTTTCTGCATGATAGTTGTTTGTAGATTTTATGAAACCGAGATCTTGCAATGTTTCCGCATTGAGTTTAAATTTGGTATCACTGAAGGGAAGACATGAAGAAGATGCCACAATAAATGTAAATCATGGCCGGATTAGTCTTATCATCCAGATACATTATAAAACGCAGCACTACGCCAATTAAAGGGGTTGTCCCGCGAAAGCAAGTGGGGGTATGCACTTCTGTATGGCCATATTAATGCACTTTGTAATGTACATCGTGCATTAATTATGAGCCATACAGAAGTTATTCACTTACCTGCTCCGTTGCTAGCGTCCCCGTCTCCATGGAGCCGTCTAATTTCAGCGTCTAATCTCCCGATTAGACGCGCTTGCGCAGCCCTCTCTTCTCCCTTCTAAATGCGGCCGCTCGTGCTGGAGAGCTGCTCCTCGTAGCTCCGCCCCGTCACGTGTGCCGATTCCAGCCAATCAGGAGGCTGGAATCGGCAATGGAACGCACAGAGCCCACTGTGCACCATGGGAGAAGACCTGCGGTCCACCGTGGGTGAAGATCCCGGCGGCCATCTTCGCAAGGCAAGTAAGAAGTCACCGGAGTGCGGGGATTCGGGTAAGTACTATGCGTTTTTTTTTTTTAACCCCTGCATCGGGTTTGTCTCGCGCCGAACGGGGGGGCTATTGAAAAAAAAAAAAAAAAACGTTTCGGCGCGGGACAACCCCTTTAATATCAGAGTTCATACGGTCATGAACCCCAGAAGTGACCAAAATTAAAAAAATAGGATTGTACACAGTTCTTGAATTTGCAAAAGTTTGTGAATACTTTTAGTACAGATGTATCAGGTGTTCACAGCACATCCAAGCAATGTGTTTGGACTCTATAGCCCTTTATCAAAGCAAGAGGGAAAACATCAGAGTCCGATTTAGAATAATAAAAGTGCAATTTCGGAGGGACTGGTGGTTTAAGGGTAAAAGGGGACCTAAGGTCGACGATTGGCATGATATAGGGCTATAGAAACGTTCCTTGGATATACTGTGAACATCTGTACTAAAGCATTCACTTCATTTTGCAAATTCAAGAAGTGTGTGCAATCCTATTTTATGAACTTTGGTGACCTAAATGCACTAAGTAAACGGTAACATGTTGGTCATTAGAAGTAAAATGTGACCATAATAGCTTTGAGGTTGTCGGGGAACCCTACTAGGACTGAAGGAAGAAGAAACCGATCTTATGAGAAAGGAAGAAAGTGAACTTTAACCAGCAGAGAACAAAAAAAGAAACCAGAGGAAAAAAGTTGGAACAAAATCAGTAATTTGATGCCCGTAACCTTCCATGGGACCATACTGTGCTTCCCGTTGTATATGTGAGCACAGATTTAGACCAGAAGTACATTGTGTCTTTCGAGCCCTCATATTCTCATTGAAATCAGTGGGGTTGTGTGACTCGCAAGTGGCTGAAGATCAGAAAAAAAACAACCTTGGTGGATCTTTTGAGATCTGCAGGTAGAAGTTGCAGCAACTTGTGACTTGTACAGTTACCCCATTGACTGCAGTGAGTTCAAGGTTGCAGGGACACACCTCTGACATTATCTACCCGCGGGTGGTCAATGCATCCCTATGGGGTGCGGATCCGCGGGCTGGAGAAGAGTTAAAATCCGCTGCGGATTTTAATTCTTCTTTTGCCCGTGGACATGAGGCCTTAGGGTACGTTCACACGTGGTGGAAATTCTGCAGATTTTCCGCGGGGCAGCAAATCCACAGCATTTTCGCATTAAAAACCACATCACAATCCACACCACACGTGCAGATTTTAACTCTGATTCAACTGTGTATCCGCCGATAATTTCAACCTGCACATAAGCGCTCGTCCTACCTCCGAATACTGCGGGCTGCCAGCCTCAGGAGCGCAGCGCACATAATCACCCAGCAAGCGCTACTGAACGTCACTGCTGCTCAGGTGATGCCACTCCGCAACAATTGACCAGCGGTGGGGCTCAGAGTAGTGAGTTCCTGGTGATGGTGTGCATTGCTTTTGGGGATGATGGTTTTCGGAGGTGAGAAGAGCGCTTATGTACAGGCTGAAATCGGTTACGGATACGCCACTGAATCTGAGTCAAAAATCCGCACGAACGGATTTTAATGTGGAAGGGCTGCGGATTTTTCAGTGGAAAATCCGCACTATTTCTGCCATGTATGAGGACACTATGTTCCCATATAGAGGCGGCACCATATAGTGACACGCAGAGGGTGAGACCCTGTGGGATTGCTGTTCTACAGGGTAGAGGGTTAACTTGCAGATCCTGGACCCAATGCAAAATGTATTACAGCACCCCACCACGTACCATGTGCCATTTATAATACTGGTGTCATCTTATGTGGCAGAGAAACTTTTTGGCACCTTAAGGGCTCCTTTCCACTGGCGAGATAATCGTGCGTTTTCAGTGCGGTGCGAGAGTGCGAGCCCCACACATGTTGTTCTATGACAACCTTTCCATTAGCGATGTTTAAGCTGCAATGCGAGGATTAAAAATCGCAGCAGGAGAATTGTTTCAGCGTTTTGCGTTTTTCTCTCGCACATACAGTGTAATGGCAAAACAGATTCTCACATCGCAACGCAAAACTTGCGATTTTTGCAGCGATGCGATTTTAACATTGCGATTTTCTCGCAGCGATTATCGCTATCGCCAGTGGAAAGGAGCCCATAAGGGTGACAACCCACTACAGTTTGTTTTTTTCACCGCGAAATTCGCAGCGTTTTTTTTCCTGCAGGAGTCAATGGGACTTGTAATGTTAAAATCGCGATTTCGCGGTAAATTGCAATTTTGCGCGATCGCGATTTTAACATTGCAAGTCCCATAGACCTGTGCAGAAAAAAAAACGCTGCGAATTTCGCAGTGAAAAAAAGACTGTAGTGGGTAGTCACCCTAAGATTGGTCTAACACGACTAGATAGAAAGTGCGGATTCCACAAGCGCCTGATCCGCGGTAATCCGCAAATCAATTAAATGCATTGGATTACACAATCCTGCTCACATTACTGTGTCAGAATTGTGTAATCTGCTGGCAGAAAATAGAATGCAGCATGTTCTATCTTACTGCGGATATCTGTGACATAGAGCCCATTACTCGCTAAGCGGGGTGTGCGGGAAATATAGACAAACAAGAAAAAAAAGTGTACAGAGCATGACCGCCTGTTTGAGTAATCGGTCATGCACAGCACATTACGTGGCTACAAGTATACGCACAGTTACGGCCAGGCTAACAGCTGGAATCCGTTTTTTTCCTCCTAGTTGCAGGCCATGCAAGTCTCATAAGAATTAGCCTACTTACATTTTTTGCACTGGCAATTAAGCAAAGAGCTCTTTGCTTTATGTAATGAATCTAAAGTCCGCTCTGCAGATATCACTAGAGGAATGACATGACCCCCTGCTTGTGCCTTAGCAAAAACAACATTTGCAGGGGGCCACTTAGTACTTGACAATACAATGTATGTGTCCTACCATGGACGCTGCTAGTTACAATGTTGCTAAGTGTATATGACAGATCCACAGGTTTACAGGGCTCAACAGGTAGAATATAAGCAGGTCATATTTTCAATGACATTCTCGGACAGATACATGTCGGTGCGTGCTACTGGACGCATCTTCTTTGCATGCAGATTACGCAGATGTCGCCTACGAATGTGTTGCAGCGCAGTCTTTTGCAGTTCAGAAGTGGCTGACTTGGCAACAATAGGAGTACAAATGGCAAGGCTCCGCTCCGATGGAGTGAGGCCAAGACTGGCAGTCGCTCGCAGGCTTTCGACGTGTTTTCTGGCAGAGGGCAAGTCCCAGCTAGAGCTCTATCCCCTTAAAATAACTTTCTCAAATATCTGAGTATTGTGACCTGGAGCTCAGCGCGTTTCAGAAGGGTTTGCATCAGAATGTCAGAATGTTGCTCATCTTGTATATTAACAGAAATGCAAACTATTTCTCACTGTTGCAGTTTTTGATCGCATTTACTTTTGTGTCACACATTAGTGGGATAAGATTGTGCTCTGAGTTCGAAAACCGGATTCAAGCAGGTAAATGCTTCTGTTTCTGTAAAGCTATACTTCCATAAGCCTGGGAATGTTGGCATATTCTTTATTTTTTTCCCCACCTCCTTATCCTAGGTTTCCTCAGAGAATGCATTCACATTTCAACACCAATTAACAGTTTATGTAATAATGGTAAAAGAAGTTCGATAACTTTATGTAAGCACATTGCATTTCTTCTGTATTGATCTCGAGCTTATGTTGTAATCCACAGTAAAATGTTGTTGGTTACTTTTGGAAACAGTCAACAAAGTTGTAGACAGATGTACCCCGATGATCTAAGGGGGAACAACTATCCGAATAGTCACTCAATAGAGCGAATATAAGCAACATGTAAAACGGCCACCAACCGACTGACCAGAGAGAATCTTGTCGCTCGTCGCGTTAGTTCGCTTACCTAAAAATAGCTGCTGGTTGATTAATCGTTGTCTTTTACCGACTGGCCAATAACTTTGCCTGCAGCTGTGCGCTTCAAGTGGCCATCAGATTGAACAAGTGAGCAAAACCGTTCTCTGTAAAAGCGCACAAACAGTTGTTTGTATACTTTAGCGGCTCCGATAGTTGTCCGTGTTCACATGGCTGAATCCAAGGTGGATTTTTCCGCTTAGCCATGGTTTTCTGCTGCGGATTGTAGAAGCAGAATCTACACTGAAAAATCCACTTCAGATTTGCTATGAGGACATACCCCAAGTGGGACCTTTGTTCTGGATTATGGTTTCTCCAGCAGGCTTCGGGGTATTCTGCAGCTTCCTAATTGTGTAGAAGCAGTATGCGCACACTGACCAAGTCAAACACGAGGTATCAGTCTCATGCTCAAAATGGCTCTTCTGGGAGGAACATCCAGACAGGGCCTTTTATTAAAAAGTATAACACCTGCCCTTTATGGGCGTTTAACAGATTACATCAGTAACATATATATATTCTTATTTGCTGGGATATATAGAATTCCCCGCCTCCCCCTCTCCCCACCTCTCTCAAGTAGGAGCCTTTGTCTCAATAACATGTGTCCAAATCTGAAACTGAAAGTAGATATCTCTTTGTTGTAGAAGGTCCGGTGTGGGGGATGGGGAGGGACTGGGAAAAACACTCAATATTGAATACAGGTATATATATATATAACACTATGACCTTTAACTCTTAGAGGCTGCTTGTGCAACTTATATATATATTCAGCTAACATTATACCACATATCTTTCACCATGTCATTGTCCGGCAAATTCCATGATGAGATTGTGTGGCCATCAACCCCCCACCGAGCTAAAAGTCATTACAACAGCATAATACATTTGGTTTATCCAAATCAATAGACATTTTATACTAACTAATTATCATGTCTACTACACCTTGAGTTTGTTTTACGGATTACTGTATAGCGAATGGGGTAAACTAGACACTTTGCAGAATGCAAATTACAATCCTGTGCGGAGATTGTAAAATATTGTTTTATCTTCTATTAGGTTGTTCATTCCTTACTACTTCAAAATCGATTCTTTCTATATGGAAATCATGTGCACAGTTGTCATTATACACTTCATAAGAATTTGTAACCAATAGGAATATAAAAATACTCTGAGCGAGCGGGATCTCTGGTTTGCTGACCAGTGTGGTTATGATGAGCAGTTCCAGGATTCTATGAGAATTAGTGTTAAAGGGAATCCGTTGGCTCGAACATGTTGTCTAAGCTGCAGGCATGATGTTATAGCGCAGGAGGAGACGAGCAGATTGATGTGTTGTTTTATGGGGAAAGATGCAGTATAACTCGTATTTTTTTCATTTCTATCTCTGCTCATTCTGAGCTGAACAGTCCAATGGGCGGTCCTATCAGTGATTGACAGCTACAGTATATGAATGTACATGATACAGGCAGATGTCAATCACTGATAGCTCCGCCCATTGGACTGTTCAGCTCAGAATGAGCAGAGATATAAATGAAAAAAAATATGATTCTACTGAATCTTTTCCCATAAAACTATACATTCATCTGCTCAGCTCCTCCTGCTCTATAACATCATGCCTGCAGCTTGGACAACATGTTGAAGCTGACAAATTCCCTTTAAGAATGGAAGTCTGCTCCATCTGTGAATTTTGTGTACAATGACCCATGGTATTTCCGTTACATTTACTTATGATAAAATATTTAGTTTTATACCCTTTGGTCAGCGCTTGGTGTTATTGAGTTACGGCATCTACACAAACACAGCAGAGTAGTGGTGTGCAACCTGGCAGATTTAGGCCTGGCTCACATGAGCACGCATGGATTCGGCTGCTGAATCCCGTAGCCGAATCCGTGTGTGCCTGCAGAAATAGACATTAAAAGGCAGCTTCTTACCTCTCTGGATCCAGCGCGGGTCTCCTCCGTTGCGGCTGGATCTTCTTTTTTCAGCACAACGTATACGCTTGGGCACGCTGGCTGACATGCCCGGCGCATGCGCAGTGTCATTTTTCCCTAATTTCCCGCGGATCCACAGTATATCTGCTTTGACAGCAGTGGGTGTGCTGCGGATGGGACGACTTGCATTGACTTCAATGGAAGCCGTCCCTGCGGGATCTGCAGGAAGATAGAGCATGCTGCGTTTTTTTCCTCCGTGTGCGATCCGCACACCAAGCAAAGATCACATCCGCATGCTAAAGAGCTGCTATGCAGGTGCCCATGTATCCCTATGGGCGGCTTGATTTGCGGATCTCGCGCGCGGGTGCTCTGAACGGGTTCCGCAAATCAAATCCGTTCACACAGCTTTTAAAGTCATTGTTTTATGATAAGAAGTCATTCTCTATCCACGGAATAGGTGATAAGTATCTAATTAACAGAGATCTAACTATTAGGATCCCCACCAGTCACAAGAGTGGGGGTCCCAAACATCTGCAAATGAACGGAGCCCCATGAATTTGGATTTGAATGTTGATAAGTTACCGGCCTTATAAATTCCATGTATGTATTTAAGATGGGGTTTTATTTAAGTCACTGGTAACCAATTTTAGGACTTCCTACACACTAATGTGCATTTCTACAAATCTTAGTCCAACGATCGGAATAAGCATTCATTCCGTGTGAAAGTTGTGTCCATGACAACAAAGAAAGGAAGCAGAACAATTTCAAATGGGGATCGTATTGGGTTGTTTATCTTATCAAAGGGTCACTAATGACATTTTACACAGTTTGAGAACTCTCTAGCACGAAGGGTTAAGCGCTGACAGATGGCATTGCCAGGGCTCTGGTTCCCCCTGCTTCTTATCTATATTTTATCTTATCCGGCCAGACCTCCTTCTTCAGCTTTGTGACCTGTCACACATCCTGTATGTGCTAAATCCTGCTGACTTATATATATATAGATTCCTCGCGGCTGAGCCCTCCATGTGTGTATACGCTTGAAACCAGTTTTTGGCCATCAAAGCAATGACTCCTACTTTTATGTGAGACCTCGTTTCTGTTCAGAGAACTGTACCATTTAGTTTATTTACATATTCATTAGAGATGAGTGAGCATGCTCGGTTAGTGCAATTACTCGAACGAGCATTGCTTTTTTCGAGTAACTGCCTACTCGTCTGAAAAGATTCGGGGGGCGGCGAGGGGGAGCTCCACCTGCCGCCCCCGAATCTTTTCAGACGAGTAGGCAATTACTCGAAAAAAGCTTGTTCGAGTAATTGCCCTAACCGAGCATGCTCACTCATCTCTAATATTCATATAGCACATACGTATTCCGCAGCGAGGAACATCACTTGCTGTCCCCATTGGGAGGTACAGTCTATGGGCCATCTTATACAGAACGAAATTTGTTTAAAAACTAGTTGGATCATATGAATTTGAACGATAATTGTTCCATGTGAACACGACCAACGATTGAACAGTATTTGGTTTATTTCTCATTCATCATTCAATTTATGCTGGCATAAAAGCTCATTTGATTTGCAACTCGTCTGCAAAAAGCGATCATTCAGCTGTTAACATTTACTGAACGATCCAGTGAGCAAAATTTTGAACAATTTTTTCTGCCTGTATAAACTGGTTGAAGGAGTGAACTCCGTTATCATTCGCTCATCAAATGATTTCTTCCTCCATGCAAAAGGACTGTAAGTTCACCTAATAGTATGTTTTTGGAGTGTAGGAGGAAACCCATACAAACACCATGCAGATGTTGTCAGTGGGATTTGAACCCAGGACCCCTCTGAGGCAACACCCCTAACCACTGAGCCATTTTATATATATATTTTTTTTTTTTCCATCGTGTTTTTATTGGGATTTGATTTGACGAATTTAGTAGCACTCTGGTGGCATCGGTTGTATATTCGCTTGGGTGAATTTTCACCCAGGGTAGTATTTCAAATATCCACCATTAATTTAGCAGCCAGTCTGTGTGCGGTACCGACACGTGTTCTACAGATGGCACTAGGATTATGGACACATTTGGTGCCAAGCAATGATGATTACAGCTTCCTCATTCTCTTTGCAGATCTCTGGATGGTAGGCTGCAAGTATCCCATCGGAAAGGACTGCCTCACGTCATCTACTGCCGCCTCTGGAGGTGGCCAGACCTGCACAGTCACCACGAGCTCCGGGCGATGGAAATGTGTGAATACGCTTTCAACATGAAGAAGGATGAAGTGTGTGTAAATCCATATCATTATCAAAGAGTGGAGACTCCAGGTATCTTGAAGTCAATGTAACTAAATGGTTAAATTTAATTATAGTAAAGAGATTTTTTTTTATAAATTAGAATATCAATATTTTTTGTACAAAATAACAGTGTTTGCCCATCAGGTAGCAGGGCTTCTCTATGATTTTGTGATGGCTTGTAATGCTGATAGGCCAGGTGACAGGGAATCGAGTGCTGTAGATATATATATTTTTTAAATTCAACCACCTCGGGGTTCTTTCGGTGCCCACTACTGAACTCCATGCACCAGACGAAAATCTGGCTCTTTTCCTGTCCATGCACTTTCCCATAGACTTCTATGGGTGAGCAGCAGGAACCAAGAAGCTAATGAGTATGAAAAAAAAATTCAGCACCCCTCCCCCTATCCCGTCGCGTAACAGCACCATAAGTTAGTTTATGGTGTGTTAGACAGGTTCCCTTTAAGGCTGGGTTCACACGGGGCGGATTTGCCGCGGAAACTCCATGCGGAATGCCGCCGCGGCAAATCCGCATGCGGCCGCTAATCCCGGGATTAGCCAGCCATGTGGACGAGATTTCTCAGAAATCTCGTCCACACGGGGCGGCAAATCCGCTGCGGCTAAGCCGGCAGAAGCCACCACTGCGGCGCGGATTTGCTGACCGCAGCATGTTTATATTTTTTTTTCCCGCTGCGGTCGCGCTCTCCTCTATGGGAGCGCCGGCCACAGCGGAAGAGCGAGCGGCCGGGCCGCTTCAAAACTGCCGCGGGTTTCGAAGCAGCGGTTCTCCCGGCGGAATCTCATGGTTTTTCGCTGCGGCCAAACCGCAAGATTTCTGTCGGGAATCCGCCCTGTGTGGACCCAGTCTTAAGGAGCTTTTACATAGACCAATGTTTGCCAAGAATGTTCGTAGGACGGATCATCAAGTAATGTGAAACTGGACCCAATCGGCCTATGAAGGCGCAAACGCTTGTTTGGCTGACTGCATATTTTGTGCTCCTGAAAAAAATAGTTGTCAGCAGCACATCTTGTATGAATGAGGGATGTGCTGCCGACAGTGATGAATGATCAGAAGTATGTTTGTTCATCCCCATAGATTCTGAATCAGCCCGTGTGAAGGCCAGGTAAACGAATGCCAATCTGATTGATTGGCACTGCTTATCTCTCTCTAATCCAGCAGTGTAGAGAGATCTTTAGGTTCTGGTCAAGTTGCTTTGGGGGTTCCGATGACCATCTTGATATTTTTGAAAGCAAGAACAGTGCATTCTGCAGGCCATGAAAAATACAATGGGGTTCACCAGTCTAGATCGGTCATAGACAATTCATCGCATCCGGCAGTATACAGGAAATCCTGTCTATCAAGAGAAAGGGGGCATGGTTTGCTTGGCGTCTCATGAAGCGACGGGACGTTCCTCAACCAGATGACTCTTTTCTGCCAATTTACATATGGCGTGAGATAACTTTGGAACCTGATTGTTAAATGGGCTCATTAGGAAAAGACGTTAGAAGTGATTGATTATTTTCATCCCCTGCCAGCCATTGAAGTCAGTTTGAAGGGAGGGATGGTGGAGATGGGTTTCCTTGAAATGGCGCAGTATGGTTTGCCAATGCTTGGGAAAAGTGCAGCTGCAAGTTGAGGTGAATACAGCCAGATACTGGATAGAGAAGGCAGAAGAGGTCTATTTTATAGAAAATATAAAGTTACAATGCCACCCAAAAAACGAGGGACACCTATTGTAAGAAACATAAAAACAAGATAAAAGTTAATAAAATGTAAAACCAAGAACGTTACCGCCAGTCAAATTTCCTATCCTAGTCTTGTCCCAGAACCCAAATCTATACATACTATTCAACCCCTTCAGTAATAGGTTTATTATTACCATGTCAGCGCAGCAACCCCCGGAGATTTTCCTGAGGTAATTTGAAGGGGCAAACATGAACAGTGGCACAATAACTGTGTGCCCTGGCCAGCATTTCAGCACTAGAGCTGTCCACGGAAATCTTCCGGGGTTTAACTGCATGGTCAGTGCAGCAAGTCCCAGAGATTTTCCGGGCGTGCCACTAAGGGGGTTAAAGGTACAGCAGGTCAGTTGGAGTTGGCATGGTGTCACTTCGAATATCCAAAAATGGATAGTATTGCAGCCATGTTAATCATTACATAAAGTTACTGACATTGTCTCTGGTTGTAATATCTAAGTAAAGGAAAACTTTTATTACACCCTCTTTATGTATTTTCTCGCAGTTCTGCCTCCTGTGCTTGTCCCAAGAAACACAGAGATTCCTACAGAATTCCCTCCTCTCGATGACTATAGTCATTCCATCCCAGAGAATACCAACTTCCCAGCAGGCATTGAGCCCATAAGCAGCTACATTCCAGGTAAGGGTGTAGAATAAATTCTGGTTTCTACCACATTTGGTTTCATAATGTAGTTGTCATCTAATTGTATGTATTATGAGCCATATGGATTTAAATTGAATGTCGAGTCTCTAATTTATATCACAAATTCACTATGCGGGCTCTCTCACACGACTGTATTGTAATTGCGTATTATCCTTGCGTGTAATATGCTGTAGAAAACTGGCAGACTTACATTGCGCCGCTCACACGTATTGCACAAAATACGCCTGCAAGATAAATCGCATCTTAACGCGTATTACACGGGTATACATGCTGAGAGAGCGCATGGTATTGACGGCCCACAGCAAGCATGCAGTGTTTATTGTGTACTTGCTGCGTGGCGTGCGTGTGTAGCTCACTGGCGGCGCGCAGCAAATTACGTCCGTCTGAGCCTGGCCTGAGGTGGAGCAGATTTAAGATAGGATTATTGGAGATGGAGTGTCCTCTTGAGGATTTAATACATGCTTGATAGCTATTGATTCAAACAAGTGGCATCATTTACTACCCTGCGAGCACAAACCTCTTCCATTGTAAATTATTATTTTTTACGGGGAGAAACCTAAGAAAATTTAAGTTTTGTGTTTTTTTTCTGCTTTTTAAAAATAAGGTTGACATCTGCAACTTCTAAAGAGGATAGAACATGTCCCAGAGTAACATCACCCAAAACTAGTTAAAGGGTTTATCTCACCAAACCAATCCCCTATCCAAAAAGTTTGATTGCTGGAGAGTCTGACAGCTAGGACCCTTGGGCTGGGTTTACACGGGACGCGGCTCCTAATCCCGGGATTAGCGAGCCATGTAGATGAGATTTTGCAAAAATCTCATCCACACAGGGTGGGCCAATCCGTTGCGGCAAAGACAGGCAGAAGCGGCAATGTGGTGCGGAATTGACAGCCGCAGCATGTCAATCTTTAATTTTTTTTTCTGTTGCGGCCTCACTCCTCTCTATGGGGAGAGAAAGCCGCAACGAAATGCAGCAGGTTTTGAAGCTGTAGCTCTCCCGTGGAAATCCTGCGGATTTCCGTCCCGTGGGAACCCAGCCTCAGTGAACCCTGAGTCTCCCCTGAAGAATTGAGTAACGGTGCGTATAGGTGTCCACCGCTTCATTCACTTATATCGGACTGGGGGGAGATATGCAAGCATATCACTTAGCTGTATCCCAAATAAGTGAATGGAGATGGCTTAGTGCATCACTTGGCTGGATCCCATAGAAGTGAACGGCTATTCGTTGATCCCAAAGAATGAATGAGGGTAACTTAAAAAGCATACATTGGGCCTGCGCTGCACCAATGTAGGCTTTTTAAATTACTCTCATTCATTCTTTGGGATTAATGAATAGTGATTTCAGTATCCTGGGCACCATCTAGTGCCCAGTGTTTTTTGTTTGGGCTTTTGCAGCTCTCCACTATTCAGTGGATAACACCGAGGGTGCAATATTGTTTCATTTATTGCATATAATATAATATCAAAAGGATGGATAATTTTAGCCTGAGCGCTCTCCTATTGATTTTGTTTAGAAGTGAACAGAGTGGCAGTCACACATATGCACCGCTGCTCTGCTTTCTTGGGGGTAGCGTTGTTCTCATGATCCCTGGGGGTCCCAGCAGCAGACCCACAGTGATCTCCCATGCAATGGACTCCGCAGTAAGGTTGCATGCACACAAACTTCTGCAGGGTTTTCTTTTTCCTTAATCTGGTAGTTTTTGGTAAATCCGGTTGAATGAGGGAGCATATCCTCTGCATGCAGCCTACCTACAGTTTGCACTGACATACTTTACATGTGCTTGTACATATACACAGCGTATGAATGTAAAATTGGTTGTTATTTCTCTGCAGAAACTCCTCCTCCTGGTTACCTGAGTGAAGATGGGGAAACTAGTGATCAGATGAACCACAGCATAGACTCAGGTAAGACATACCTAGGAAAATAGAAGGCGTGGGCTGACTGGTGACTCCGAGCTTTCCTCTAAGAATTGCTCTAGTGCAACATTCATGTGTTTGGGCTACTAAGAATCCTCCTGTCCCAGTTCTGTGCTGCCCATGACATAAGCATGATAAAGGTGACATCACTGAGAAGATAGTATTAACTGCTGTTATTATTTTAGGGTCACCAAGCCTGTCTCCAAATTCCATGTCCCCTGCACACAGTAACATGGGTAAGTTATTGGTTTTCTCCTTTATTTTCCCCAAAAGTGTTTTAATTTGTGTAAAAAAATCCTTATTTGATGTTATTTAGGATGTGCAAAAATGGGCAAGGGACTCCTGAAGACATTAAAAGAGCGAGTTTAGATATAGTGTCCAATCTTGTTTAGATAAAGCTTAGTCATTATATAATATAAGGGTTCACTTACTTTTTATTCCTGCACTGTGGAAGTTTACTCAATGTGCTCAATAAGACATGAATGGTAAATATAAATTTTTTTGGGGGGGGGGGATTTTCATTACTTTTCTTATTTAACAAAAACATAAATACAAAACAAAAAGCATTGCAACCCCCTTCCCTTGAGGCCTCATGTCCACGGGCAAGTGTGTTTCCACCCGTGCCCGCAGTCATGAGGCCTAAAATGGCATGTCTTACCTGTTGGGCTGCTGTGCGGGTCTTCTCCGTCGTGGCTGGATCTTCTTTCTTCTGCATGGCGGATGTGCTCGGCACGCCAGCCGGCGTGCCACATGCATGCGCCATGCTTTTTTAAAAATAAATGTGCTTTCCCGCAGATCCGCGGCGCAGACGCAGTGTCAGCCCCACCTGAGTTGCGGCACGGACGGTTTCTATTGACTTCAATGGAAGCCGTCCATGCGGGAAACCGCAGAAAATGGAGCATGCTGCTGGTGTTTTCCTGCGCGTGCGATCCAAACAGCAGGAAATAATGACATCCGCAAATATTTAATTACCTGCGGATGCCCAATGAATGGTTATGGGCATATTGAACTGCAGATCATCCGCGCAGATTCCACTGTTCCATTTTGCCCATGGACATGAGCAAAATTGTCTCTCTCATGTGTTTTTGTATTTTTAGTATAGATTTTTTTTTCTACAATCGTGATTTAAATAACAATTAGACCACATTTTAGTAGCAATTAATGCAGAAATTCAGGGGATTCCAAAGGGTTCACTTAATGTTTCTTGTAACTGTAAATCTGAAAAGCCCTTGAAATTTAACGCTTTAAACCGATAAAGTGGCTTTTGCTTGGTTTGTGACTTGGCAGCTTGATTATCAGCTGGTAATCCTTATTGGATAAGACGGACATAATTCGGTGTGGCAGAGGAAGCCTGGTGGACATCTATCACGTTTCCAGTCCATTTGTTCTTATGGTTTTTGTTGGCATCTGCTCTTCTAGCTGATCGTCTACTAAGCTTCCCAGCAGGCAACATAAGAGAGTGAAGACATATGGTCACTCGTTTCTTACACCACGCCTCTGACTCTTCCCATAGAGACCATAGACCAGGGGTGCACGAATATTTTTAGGGGCTGGGGTTTCATTTCTAGGACCCACTTATTGGAGATGAGGATCTTTAGCTCTCCGGAGAGGAGGAGGTGGCTGGGTTTAAAGCTAGGCTATTTATATTCAAGTTTAAGGGTGTTTTAGGAAAAACTGAGCATTTCCGCATCAAAAATCTCATTAAAAACTACAGTATTTATGTGAATTTTGACTGATTTTAAGCCTGCGCAATGTTCCTCTCCTCTCCCAATACTGCATGCTGCTCCACCAGAGCGCAGCGCAAACCGGAAACTACTACAGAGTTCCACCGCCGGTCATGTGATGCAGAAGTGGCATCATATGAATGCCAGTGGCGGCATTCAGTTACAGTTGCTGGGGTGTGCTGGACTCTGGTGGGGCATTGCACAGTATTAGATGATGAGAAGAGTGTGGCCCTCTGGCATCAGGACAAAACTCTGCTAGGACTGGAGTGGACGGAAGGTATATTACCTGCATTTGTTCTTCTCTGCCATCCCTCTGATCCACCAGTCATCGGTCATGCAAGATAGTTGTTGTAATTTGTCAACTCCTATGCACTGTTCATGTCTCTGATTGGCCAACTCTGATCATGTGAGTAGCAGTGGCCAATCAGAAATCAGGTTTAGTGCATTGGTAGTCTAACATTACTAACGCACACTGGGGAATTAGGTAGTCTAAAGATTGTGTTGGCTATCTTGGACAGCCGATAACTAGACTAGGAAATATTCCATTGGAGGGATATAGGAGAAGAACAATTGCTGGTAATATACTCCCTGTCCTCACTGGTGCTGGGAGAGAATTTTGTCCAGAAACTGAAGGGTTCTTTTTTTTTTTTTTTGAACATGGCAGCCAATGGGCGACATGTCATTGTGTCTGTACAAAGGTGAACATTGGAGGTTTCCACTGCGAGAGCCTTCTCACATATACCTCTGATGTGCACTGTTAGGTGTGACTTGACCCTAAAGAGTCTTTCAAAGCCATTTTACTGAGCTTCAGTCTGTTAATGAGCACCAACCGTCAAGATACAGGGTGGCCACAGAAAAGTAGGCCGGCACCACAGTCCTATGAAAGCTGTCTAAAATAATTTCTGTCTTTCCGTCTTCTGACGGTAAGTATGCTCTATTTTTTTAAAATTTTAAACTTTGCCTGGCCAGTAAAAAATGGTAATTTGAAACCACACAACCTCTTTAAGTTGGAGCTTGATGATGAAACAGTTTACCCCTTTAGTGACCAGCAATATGCCTTTATATTGACTTTACTAATGGTCTTTAAACCTGTACATACATCTTTTTAAGGCGGTGTCTTGGCTGACTAGTGACAGCTGAGCTCCTTCTTTTACACGTAGCGATTTCTCGTTCGCTCGAGTGAACGATCTCAGAGTTTGCTTGTTCGCTCCTGCAGCCTGTTTATACAGGCAGATAATTCATTCCCTCGCTAAATGATAATTGTTCCATCTAAAACTCACTTTAACTGTCAGGAATGGAGAAACCTCAAATTCTGAGGTTTAACCCCTTATATGCCACAATCAATAGCAATTTCAGCATATAAGTAGAAGACAAGGGGAGGGAGCTTCTGTCACATATAGGTACCGCATAATGCGATCACAAATTACCAATGGTTTCCCATGGCAGCCGGAGCCTGACAAAGAGCTCCATGTCTGCCACATAACTAAGCTTATTAGACTACGCCTCCAGCAGAGCCTAATAGGCTGATAACATAGGCTTAGTAGAATGCACTACATGAGTAATGCAGTGAACCTTCACAGCAATCGAACAGTTACATCTACAAGTCCCCTTGTGGGACAAAAAAATAGTGTCAATAAAGTTTTTAATTAAAAAAATCCATTAAAAAATATCCTTTTTATAATTGATAAAATACAAAAAAAAAAGTTATGCCAGAATTGCTGTTTTACTTCATCAACCCCCCCCCCAAAAAAAAAAAACGCTATAAAAAGCAGTACAAAAGTCACATGTATCCCAAAAAGATACTAAAAACTACTAATCTTTTCAAGATCCCAAATGGCTCCGTTGCCAGAAAAATAAAAATGCTATGGGTCTTTGCAGTGCGAATAAAAAAAAAACTAGTTTTTGTTGTGCTAAAGAAGTAAAAAATAAAAACCTCTTTATAAACTTGGTATTGCAGTAATCGTGCTGATCCAGATTAGAAAATAATCATGTTACTTTTACCAAATGGTGAACGCTGTGAAAACAAACCCCAAAAAACAATGATGGAATTTCTGTGGGGTTTTCCATCTCCCCCTCCAAAAATGTAATAAAAGTTATACAACACATTATATGTTCCCCTAGAGTGGTGCCATTAAAATATACAACTCATCCCACAAAAAACAAGCCCTCATAAGGCTACGTCAGCAAGTTATGGCTAATGTAATGCAACCATAAAAAAAACTCGGTCCTTAAGGCACAAAATAAGCGGGTCAGTAAGGGGTTAAAGCAAATGTGCTGATTGCAGCATTTTACATAGAAACTCACCTTAAAGTGCCCTTTGTGCTGACAAGCCACAACAGTCAGCCTCGGGCCTGCCTTAGCAGAAACACAGGCCTGAGCTAAAGTAATGTTTATGTCAGCAGCTGGAGCGCTCATTACCTGATTTATATACGGTATTAGTCTATCATTTCTACCTGCACTTCACCAGCCGTGTAAGGGGAGTCAGTCATGTGGAATTAACCCTACTAATTATTGGCGCTATCGGATGTGGAGGGGCACCATACCTCAATATCTCCTGGCAGAGCCTCAGTCATGGAGAAGTCTTTATTACTCTGCCCCGCACGCTGTAAACAAACGAGACCGAGTGACGAGTGGGCCGCTCTGCTCAGACTCGTCCCATGCTTCTGCTCTCGGCCTTGCTCAGCCCTTTCCCTTGTCTAAAGATAGCAGAAGGGACTGAGAGTCGAAGCATTGGACGAGTTTGAGTTGGGCGGCCCACCCATTGGACGAGTCCCGTGCTTCTTAGCCTTGCTCAGCCCCATCCCTTGCCTAATGATTGCAGAAGGGGCTGAGAGCAGAAGCATTGGACGAGTCCGAGTCGGGCGGCCCACCCATCGAACGAGTCCCGTGCTTCTTGGCCTTGCTCACCCTCTGCCCTTGCCTAATGATTGCAGAAGAGGTTGAGAGCAGAAGCATTGGACGAGTCCGAGTCGGGCGGCCCACCCATCGAACGAGTCCCATGCTTCTTGGCCTTGCTCACCCTCTTCCCTTGCCTAATGATTGCAGAAGGGGCTGAGACCAGAAGCATTGGACGAGTCCAAGTCGGGCGACCCACCCATCGGACTCATCCCGTGCTTCTTGGCCTTACTCACCCTCTTCCCTTGCCTAATGATTGCAGAAGGGTCTGAGAGCAGAAGCATTGGACAAGTCGGAGTCGGGTGGCCCACCCATCGGATGAGTCCCGTGCTTCTTGGCCTTGCTCTCCCTCTTCCCTTGCCTAATAATTGCAGAAGGGGCTGAGAGCAGAAGCATTGGACGAGTCCGAGTCGGGCGGCCCACCCATCGAACGAGTCCCGTGCTTCTTGGCCTTGCTCACCCTCTGCCCTTGCCTAATGATTGCAGAAGAGGTTGAGAGCAGAAGCATTGGACGAGTCCGAGTCGGGCGGCCCACCCATCGAACGAGTCCCATGCTTCTTGGCCTTGCTCACCCTCTTCCCTTGCCTAATGATTGCAGAAGGGGCTGAGACCAGAAGCATTGGACGAGTCCAAGTCGGGCGACCCACCCATCGGACTCATCCCGTGCTTCTTGGCCTTACTCACCCTCTTCCCTTGCCTAATGATTGCAGAAGGGTCTGAGAGCAGAAGCATTGGACAAGTCGGAGTCGGGTGGCCCACCCATCGGATGAGTCCCGTGCTTCTTGGCCTTGCTCTCCCTCTTCCCTTGCCTAATAATTGCAGAAGGGGCTGAGACCAGAAGCATTGGACGAGTCCAAGTCGGGCGACCCACCCATCGGACTCATCCCGTGCTTCTTGGCCTTACTCACCCTCTTCCCTTGCCTAATGATTGCAGAAGGGTCTGAGAGCAGAAGCATTGGACAAGTCGGAGTCGGGTGGCCCACCCATCGGATGAGTCCCGTGCTTCTTGGCCTTGCTCTCCCTCTTCCCTTGCCTAATAATTGCAGAAGGGTCTGAGAGCAGAAGCATTGGACAAGTCACCCATGGATGGTCATGGGCTTGTTTGCTTACAGCACGCGGGGCAGAGGAATAAAGATTGCTCAGTGACAGAAGATATCCACGTCAGCCACGTATGATGCCCCTCCACATCTGATTGCTGATGTGACAGCACTAAGGGCTGCTGCACACTGGCGATCACGATATCGCCGCAAGAAAATCCTCGGCAAATTTGCATTTTTGTTCACACGATTTTTGAGCAATTTTCTCGCGCGATAGACAATAGGAGTTCCTAATGTTAAATCCGTATCGTGTTGCACATTTGTGCATTGCGATGTGATAAATCTGATTCACCATAAGGAAACCTGTGCAAGAAAAAAATCTCAAAACGCAGAAAGATAGGGCAGGCCACAATTTTTCACATCTCGCAACGTCACACAACCGAAAACCTCGCAAATGGGAATGAAGCCAGGGACAGACATGGGTTTCATGATTCTGAGTTTTCTTGCACAATTGCATCGCTCAAAAATCACGCGATTTTTCTGGCAAGCGTGAAAGCACCCTAAGAGTTGGGTTAATTTCACATGACAGACTTCCTTTAACTGTTAAACTAATGGAGATTTACTGCATCGTGTGCCAAAGATACTACAGGGTTGGCCATGGAAAAGTAGGCCGGAACCACAGCACTATGAAAGCAGTGTATAAGAAAATCAGCCTTTGTTGCCCATAGCAACCAATCACAGCGCAGCTTTCATTTTACCTCAGCAGTATAGGACATGAAAGCCTCACTGGGATTGGTTGCTAGGGGCAACTAAGACTATCGCAGTGCAGCTTTCATGTCTTATACTGCTGAGGTAAAATGAAAGCTGCACTGTTATTGGTTGCTATGGGCAACAAAGACAGATTTTCTTTCAGAGAGCGTGGGGCCGGCCTACTTCTCTGCGGGCCGCCATGTAAAACTGCTAGAGATAAAGGGATCTTGCTCTCCTTAGCACACCTGCACTCTGTATATAAGGACGTGACATTGTAGGGTATTGGGAAATGTTTGACAGGCTGCTCACTCTAATAAAACATAAACTCCACAATGCGTGGGACTAGCTGTGGTAAATGTGAGGCAGACATATTGCGGACCGTCACTGTTCAGTGAATGAGTTTAGTCAGCGGTCATGAGGCTTAAACATCCGCATGCAATGCCTCTCTGCTGGCCAGCTAATCCCAGATACTGCCCGGGATTCATTTCTATCCTTGTCCTGATTACTCAGAGATTTCCTTGTGTGGCTGGCACTCATTACTAAGGGACAGCGAGTGTGCTGGAGGATGGGGGCCGCAGTCACCGCTGGGTCTCCTTATCACTTCTTGGCCACAGAATCTCCTCTTTCCAGCGTGGTGACTCAGTCCTTCCCATCTGCTGTAAGCTCTGGCTGAGCAGGAGCCCAGCGGCCGTCGCTTTGTTAGAAATGCCCATATTCTGAATGAATCACAAAGCAGAGGACAGCCAGCGGACTATGTCAGGCCATGTGTCTCCTAGAGGACAGCAGATACCCCACACACAACTCCGCTGCGTCCGTAATATTACCCTGTTAGGGTATTCGCACCTGGAGATTAAAGGGTGGTAATCTCCACATACATGACATTAGCGTGTGGCGAAAGATATTTGCTCATGCTAGTTGAAGATGCATTAAAAGACCCTTTCCTCGCAGTCTCCTTTTATAAGGGACGATTATTGGGCCTAAGCACTCCTATGAGCACTCGTTCACCGGACAGTTTGGTTAACGAACAATGTCATGTCATTTATTTTCACATCTGCATTCGAAGCTCCAGTCGGAGGTTCTGTCGCCGATCTGGCGCACAAAATACCATAAGAAAAAACGCTGCGTGCAGCTGGATGGAAAAGAGGACTTAGCACATTGTGGTCAATGGGGTCTGTTTGGCGCTGTTCGGGTCCATCCAAAGCCTGAAAGCACATGGATGGATTTGCATTGCCGAATCCGAAGCGGGCGTCCTTCTATAGATTCCGCAGCAAATTCCGCCCACAGCATACTAAGAAAAAAAAAACATTTTCCTGCCCATGAGCGGAAATCAATTGCGATTTTTTTATTTATTTTTTTTCCCCCGCTCGTGGGGGGAAAATTGCAGCATGCTGCGATTCTGTGCGGCTTCCGCGCAGATAGCTTCCATTGAAGTCAATGTAAACTGTCCGACCTGCGGCCCTTCTGCAATCACCATTGCGGAAAGATCGTGGGATCCGAGTCATCGTCTAGCAACGGCGCAGCATTATCTGTACTGCGCATGTGCGCCGGCTGGGACATCTGCAGCACAGAGAAGAAGCATCCGGACAGCTATGCAGGGGTCACCGGCCAAGCACAGGGTCGAATTCCGCTTCGGGATCCGACCTGGCCGTGTGCATTCAGCCTAAGACGGAACCTATCGGCACAGGAATTCCCCTTTTATGCTGCTCCCCGAATGGAGCAGGGAAATGGAACCCCTAAGGTCTCCTGCACACTGGCGATCGCGATATCGCTGCAGTTTTTTTTACACGAATGTCAATAGGACTGTCTAATGTTAAAAACACATTGTACAAAAATCGCAAGTTTGTGCTTTGCGATTTTTGTGCGATGTGTTTTCAGCATTAGAAAGTCCAATTGAAATTCGCATTTAAAAAAAACACAGCGATATCGCGATCGCCAATGTAAAGGCCCCCTTACACAGGTGTGAAACCACCCTTAGCTGTGTGTAAAAATGCTGACAAGTCAGCTGCACATCTTCTTGTGTAAACGGGGACATGTGCAGCCAATCAGTGACAGCGGTATGGGGACGAAAAATTGGGTTAACCATCAGTCGTGCCCATAGAGCAGATAATCTGCCTGTGCACACGGCGGGAATGAGCATTGACTGGCATGTTCATCATCTGTTGGCATTTGCATGGGCAGATATCTGTCTGTGAAGGACCAGGTTCACATCTGCATCCAGAGGTTCCATCATGGATCCGGTACAGAATACCAGAAGGAATGGCGCTGCATGCAGTGCTCCTTCTTCCGGTAAAATGCCAGACAGCTGAGCAGAAACCGAACGGACGCCATTGTAGTCCACGGGGTCCGTTTGGCGCTGTTCAATTCCATCATAAGACGTTCTCGCTCGGCTAGCGGATTCCCCTTTCCTGCTTCCCGAACGGAACAGGAAAACGGAACCCCCACTTTAGATGTGAAAGCATCCAAAAGGACCTTTGCGTTTAGCTGTGCAGCTAAATATAATCTATTCTTCTCTGTTATCAACCAATTCAACCTGGGAAGAGGCCATGTGTAATTATGGATTTAGTGACAAAACATCCAAAAAATCCCTACGATGAATGCTCACGTCACATAGAAATCTACGCCTATGTGTGAGCAGTGTTAGCTCTGCTTCATATAAGCCGCACCGTCGTGCACTGCGGACTTTAGGTTTCGCATCCCCTTAAAGTGGGAATCCTATGTATTTAGGAGATAGAATTGACGTGGTGTGATGTGACGGTCTGACAGATACCACTGTGGCACAGGGAGGCAAAGCGATCCCATCTCCGTCACCAAACCACATCTGTTCCTGATGAGTGTTGCATATCTCTGTATATTTTTACAGTAAAGTGGATTGTCAGCGATTCTGTAAGAATAATATATTACCATAGCGCTGTATATTAATATTAATATAAACATGCCCCTGAGTGCTCTCCTCCCGATCCCGGGGAAGTTGGCCGGATGTAGAGTTTAGGTCAGGCGGTTTTGCTTGGCACGGAGCCAGGACTGAGTATACGAGGGGCCTGTCCTTATCAGAGAGGTTGCAGCTTTGTGGGAGTGAGATCAGCTTTACTTAACTCACTCTGCTCTTCCTCCTCTTGAAGAAAGCTGCGGTTTCTTAGGTGCAATAACTTTTACATTGCTTCAGCATGAGACAAAAAAGTTTTAACATTGCATAGAAGACGACTTGTCGGCTGCTTCTTGCTCTACTATTTTGACATGGTTATAGAGCCGTTCCCCCTGAAATTACAACTAATATGTCCGCCGTTAGGTGTCATTTCCATTTGCCTTTCCAGACTTCTGAGGTCATCTCGCCTGGTTATGCAGTGATAACTACCCAGCTTGATAGATTGCTGCAGAATTTACATGCAGGACTCTAGGAAAGCTGAGTAACTAGTTGCAATGGTGGTCATGTAGGTTGTCACTCAGCTTCCACATAAACAGGTAGACGTAAGGCTGGAGTTTTCAAGGCATTTACTATTGATGACCTATCCTCGGGATATTGTTGATCGGCGAGGGTCTGCCGCTTGGGATCCGCTATTGTGGACATCCAACTCAGCTGCACCATCGGTGGTCGGAGTTGGAAGTGTAATAGAAAGGCTTCGCTCCCATTGAAATAAATGGGAGCGCCTCCTTCCATTGCACTTCCACTCCTCATTGCAGTCAGAGTTGGAAGTGTAATGGAAAGTTTTTCTCCCATTGATTTTAGTGGGAGTGAAGTCCTGCCTCTACACTTCCAGCTCTGACCACCAATGTGGAGATCCAGCCATGCTGCACTTATAGCGGCTGGAGGATCAGCTAATCAGCAGTGATCCTGGGCGCCGGACCTCCACCAATCAACTAATTCCCGGAAAATCCCTTTTAACACTTGTTTCCATTCAGAGCCGTCATCTGCAGTCCTATTAAATTTTATGGGAAGACTAGAAGACTAGCACTTACCAGCAGAAACCATATTGGAGCCCTTACAAATTCGAATGGATTTTAATAAATTGAGTACCGTAACTTCTGACTTAAAGTGAAAACCACCAACGTGAACAGAGCCTAAGGCTAGCTCCGTACTGTCATTGGGGGCTTCCAGTCTGGAGCCTCCATCGGCACTTCCTTCGGATTTGGTGAGATTAATATCGCACCATGCTGTGGTTTTCTTGCCCCAATGGAGTCTGCCATTGGAATCTGTCATACAACAAGTCTGGAACAGTGTCATGGCTTCTTTTGTAAATGGAACCCATTCGGCATACGTGAATTAAGCCCTTTTTATAAACCGAAAATAGATATTGGAAGTTTTTAACTTTAGGGAAAATGCCCTTTGTTTCCAAAACGTACAGCATCCAATGTACGCCCAATAATGACCATGTATTTTCTGCTTTGTGTTCACAGATCTCCAGCCCGTCACATATTGTGAGCCTGCCTTCTGGTGCTCCATCTCCTACTACGAGCTCAACCAGCGAGTCGGGGAGACTTTTCATGCATCCCAACCCTCCATGACGGTGGATGGATTTACAGACCCATCAAACTCTGAGCGTTTCTGCCTGGGGCTGCTCTCAAACGTTAATCGCAACGCTGCTGTGGAACTGACCCGGCGACATATTGGTAAATACAATACGTGAGGAAGGTGTAGGGCTTGTGTTCTCATAATGTTAGTGTTTTTGCATAGCCTGTTGGAAGATATGTGGAGTGAACTCTAGTTTGAGAGAAGTTGGATGATTCATTTACTAAGCGTGTCAAAAGTTCACTGAAAAGTACAAAAAAGTCTAATTCACAATTCAAGCATGGATATATTCTATGTGTAAGTTTTTGAATACCAGGGGGGAATTTTATCAAAGAAAAAACAGTGTAAAGAGGTCACACATTTTGGCGCAAGCTCTTTTTTTGAGCAAAAACGTAGCTTTTTAAGACTTACGCCACTCTTGTCAGTTTTTTAAAAAAAGCGGGCTGTCCTGATCTGACAGAATTGACTATTATTTACACAAAATATACCAGGACTCTGCTCCAACTCATGGCTGACGTAAACTGTCCTTTCCAACACATAGAGCGACCAAGATGCGTCAGATATATTAAGAGTTGGGCGCCTCTTACTGCATCAAATGCATCTTATTCCAGCAGTGTTCATATTAAGACCGTTATATGAAACAATGGTCTTAATAAATATAGTGTTTATTTATTCTGCATCAGTTCTGAGTTACGTTGGGGTTCCTTCACACATACCGAAATTTGCCGCCATGTGGAAAAATCCTTGTGTCTAACGTGCAGATTTTGCTGCAGAATTGAAAATGGTTTCATTTTGCCTCCTTTAAATTAAAGGGGTTGTCTCGCGGCAGCAAGTGGGGTTATACACTTCCGTATGGCCATATTAATGCACTTTGTAATATACATCGTGCATTAAATATGAGCCATACAGAAGTTATTCACTTACCTGCTCCGTTGCTAGCGTCCCCGTCGCCATGGTGCCGTCTAACTTCGGTGTCTTCTTGCTTTTTTAGACGCGCTTGCGCAGATGGATCTTCTCCCTTCGGCTGGTCTCGGAAGCATCGGCGTTTTGGCTCTGCCCCCTTGTACGCGTCATCGCGTAGCTCCGCCCCCGTCACGTGCCGATTCCAGCCAATCAGGAGGCTGGAACCGGCACACGTCATGGGGCGGAGCTACGCGATGACGCGTACAAGGGGGCAGAGCCAAAACGCAGATGCTTCCGAGACCAGCCGAAGGGAAAAGATCCATCTGCGCAAGCGCGTCTAAAAAAGCAAGAAGACACCGAAGTTAGACGGCACCATGGCGACGGGGACGCCAGCAACGGAGCAGGTAAGTGAATAACTTCTGTATGGCTCATATTTAATGCACGATGTATATTACAAAGTGCATTAATATGGCCATACAGAAGTGTATAACCCCACTTGATTTCGCGAGACAACCCCTTTAAGCCATTTGCAGTTCTGCATCAAAATCTGCATGTTGGATGTGTGGATTTCTGCTGCGGCAAATTCTGCTGTGTGTTGCAGCCAATTCTGATACGTGTGAAAGCGCTTTTTACTAGTCCAGAGCTGCATACACCGTTTTGCTGGTTGCCTTGGAAAGCAGTAAGACTTCGCTGAGTTCCTGCAGTGGAAGTAGCTGCTCCCTTTGCAGAATGCAAATCACCATAGCAAGCTTGATGCAGACATGGAATGCAAATGCTCTATGATTTCAGCTCTGAAGCTGGCAAAATTGTAATTGCAGATCTAACTATAAGATAGCTATATTGGGAATGCAAGTATTTACTAAGAAGAGAGGCATGTTGAGATAGCTTGCAGATCTACTCTTAAGTAATGTAGCCTCTATAGCAAGGGAAATGATTCCTGGAAAGAGTTAATCCATCTAGGAAACATGATTACCCCTCCACCTCTCACACCTCCTATTACTTCTCTCTACGTCCATTGCTCTGTACACCAAACTGGATTCCCTCCTGTCTTTTGCACTAACTATTAGAAAGCAGCCAGTAAATTACTATAGAAGCTTTGGGTATTCTCGCTGCTCACAATGCAGTTTGCAGGTCTTTACATGGGGCTGCTAGGAGGAGCCGATGCTCCAAGCTCCATTTGTGCCTGAGACAAAATAACTGGAACAATTCCCTCTTCTTGTTAATTCAGTGGTTACTAAAAATTTTCCATTCTGGACCTTTGCGTGTGAGAATAGAGGACCTCCCATAATATGAACCACGTCCAACGAGCATTACAGAAACCCAGTGTGTAACCTCAACACACAAGAGTTCCCCCTTTTCCCCACACTCCCACAAGGCAGACCCAAGTTACATTACTCTGCGGTACACCGAGAAGCGTCTAGTCATGTGTTACTTGTATTCCTAGGTTGCTGGATTTTTTTTCCCCTCTTTCTATTAATACTTCCATTTTTTCAATGCAGAGATGTTTTGCATTAGTTGCACTTATTTAAAGGGCCGGTAACGCAGAAAAACATGCCGTTTAGGAAATAGTTATAAGGTTAAAAAAATATATCAGTGGTTTTAGAAGGAAAATTATCTGCAGATGTATAGCAACTGCGCACTGGAAAAGAAATCTCCTTTTTCTTTGTATCTTGCATTGCGAAGACCATGCTGTATGTACATTGTGTATAATATATTGTTATATAGTTCTAGATGCTTTATTAGCAATTTAATTATGTATACTGGTTACCTGAATTGCATGCTTTAACAAACTAGAGTGATTAGAGCAATCAGTTAATACAGGCTGCCAATAAATGGGGTTTGTATTCTGATGAGGGCACTAAGAGGGCAGTGATGGGCTATTGGTTTTTGCAGCCCATGCCCTGCTTGTGAAGGCTGTGGTTTGAGTAGTAATCATACATCATTACAGTATTACTTATGCTGCAGGTCTCTATTACATTAATAAGGTTTGTGGCATCCCATTTAGCTGTTATATCATAAGAACAGGAAAAGAGAATGCCAGCTGGGAACAGATTTGTCCTAGGATGGAAACTAATGATGCCCATTGGCTATAATGCTTCCATTATGCCCGCTGGCATTTTTCCCGAAGAAATTGCCCAGTATTTTGTGCCGAATCTGAACAGGAAGTTCCAAATGGAACCTATGACACCGATGTGAAGAGTCTAACAGGGCTTAAAGGGCTTGTACCAAAAGTGGTCGTAGGGGTCCCACCACTGAGATGCCCACTGATCCTGTGAACGGGGGTCCTGTGTTGCCCTCTTATCCTCACTGCAGGCTCCCTACATCGAACTGCAGTTATGTGGAGATTAAATGGAGGGCAGTCGCACATGCACAGCACCACTCCATTCATTTCAATGGGGCTAACAGGAAAAGCCAAGTGCAAGCACTCCGCTCTCCATTCAGAATGAATGGAGCTGCACAGTGCGTATGTGATCACTGCTTCATACAATCTCCTCCTCACTGCGGGGCTGATAAAAGTTGATTTTACTACAACCCGTTTAAAGTCATCTTCAATGGACTGTGGTTACATTTTCCCTTGTCATGTATTTTAGGTAGAGGAGTTCGTCTGTACTACATCGGAGGTGAAGTGTTTGCTGAATGCCTCAGTGACAGCGCAATATTTGTACAATCCCCAAATTGTAACCAACGCTATGGCTGGCACCCTGCTACTGTATGCAAGATACCTCCAGGTAATGGGATACTTCTTCCTACAGGAAAAGTCTTTCTGGTCCAGCAGATGATGTAATGCTGAGAACATTGGCATGTAAAAGGTTAAAGGACTCTTTGCACTTTAGGAAAAAATGTGATTTCATGCATTTCCTATTTTCTTTCTATCAACTGGGCTGCATTCACACTACCTTTTGGAATTCCATCTGTTGGCACTGTTTGAAGTGCCCCACCAAAGACATCGCCCAACCTATGCAGCTGTGTGCCTCTATAGTTGGATATGCCCAGCACTGACTCTCATTGACCGTTGATGCAAAGCTATACCAGCCGAGTGTTTGACACTCTTTCGGCATGTTTGGCTAGTGAAAGTTTATGGTCACATTAGATGATCTCTAGATGTCTATGGTGTATACGCCCCAACGTTCACCGCCAAGTATAGCGTGAATCCAGTCTTGGCAAGACCCACGGTTGTATGCATTCAGAAACCGACATTGGTAAATGTGAATACAACTAAAATCTCCTTCTTTCTCCCAGGGTGCAACCTGAAGATTTTTAATAACCAGGAGTTTGCTGGTTTACTAGCCCAGTCAGTGAACCAAGGATTCGAGGCTGTGTATCAGCTGACCAGGATGTGTACTATACGAATGAGCTTCGTCAAGGGCTGGGGAGCCGAGTACAGGTTGGTAAAAGAGACTGTGATGGTAGCAGGCTGCTATTTCTTTACAGATCCTATGCATGCAGTATATATACACTATCTATGTGTGTGTATGTATGTATGTATGTATGTGTGTGTGTGTATATATATATATATATATATATATATATATATATATATAGTTTAATAACTTGGGACGGGTGTTGTACTTATTTTTTTTTTTGTAACCTCCAGTCTTGTTTCTGTGACTGATTAGAGGGGTGACATTCTATTTCTGGGATCTCCTAAATGGATTTAGTTGTGGCCATACTGAGTTCAACCTCAATGTCCGGGGAGGTGACAACAGTGTGACAAATGTCATTATGTGGAGGGTGTAACGCACACTGGCTGCCAGAGTGTAATGTTCTGCTATTGTGGGAGCAGCAGACACTCCGAGCAGATCTTAGCTTCGCCTGCTGGTTTCCAGATGTTCAGTGACCATTTATGTAGTTAACTCTTTCCTGCCGGAAGGGCATATGATATGCAATGGTAAAACCAGTACAGTGATTTTAAAGGGGCTTGGGGTTGGATGGGTTAAGTCTCATCTTCCACACTTGACAGCCAGTTTCAGTCCTGGCCCACAGCCAGAGGAACTAATGGAACCCAGATGTGCCTCTGTTTGGCAGCCTCATTACAGATCCTGAGGTTTCTTGCTCACATTTCACTTAACGTCTTCCTTTATTAACCCATGCATTACCCAAGGCTCTGTGCAGATGACTTGTCTAACCTCAAAACTAGCAGCTAAATGCAACATTTAGTATAATTGTATGAAATGGCCTTTGTGTGTCACAAGCTGTGCGTCGTGGATGGGTTAAGGGGCTAAACGTTTTGGGTTTCTTCACATATGCTTGTTGTTTCCAAACACTTTGCATTTTAGAACAATGTTGAGGGTACTTTCACACGGGTCGAATTATCCTGGTAGGATGCATCGCAGAATTCTGCACCAACATCCGCCGGTTTAACTGCTGATTTTCATGCAGAATTGCAGACAAACTTAAAGGGGTTTTCAATTAACAAAGATACCCCTAATAAATCACCAATAAAGAAACTGAACAACTTCTTAATTTACACATTTTACAAATACTGCAGCGTTCTTGAGATATACCGTTACCTTTTATACCATGTGTCCTAACCAGGAAGTAACATGTCCTCCCAAGTTTTCGTCTTGTTGTGGCTCCTGCCTTCCTGGTGGAGAAAGCGCACTGGAACCCTCAACCCCCCCTCCCTCCCTCAAAAAAACCTCTGTGCTAGTGTATTCTTTGTTTGGGGGAGGGGGACAACAGTGTATATGTCTATCTTGGGGATTAAAAAAAAAAAAAAAAAGCCAAAAAATATACTGTGAGATACTGCCGCTGAAGAAGCATCAAAATGCGCGATGTGAAACCAAAAATTCAGATGTTTTGTGTACTAGCTATATGGATTTCACTTTATGCTATTGCTTATTATTGAGTTAGTAATCTGGATATTTTATTGTTAAAGGGAAGTGTAGCTATCACAAAATCACCCGTCCTTATCCCCCACACCTCGTTCTTTTGCAGTCTTCTCCAAAGTTCCTGATAGACTTGTAAGTCTCAGAACTGATGGAAAGGAAATCTCCTGCAGTTGTCCGTACCAACCAGTCAGATTCTGACAACTGTGAGAAGGGAGCAACTAATTGCTCTCAAGTCCATACATCAGCGCACCCCATGTATATTCACATTGTAGTCTTGAATGAAGTGGCTCATCTTGGTTCACCTTAGCAACCATTTTTTTATTGCCCTAATGCAACCAAAAATAGAAAATGACGCAACTTTGCAGATCCAGTAGATTGTGTGTTCCGATAGGGACACGGTGGTCACTGCAGGACTGTAAACACGAAGTTGTAGGATATTTTGAATCAAGATGATTTGCACTATTGCTTCATTTTTCATCATAACCTTGATGGAAAAAGGGTAATTAAAAGGGTTTTCCAGGCTTTTTTTGGCCTCAAGATAGGTCATCCATATCAGATCGGCAGAAAACCAACCAATCAGTTAATTCCTGAAGCTGCTGTACGCTGGAAGTACCGTAGCTTAGTACACTGTGCAGCATCCCAGTATGGTATTGCAGGCTCAGTCTCATTCCCTTGAAACGAGCCTCAAAGTCTGTTGGTTGCAGCCTGCTTGACAGCACATCATGATATGTCTAAGCAAATGGACTCTCTTACTTTTTCGCTCAGATGCCATTACTTCTAGAATTACTCCTCACATGTATTTCTGTCTTTGCAGGCGCCAGACTGTAACCAGCACACCCTGTTGGATCGAGCTACACCTGAACGGCCCCTTACAGTGGTTGGATAAGGTTCTCACTCAGATGGGTTCTCCAAGCATTCGATGCTCTAGTGTCTCATAGAGCAGTGTGTCCAGGTCACAAAACTCAAAGACCTGGAAAATAACAGTACCTACACAGTCCACATCGAGCAGGAGCTCAGCAGCACAAAGGCAAACCAATGTGGAACTATTTCTTGACTTCTTGGAACCCTTACCCCTTGCCTGCTTCCCAGTACCCAACATTACATTGGAAAATGAAACGTTTTACCCTGCCTTTGCTGCAGGGATCACAGGGACGTTAAATATATTGAGAAGATTGCAATACGAAACTCTTACAGACTTGACATGTAGTTCTAATTGGGAAAGTCACTGAAACTCAGTGCAAAGACTAAACATATTTTGTGATACAGGGTACAGTTTTTACTTCAGATATCTAACAGAACTTATCAAGGATTAGGTCTTCTCCCCCACCTCTTCCAATAGGTGCCTTTTAAAAGTACCATCTCTCCCATGGATCTCTGCTGCAGGGACTGGCCTGTCACTTTTATCACTTTGGTCCGTTTTATTGCATTATAGGGTAAGGTGATTCTGTTCAGTCTGTTGAAACAGATGTGTATCCTAAACGTGGGGCAGGTTTTGGACCATTGCATCACACAGCAGCAATTACTTGCATTGATGCTCGTAGTCATGTCCTAAGTTGGAAAGCTGGTCTTAAACGTCCCAAGAACTATAAATGACAACTGGAGGAGTACATTTCTGTCTGAAGTGCTCACATGTATTACTTTGCGTCACCGCCTGAGTGTGAAGCCTGCTGTTCTACAAGTACATCTCACTAATAAGCCCAGCTTGTGGTGCCGTGGCTTTACTCTTGCCACACAGGCCACAACTGGGTGGAAACCATTCCAGCTTATCTGGAAAGCACTTTGCTTCATGTTCAATCCCTCCTTTTCTGTCAGGCTGGGATCTGCTTTATTTTCTGAGGCCGCATGTTTTTTCCTACATTTGCAGGCCCCAGCGTGTCGTAGCGGCTTGTATTTTTTACAAAAGCAGTAAGCTGCTCATTTTTGGTAAGTCCTTGATGCAGGTTGGTTCTTCTTACTCAACGATCTTGAAATCTGAGATCAACTTCTAATTTTTATTATTCTTGATTTGTATGAGATAAAATGCGTTTCTTGCACCCTGCAACTACGTACGGAGGAAATCGGCAAAGCGCACACATCCCCCATAGAGCTGCAGAGGTAAAAGTCTTCTCGCGTACCTTTCTCCAGAGCAATGCTTCCAGATCCCGTTAGGACCGACGCGCTGTTAGTTCCACATACTCCTACTATGTGTAGTTGAGGTCGGCTGGCATCCCGTGTATTTGTAGCATGTTTGCGGGATTTGATTCCCCCACCCTCCCCCCATCTATTTGTAGCATTAAAGAACAGGGTTGCTTACAACCTGCAACAAATTATTTGTGTTTTGTATAAGAAGCTCCTACAATTTCTCATTTTGTTTGTATGAATAATTTTGCCTCTTTTTTTTTTTTTTGAGTTTATTCTGCCTGACTTTTGGTTAGTTTCTGAGTTCTGCTTTCGTGCTGCTTATATACTTCTGATTTATATTGTAGCTGTACCCATCATATATGTCATCAAATTACATTTCTGGTTTTGATTAGCTAAGGCTTATTGCCTCAACCAATCACGGCAGCAAATAAGGGAAATTATCAATATATTAGTGCTATTATTCAGAACGAGTCCATTACTTTTAACCTCTCCCCCCACTATCAATGCTTGTGTAAAGTTCTGATTGTGAATGTAAATAAACCCTTTACATATATCTAATGGTGATATTCATACAATGAGGACACAGTACCGAGGGAAATATAGGTAAAGAATATATATTAATGACCTGGTAGAAGGATGTGCAGTAAAATAGCTATATTTGCAGATGATGGAAAACGATGTCAAGTCATTAACACGAGAGGACTAGAGATGAGCGAACCTACTCGTTTCGAGTAATTACTCGATCGAGCACCGCGATTTTCGAGTACTTCCGTACTCGGGTGAAAAGATTCGGGGGGCGGCGTGGCGGAGCGAGGGGTAGCAGCGGGGAACAGGGGGGAGCCTTCTCTCCCTCTCCCCCCCACTCCCTGCTGCAATCCCCCACTCACCCACGGCGCCCCCCGAATCTTTTCGCCCGAGTACGGAAGTACTCGAAAATCACAGTGCTCGGGCGAAAAAGGGGCGGGGCCGAGTAGGTTCGCTCATCTCTAGAGAGGACGGAATGTGGTTGCAAATGGATCTGGACAAGTTGGGGGGGGGTGCAGAAAAGGGGCAAATGAGGTTTAACACTGATAAATGTATGGTTATGCACATGGGAGGAGAAATACACGTTACCGTCACACACTAAATAGGAAACCACTGGGTAAGGCTGGATTCACACGAACGTATATCGGCTCGGTTTTCACGCCGAGCCGATATACGTCGTCCTCATCTGCAGAGGGGGGGGGGAGGAGGATGGAAGAGCCAGGAGCAGGAACTGAGCTCCCGCCCCCTCTCCAGCCCTCTGCACTATTTGCAATGAAAGGAGGTGGGATGGGGCGGGGCTAAGTTTTGAGCATTAGCCCCACCCTCATCCCGCCTCTCCCCATTGCCAATAGTGCAGAGGGGCGTAGAGGAGGCAGAGAAGGGTCGGGAGCTCAGTTCCTGCTCCTGGCTCTTCCACACCCCCCCCCCCCCCCTCCTGCAGTATATCGGCTCGGCGTGAAAGGAATTGGGGATTTCAGTTAACTGCAAGCTTACTGGAGCAACCAGTACCAGGCATCTGCTGCCAAGGAAACAGGATCATGGGGTGCATCAAAAGAGGTCTAGGGGCACATGATGAGAACATTGTTCTTCCTCTTTACAAGTCACTGGTCAGATCTCACATGGAATATTGTGGACAGTTTTGGGCACCAGTACTCAAGGAGGACATGTCAGAGCTTGAGCCGGTACAAAGGCGGGAAACTGAAATAATAAATAGAATGGGTGGACTAGAAGAACCAGAGAGATTATCAACATTGGGGTTAGTTTAGAAAAAAGATGGCTTAGGGGTGCCCTAATAACTCTAAATGAAAATATCAGGGGACAATACAGAGATCTCTGCCATCATCTATTTATACCCAGGACTGTAACAAGAGGGCGTCGTCTACATCTAGAGAAAGGAAGGTTTCTACACTGATAGAAAGGGGTTCTTTACTGTAAGAGCAGTGAGCATATGGAACACTCTGCCTGAGGACGTGGTGATGGTGAACTCACTAAAAGAGTTTGGGTCTGGATGTCTTTCTCAAGTATAACAATATTACGTGTTATAATCACTGATTATTTCAGAAGGGTTGTTGATCTGGGGATAATTCCGATTGCCAGATTAGAGTGGGGATGGAATGGGTTTTTTTTGCCTTAATTGGGGAAAATTGGCTTCTACCTCATTGGGTTTCTTTTTTTGCCTTCCTCTGGATCAATATTGGGTGTAGTGGTAATGGGCTGAACTAGATAAAACCATGCCTTTTTTCAGCATAACATACTGTGTTTCTATGTTCTAAGACACACCAGCTACATCCTGAGCCTCTAGTTGAGCCATGTTCATAGCATGGTTAAACTCTACATTCTAGGTGTGCTGGGTAGTTAGACTTTAAGGAAGTTTTGCCACTTTTTACTATTAATGAACTATCATCAGGGTAGGTCATGCATAGAAGACCAGTGGGTTTCTGCCGCTCAGGTTCCCAGCCAATCCTCAGCCTCTCTGTCAGTGCAGCGGTGCCGAAACTGTAACAGGCTGCTTTGTTCCCATTGATTGCAGTGGGCGTGAAGCTGCCTGTTTATAAGTCCAGCCCTGCTACACTATAAGTGGGCCAGAGGATCAGCTGATCAGTGCAGATTCCCACCGATCTGCTAGTGATGTCCTATTCTGACTTATGCAGTTTTTGAGCCCAAACCAGAAATGGATCCAGCACGAAGAAGTATAAATCCTTCGTTTCTATTTCCCATTCCTTTTGAATCCACTCCAGGCTTTGGCTCAAACTGCATGTGTAATTCCAGTTTTAGGCTTCATCCACCCCGCTGTTTAACAGCTCTGTACAAACTCCCAAGTTGTAATATAGCATATATAGTATAAGCTATGGGTCTCTGCATGCCTAGGATTGCATAGGGAGGTGTTCCCTCACTATGTTACGTCTTATTGTAGAGAGTCTCGTAAGAGAATACCTCTTAAATATTGGGGGGCAAATGAAAAGGCTACCGGGGATTTGCAAAAAATATTTTGGAGGCTGCGAATGGCATGCATTGTAAAAACCGATGCAGATTCCCTAATATTCTCATATCATCCAGCACGTTACTGCATGATCACCAGTTTACCAACCTTACACGATTGTATGATTGTACAGCAACGTGAAAAGCATCACTTGTGTGTTCCTCTACTACATCATACAAAAAAATTTGCCGAAAAAGATTATTTACTAAAACCAGTGTTCACCTCTTAATAAATTTGGTCATTTCTGAGGCAGAAACTGAGATTGTAATTTGTGCCAATTTATGGTATAAATCATAAGGCTCTGAATGCCTCACCCCCTTTTCTGCCATACTATACTTCTCCAGTATGGCAGAAAAAGGTAAAAAGTTCAGATTTTTTTTGTGCAAAAACATGCAAAAATTTTCTTTTTGTCCCGCTCCACTTGTGGTGCACGGCCCTTCCTAAACTCCTCCCATTGTTTTAACAGGGGCTATCCTCAGGAAAGAGCTGCTTTGAATTGAAAAGATGTTAGGGCATTAAAGGTAGTCAATGTCTCTTTAAAAAATGGTTATTAAGAGTGTTAGGCAGTAAAAAGAAAATCTCATAATAAGGGAAAAGCTTGCCAATTATAACTCCATAAATTGAATCTGTTATCTATTACTCCAAAAAATGAGCTATTGGAAAGAGTGATATCACCGCTGTGTATTTCATTAGTAAATCCACAGAGATCAGCACACGTTATTTATGAGAGCGTCTCCCCCACACCCCCTCCAGCTTCCAGCCATCAATGTCTGATAATCCTTTATTGGGGAAAGAGCCCAAGATTTTCCACAATCGGAATTCCAATTTGGGGGTCTTGTTTTATTTTAAAGTGTTACTCATCGTATGATGTCACTGGAAACCAGAACATTTGCTGATGATGAAGACAGCTTCCAGCTTTAAGTGCCTCAGTCTTCTCCTGGCATCTGCATTTACCAGCTCTCAATTCAACACTTTTATTACTTGGAAGTGGAACATGGAAAAAATTAAATATCAAGAACTAAAGGGTAAACTACAAATGAGGTTTGTTGGATACTGAAGGGAGTCGTGATCACACAAGTCTCTCTTCAATGAATGAGTAACACACACAAGGTCTACCACAAAAACCAGTAATTAAAAGAAAAAATGATGATTGGGTCGGGGGGTGATAAACCGCGTTTGACACCAGCATCATAACCTAGAGCAGGTATGTACAGAGAAGTAGCAGGACCGGCATGGCAACCACTTACCTCTCACATTCCAACCTGAGTGCCTAAAGCGCTACCTGGAAAACCCCTTTCCAATCCAATGTCGGGCCTGCCCCGTCATCATCATTTTCCTCAACAGCTCCGATGTCTTGACAGGCCCAACACTGCAGTGCAGGCGTGCATCTGCACCCGATCGTCAGACACATCAGGTGCAGATGCACTCCTGCACTGGTCCACATCGAGGACCCCCCGAGGAGAAGACAGAAAAGGGTTAAAAACCCTTTCTGCCTTCTCCTTTACACATTACATAGTGCTCAATTAGCGCTATGTAATGCACGGAGATTCCGGCCGGCAATCATGTGACCACCAGTGTCAGCTCACCCCCAGCGGTCACATGAACAACGAGCCGGGAGCCTGAAGGGAGAATGCAGAAGTATTACTTCCGCATGTGACCGCTGTTGTCACCTGACCCCCAGCTGTCACGTGATTGCCAAGCCAGGAGGCTAAAAGGGAGAATGTGGAAGTAATACTTCCACATTTCCCCACCACCACCACGGTGTAGTAAGCACCTGCACCCTCCTGAACTGTCGGATCAGGAGGGTGAAGGGAAAACTTATTTTTTCTCATCTATTCTCCACCGCTCCAATTTATTTGGAGCTGGGGAGAATGGATGAGAAAAAAAAATTAATGGATTGGGAAGGGTTAACCCTTTCCAATCTACTGTCTGACCTCTGAAGACATGATTTAAGGCTGTACAGCTCCGATGTTGGAAGACATCCGTCGGGGTTCTCTTACTGTATATTGCCAGCCTCTTTGCTGTCGGAACCTATCCACCGTTTTACCTCATGCAGTACTGGCTTTAGCCAGCAGATAGCACCATTGTATAACGGCAGAAAAAGAGTAAGCCCCTTAGGAAAACCAGGATACAAAGTGGATTGGAAAGGGTTAAGAGTCTGTTCATACATAGTGGATTTGGTGGGGATTTCCTGTGACAGAAAAATCTGCATCAGACTTCACATTCTCAATGGAAGGTGTGAAATCTGCTGTGGATCCATGTCAAAAGTGAGGTTTTGTGCAGATTTTTCCGCTACTGAAATCATAACGCATTCTTATTGATTACTATACCAAATTAATAATAATTATAACAAATCTTACTATAAATTGCACGATGTATATATTGGTGGGGGAGCACTTTCCACATGAGCTGGAAGGGGGAGGAGCCCCGAAACGTAGCTGCTGCCAGTACAGTGATGTGTTCCTATGCTCGCTGTACAGCTTCCTTGGAAAATCTGGTCCGATTGCCTTTTTATTGCACAGACAGGTGAATGTACCTGCTCTAAGGTATGGAAATCATTGATAATATATAAAAGGTGGCGACACGCTGCACCCAGAGTTAGATTTTTGGCTGTGAATTTGTTGCGAACGCACCCTGAATAAAAAGTGTAATGGCCTGTTTAAATGAGCGCTGATGTCACCGCTAAGGTCGTCCGCACTCGTGCAAAACGTTTAGACTAAAAGACATCGTTGAGTTCTCGCCTGCTTCTTGCTCAGCGCTTCTCCTGCTATGGGAAGCCAGCGATGGTTTTATCAGTGACTGAAAATGAGCGATAAACAACCACGGACGGATAGGGAGCAGGTTTTTTTTCACGTTTATACGGCACAATTAAATCACTCAAATTTGAACTAATTTTGACCAAAAAAATCGTTACATGTAAATGGGCTATAAGTATTGTACTGTCCAACTAGATAAACCTGAAGGTTATTCATCAGTGAAATAAACTTGCTTCTACTATTTACCGTATATACTCTAGTATTAGCTGACCCGAGTGTAAGCCGAGTCAATACGTTGTACGATAAAAAAATTGGTAAGATTTATTGACTCAAGTATAAGCCTGACTCTACTTGAGTATATACGAAGTAAAAAAAATAAAAAATACTCCCCTCTCAGCCGGCCTCTGTGTTCCCGGAGCGATGCTCTCCCTGGCGGTGCGGCAAGACGTTTGTCTTCTCCCTGCCATCCTCTCCCTGGCTTGGTTTTGAAATCCCCGATGTCAGCGCTGTGTGACGAAGCACTGTGATTGAATAGAGTGCCAGCCAATCACAGCCGGTGCTTGATGAACCAATCACAGCCATTCAGAATAACATCACTGAATGGCTGCAACTGCTTTATTGAGCGCCAGCTGTGATTGGCCAGCGCTCGATCCAATCACAGCGCTTCCTCACACAGCGCTGACATCGGGGATTTCAAAACCAAGCCAGGGAGAAGACTGAAGCAGCTTGCCACACCGGGGAGAGCATCATGCCAGGAACACAGACGCCAGCTGAGAGGTGAGGATTGAGGGTTTTTTTGTTTTTTTTAACCTCACTCGAATATAAGCCGAGGGGGCTTTTTCAGCACATTTTTTTTGAGCTGAAAAACTCTGCTTATACTAGAGTATATACGGTAAGTGGAATTCTACTAGCAATTCAATATCAAAAGCCAGATTTAGACCCGTAGATTTTGAAAGCAGAATATTCTGTCCCGTATGAAGGCCCCCTGTCCACGGGCGTCGTGGTATCCCGCGGCAAAGCTCCACCGCGGGAGCCACCGCCCGGGAGCAGAAGCAGACGTCGAATCTCCGACGGTCAGCCCTATCTGATAGATAGGCTGACCGCGGAGAATCGGGGCAATTCGCAGCATGCTGTGAATTGCCCGCTGCGAGCAGAGAATTGCAATGATTCTCCACTTGTGGACAGTAGGCTGGCGCTTTCCATAGCAATGCTATGGAAAGCTGCAGAGGGCGATTCGCTGGCGGTTTACCGCCAGCGAAATCACGCCCGTGGACAGGCACCCTAAGGGTTTGTACACACGAATATAACGGAGCACTCCTCAAGTTGTAAAGGCAAAAAAAGGATAAAGGAAACTTTCATTACCATGTATTTCCGCATTGTATTCCTTCCCCAGACAACCATCCTAATACACATAGTGGACAAGGTTCCTGTCTTGCACAAGACCAGCTCACTCATCTACTGCTGCTATGATCTGTCTGGTATAAGCTGGTTACCCCAAAGTTATTTCTGACCCAACAAGCCTTGGAAAGATATCAGATGGATGAAATGCTTTCAAGGCCTTGTGTGGTAGAGGCCATCAGCACGGTCTTCTTCCAAGCTGATAAAGTATTCATCCCAGAAGTTTAGGGCTCGATTTTCCTGATGCACATTAATGACAACAGTGGAGCGCATGCTTATTTAAACGGGTATTCCCAACTTATAGAGAGATGACTTATTGAAGGCCTGAACTCTGGGATCCCATGTGACCCAGAGAATTTAGGCATCATAGCAGTCCCCATCATCATCATTTATTCCTTTACAGCAGCGCTCCTGGCCATCTGGCTGCACAGGAAGCTGCAACATCGCCCTGTTCAAGTGAATAGGGCCGGCTGCAGTTCCCTGCACAGTCAGGAGCGCTGCTGTGCAGCAATAAACGGTGAAGGGAACTTGGCACACCGCCAATATTATGTTCTTCATCCTCAGGATCATGGACATGCGAAAAGTTGGGCCTTCAACAATCATAAAAAAAGCAGTCCTATCCCAGCAATATTCCATCATTCTATAAAATGGGAAAACCCAGTTTGTTACCTTATTGGACAGTATAAAGGTACTGACAGCCAATACGGGATATTTGTAAAACCTTTTATGTCGGTTTCTGGCATATAAAAGTTGCACATTTTGAAAACAAAAAGAATTTTTTTCAAGGTGGGGGGGATGAGGTAAATTATTCTAGAAATGAATGCCAGATCAAACCGGCACACATTTCGGCTTAGGTGCATAGAAGTGCTGAGATGAAACTAATACATCAAGAACAATGTCCCTCTTCATGGATTAGGTGAGGCGTGCGCCAGTGGAAATATTACTAAAATCAGTATTTTAAAAGCCAGTCCTAATAAATTGACCCCCCCACCCCCTGATTTCAGCAGCGTGTTCACCTGCTGTGGTATTGTTGAATTTGCAGCTTAACAGATGCAGTACAATCTGAATGCTGTGAACTAAGAGTGCGTTGATGATCTAAGGGCTGCTGCCGATTGGCAACTTTTCCCTATGCACAGTGGGGCTTATTTACTATTGAAAATCCAGCAGTCTTCTGGATCAAATTGCACCAGAAGACTGTGTTTAAGGCTGGTTTAACATCGATGTTGGAACCTCCGGAAAGAGGTTGCGTTGCAGATCCAGGTGAAAATACCGGAAGAAAAAGAGTTGCATGCAGTGCTTTTGCTTACATCAGAAAGCGAGCGGACCCCCTTATAGTCAGTGGGGTCCACCTGGGGCTGTTCAGTTCCAAATGGAGCAGAAAAGCTTCATCCCTGCTGTAGATGTCAAACCACTAGAGATGAGCGAGCCTACTCAGTAAGGCAGTTACTTGAGCGAGCATCGCTCTTCTCGAGTAACTCCTTAGTGAGCCGAGCAGGCTCAGGCAGGGGGTAGCGGAGCAGGAGGAAGAGTGAGAGAGATCTCTCTTTCCCTCTTCCCCCCGCAGCCCACCCGAGCCTGCTCGGATCACTAAGGAGTTACTCGAGAAGAGCGATGCTCGCTCAAGTAACTGCCTTACTGAGTAGGCTCGCTCATCTCTACAAACCCCGAAAGACACCATTTTTGCTATATCCGACACCATTTTTGCTATATCCAACAAAGAGGTGTTTAATTGTATATTATTTGGGAAAAAGAGGGGGAGCATGGTCCAAATTACAACAAAAACTACACCAAAATGTGAGTAATTTTTGGTGTAAGCCAAGTAAAAGGTGGTCTAGATTTATCATTCAGCAGACCCACTATGATAAGTCTAGCACATTATAAGACCACCTAGTCTAAGTCTGCACAGTCTATTAGAGAGTATTAATAAATAAGTCCCAGTGTGTCTGCTACTACTTCAGCTAGGGCATCATAAATGTGGGGACAGATTCCCATTAAGTTCAATATATAAAGTACGCTCTAGTAGTAGCTTCTGACAGCCATAATCTCATCACTCAACTGACAGTGCGGGGGATTTGGCATTCTGATCAGAAAAACTGCTTCAACCAATATTAGGAAACCAGAACACCACAGAATCCTGGACTTTTCAGAATGGTAAAAAAAAAAAAAAAGGTGGAAGTGTGCTTTAAATATTTCAGTACGATTTACCTGGTAAGAAAAGTCCTTTTAAAGGGGTTTCCAAGACCACAAACTGACATCGACTCTTTATCTTACTCACTCTTGTAAAAGGGTCCTGCTTTCCGGATGGGGACTATGGTCATGTGATCCCACTGTGAAATACAAGGAAGTTCTGCTGCCATCATGCACACAAACCCCCATGAGCATCTGCGGCCTGCTGTACTGCGCATACACGCATGTTCGTCAATCTAACATTGGCGCATGCGCAGTACATAGAAATAAACAAATCGCTAAAATGCGCCCCCCTTTCCTTCTCACACCTTGACCACAGTGCTAAGTAGGTCAAGTAGACCACTGGTCAAGCATGTTCCATTCATTGTCTATGTGGCTAGTGATCGGTGGGGCCCCTATCAGACATCACCTAACTCCTTGTATACCTGGAAATCACTGCAGTAACAATCACAGGGCACACCAACAGAAACTAGTTTGTACAGAGATCCAATGTTGATCGGGTTCACTTGAGTAAAAGCTCTTTATAGAGAACGTACAGTATCATTGTCTTTCCCCAACACACCTCGGACCGGTTATGTGCATGTTGGAAGGAATACAAAATAGTTTTGAGATTTGTTTCTAATAAATACATCATTGGGATCACAGATGAGAACATGTACTAAAAGGAGGTGGGATGTTAGCTTCCCTGCTATGAAGGAAATGTACAAAATGTGAGGAAAAACCCAAATATTCAACTGTTATTCCTCATGCCAAGTCCTGGCATCTTGGCGATGTACACAATGTTTATTCCTATCAGTTCTCCTCATCAGAAGAAATGCCTTCAATTTCATCACGATCTCCTCCAATAGCCATCCAGAATGCTTTGGCAACCTGAAACAGAAGATAAACGCATGAGGCCCACATAGTACTGCTGATTTCCCTTTTATAAGGTGTTTTTTGGAACTTTGCAAGATATCCAAGGCAAAAGAGTAAAATAATAAACTATGCAGTCCTCACCCGATATTGTCCAGCAACTCCAGTCTCAGAAGCTCCTACAGTGTTCACATCCCTTTGAACGATTGACTGCAGGGGTCATGTGCATGATGAACATCACATGACTGCTGAGGCCAGCGATTGGCTGCAGGGGTCATGTGCATGATGATCACGCGACTGCTGCACAAGCTTCCAGGAATGGAGCGGCTGTGCAGGGATATTTAACGGACGAGTACTGCAATATATTATTATTTCACAACATTCCCTGACTTGGCCCATAAGTCACAGAAAACCCCTGGTAATGTCGGAGGGAAGTTTAATTCATGGTGACATGAATGGTCAACATCATTAGAGGTACCCTTTAAGGCGCCCTTACATATTCTGATGACCAGAAGAGACTTTTAAAAGGGGTATTCTGGGATTTTTAACATTGATTACTTCTCCTCAGGACATGTTATCAATAGATGATCAACGGGGTCCACTGCTTGGGATCCCCACTGATCAGCTGATGCTCCAGCCTGTTAGTGCAGTAGGCTGAACGTAGTTATTGGTGGCCAGGGCCAGAAGCGAGGTCTCTTAGTACTCTTCCAGTTCGGACCCCAATGAGGAGTGTAATAGGAGGCATCGCTGCCATTGATTTCAATTGGAGTGAAGCCATTTATTACACTTCCACTCCTGACCGCTGATGAAAACGTCCAGCCCGTTGCATGGTGGACTCTTGACGATCATCTACTAATGTCCTATCCTGAGGATAGGTCATCAATAGTAGAAGTCTCGTAATACCCATTTAATGATCACAGTAATGTGCATGTACTTAAACAATTGGGTCCAATTGATGGTAAATGCTTCATTGCAGATATTGCAAACTCTATCTGTTATAACTAATGGAACTCATTTCCATTTGCCAAGTCCTTCCCATTGTAGAAGACATCTTGCAAGGTATGCCCTTTTACAGTCAACATCTCAATAGTGTAAAATATTGGAGCTCTGGAAATGACAGAGCAGTACACAATTCACAGGTGTGACTATCCCCATTTACCTTTTCTGCATGAAGTTTCCTTTGTTCATGTGGCAAAGAGGCAGCTTTATCTGATGGGAGAAATAAAACAAATTTGGGCTTGAGTTGTATAATGGGGAAAAAAGAAAATCTATAAAACTTCAATCTTTTTTGAAACAGAAAAAACCTGCCTTGATGCCAATAGAAACCAATCAGTGTTTTCATCATTGATACCCATAGTGTATAAAAAGTTATCACTTCTAAAGGAGGATGTCCCAAACTGTACAATTGGGCATATTTTAGTGTCATCATGAACTGCAGTCATATTGATTGGTTAAAAGGTGTTTTCCCACAACTTAAAATTGCTCCACAACCGCTCTGTCTTTCCTGGTTGCTGCTGGCCAGGACCGGTGACTGCTGCAGCCAATCACTGGCTACAGAAGGTCACGGTTGTGGCCAGCGATTGGCTGCACCAGTCACAGGTCGTGTTCAGCAGCAACCAGGAAGGACAAAGCAGTTGTGAAGCAATTTTAAGGAGAATGTCAGCTACTTTGAGTCCTAAAAATAAGCCAAGCTTATTAGCTCAAACGAGCTGACACGTTGAGTCCAGGCATGTAAATTTTATACTTACCTTCTCTGCCGTTCCCCCATGGTCAGCATTGACACCCACAGCTGCAGTGCGTCGAGTGGCATGCTAAGTAGTTCTCTCAATCTACCAGCACTGACATGAGGGAACGGTGGGAAAGGTAAGAATAAGACTTACATCCCCGAGCTCAATGCGTAAGCTACTTTGAAAAGTTAGTGCCTCTTTAAAGAGACTTTGAAAAGCTAAGCTTATGGACTCAAGCAACTTATACTCATCTACTAGTTTGTGTTAGTCTCATCATTTCTGTAATATACTTGCATTAAAAATGTTGTTGCTTTACTAGTGTAAGTCATGTTTAAAGTGTCTGCCACTAGGGATCTGCCTTACAGCTTCTCTGTCGTAAGGTACAAAGCTTCTATAGAAACAAGGACATAGGGATGTGTCCATAGCAACAGGGAGAAGTGCTACCTTCATAGGCAGCTCTCCTGCACTCACAGTCTGCAGATCGACAAATCTGCAGGCACTGTGATAACTATCTCTACAGTCTCCGCTGGTCTTGCTGCTCCAGCGCCTTTGCATGCACACATAACACAAAAACATTAGGGTGGGTTTACAAACCAAGTAGCCAGAATGCCTCTAAATGCTAGATTATCCTGGGAAAGCAGAGGGGCGAGCATTCAGAGACTGCCTCCCTGCTGATTGGACCAGAGATTGTACAATGCAGCAAAGGAAGTCAAGACAGTGAACTACTGGCAGAATGGTAGGCTTGCTATACACTGCTTTCCTGAAACAGCAGAAAAATGAAGAAGACCACCTTAAGATCAGAACTTCCAGACATGAAACAGGGTGCAAACAGCAGCAAACAAGAGGGTAGAGAGAACCTGCTAATTTTTGTAAACATGTTGAAAAGTCAGGTACGCATTAAGTTGTAAAAGGAAAACACCTTTAAAATTAGTTTCTCCAAAAAGAACTATAAACTTCACTGTCTACATATTCTCAAAAGTGACAACCCCTTTCACAAATGCAGCAAAAGCAGCCTACTATGAGGCTGGCTGCTGGCAATTAGTCCTTATGGACAGGCGGTATCAGCTGCCTTGGAACAGCACGGGGGATATGTGGTATTACATGTTTTGCTTCCTGCAAATTTTCTGCTTTGGCTAGTAGGTGGAATCCAAACAGAAAAAAAAACAATCCACTCTATGATGTCTATAGGACTGAGGGTATTCTGGAAAGCCCTTTAATAAAGTCATTCCACTACCTAAGCAGATTTTGTTGGCAAAGCATCTCCGAATAGTAGTGTCAAAGTTAACCCCAAATTCCCTTCAGTATGATGTATAGTACTACCTTTCATTTCCTGCAGTTTATTGAAAAGTCGTCCAAAATTCTCCAGGTCTCCTTCCCCAGAAGTAAGGCTGGCGAGTTCTCGAATATCAAGATCCAGCATTGGGTCTGAGGATGATAGCAGGTGCGTTCGTTAAACCAGTGTACTCCAACCTCTTGTCAGAGAGCGCTTTTCTAATGTATTTTTAGTATATCTTCATTGCTCTCTCGCAGTGCAGGCTGAGAGGCCAAAAACATCTAGGCTCAACACAAAATGCACTCTGCAGCCCGTAAGAAACAACATCCCAAGGCCTGATGATAAATCTACTTTAAAGTGTACAGTCACTTGACAGACTGTGCCAACAGCTGGAATTAAACATCAATGTCTTTCCTATGTAGCAGGTGGGTGTAGATGTGTGACATCACTCACCAATATCTGCCCCGCCACTACATACTGTAGCAAACCACAGTATCCGTTATATGTCTATAGAAAGCTCTGCATGTTCATCATCCATAAAGCTTCCAGTATAATCCAAGCACATGACTGGTTATCAAGAGGAATCACTTTCTGTTACTGTTTGGAAGTCTGAGGCTGGGCGGACCGGATTCCGCATGCGGAAGGCCCGCAGCGGATTTCAGCTGTGAGCCTGGCCAGCGACCCTGCCTACCTGTTTCTGTATTCCACACCCCCCCCCCCCCTTCTCAATATCTGTATTTCCCGTGTCGTCGCTTAGTGATGACACAGGTACCCGTGGCCCATACACAATGTTAATTGCGTATGGGCTGTGGGTAGGACGGCATCCCTTGACTTCAATGTAGGCCGTCTGTATGGAGTATGCTGCAATTTTTCCTACTCTCGCAGAATACGCAATTTGTATCCACGAGTGAGAATGAAAAAGCAAATTTATATGCTTTTCAATACCGAATTTTTTCGCGGACGGGATCTCTGCTTCCGCAATTGGAATTCACCCATGTGAGCCCGGCCTTAATCTGGAAAATGATCATTTAGCATATCGCAGTGACTGACAACTCACCTACTATGGTATCAATCTGAGAATCACTATGGCTTCCAGAGTCCCCAGCACGCCCCTGCTCTGTGGAAGGCACTGTAGTGGCGCCACTGGACACCAGTACCTGAAAGGCATCATATAACCATAAACCATTCAGCTTCATGTCACAATTTGTCATATACTACAGTAGTAACAATCACTGTGGCTTTAGGCTGCCAGACACATTAGATATCAGCAAACACTCAACTGGCCAACAGTCCTGTGCATGCTCTAAAGGGTAGAAAGCTACAGACACCTCTGGCAGTGGCTTCTCTCCTGTGAACAAAAGGATCAGGCTGTTGAAATCCAAATACCCAAGCCTTATCTACCTCAAAATCTGTCATTGGGGAAGTTGGGAGGCCGCCATACACATTAGATGATCAGTGAGTTTGGCTGCAGTATATGTAATGTGTATGGCCATGATTAATCCAACATATCAGGCTCCACTCCACTACAATGGTCTTTGAGTTTGAAAGGGTTGTCTGGTAACATCCCCTTTAATAGCGTTGCCTGCAGGGAAATAATAAACTAAGTAGTACTTACCTCTCTGACACCGATGGGATCCAGCGCTGCAGCCCCGCTCTGGTCCTGGCCTTTGCTGTGACAAACAGCTTATTCTCCTTGCATCGGTGCTTACATGCGAAACAATATGATGCAAGGTTTTAGGGAATGTGACACTACAACAGTCACCTAACTTCCTGAGACTTCAGTAGGGAGGTACTGTAAATACTCGAGTATAAGCCAACCCGAGTATAAGCCAAGGCACCAAGTTTTAGCCCCAAAAAACTGGGAAAACTAGTTGACTCGAATATAAGCCTAGGGTGGGTTTATACTCGAGTGAGGTCCTTGCACCATTTCCTTTAATGTGGCCACCGCTGCTGCCTGCGGCCCCATTGAAAGCAATGGACTGCATGCAGTGATTTTTCGGGGAAGGGCTTTAAATATAAGCCCTTCCCTGAAAATCATCTCTAACGTGTTAAAAAGAGGAAGAAAAAAAAAACAAAACAAAAAAAAAACAACTCACCTCTGAGCTGCTATCGGGGCTCAGGCGTGTCCAGCCACTTGGTGCTCCGGCAGTGCAGTGAAGTTCTTTCAGCAGACGGGGATTTAAAATTCCTGCCTGCTGAAAGGGCTGTATCTGATTGGCTGAGTGCTCAGCCAATCACAGGCAGTGCTGAGCGATTGGGCAGAGCGCTCAGCCAATCATAGGCAGCGCTGGGTCATTCACTGACAATGTCCATGGTTTTTTCAATTTGATCTTTGCGCGGTTTTTACAGCTGAAGCACATGTTTTTAACTTAAAGGGGTTATGCCAAGTTATAAAGTAATCCCCTATCCTGTGGGCATGTGATAACTTTATGATCAATGAGGTCAGACAGCTGGGATCTCTGCCGATTGGTAGAATGAGGGCTCAAAAAGCTCCCCACAGGAAGGGGGCGGAGATCGCGCATGTGCGCTGCAGCTCCATGCATTTCAAAGTACTGGAAATTGCTGAGTACATGCACTTGGCAATCTCTGGAGCATCGGCAGAAACGAATGTCCAAATATCACCTTTCAGTCCTTATGGCAATGGTATGTTATGTGTTTTTGATAGAAAATATTGTAATATTACAAAAAAAAAAATTAAATGCAAAGTGACAGGTTGTTTTCAGGTTGGGGAACCCTCATTCTCATCACCTACCAGACATTTATGGCATAACCTCTAAAGGGAACCCATCGTGTTGTTCATGGAGTTGAATCTGCAGACAACATGTTATACCGTAGGGAGAGCTAAGAGGATGTATAGTTTGGGGGGGAAATTCAGTAGAACATGTTATTTGATTGAAATCCTAAAATAACATGGCATTTTAGTAAATTACAAGTTAAACCGACTCTTTTCCTGCACAACTATCTCCGCCTACTCCACAATACAGATGTAGCAGAGTTGAACTTGAGATTTAACATTCTGTGTCCGTTTGTTCACACTTTTAATTGCTTTACAATGAGTTTTGTTGTTTTAAGATAAGCGAACAGGTTTTCTAATTGCTTAAAGGGGTTGTCCCGCGGCAGCAAGTGGGGGTATACACTTCTGTATGGCCATATTAATGCACTTTGTAATGTACATCGTGCATTAAATATGAGCCATACAGAAGTTATTCACTTACCTGTTCCGTTGCTAGCGTCCTCGTCTCCATGGTGCCGTCTAATTTCAGCGTCTAATCGCCCGATTAGACGCGCTTGCGCAGTCCGGTCTTCTCCCTGGTGAATGGGGCCGCTCGTGCCGGAGAGCTGGTCCTTGTAGCTCCGCCCCGTCACGTGTGCCGATTCCAGCCAATCAGGAGGCTGGAATCGGCAATGGACCGCACAGAGCCCACGGTGCACCATGGGAGAAGACCCGCGGTGCATCGTGGGTGAAGATCCCGGCGGCCATCTTAGTAAGGTAAGGAAGAAGTCGCCGCAGCGTGGGGATTCGGGTAAGTACTAACCGTTTGGTTTTTTTTTAACACATGCATCGGGTTTGTCTCGCGCCGAACGGGGGGGCCTATTGAATTAAAAAAAAAACCGTTTCGGCGCGGGACAACCCCTTTAAGATAACTTTCTGTGACAAGTTATCATACACAAGTTAAACTTTGCTACATCAGTATGCTGCCTGCACGTGTGATGGAAAGTGCAATGTGATAGGTTTTTAAGTCTGATGTATTAAAGGGGTTGTCCAGTTCCCAGACAACAATGCCCCTATAACACCAACGGTGTTAAAATAACAAAAAAAGCAGTAATGGCCCATTCTTTACTGTGGGGATCTGGCACTGTGGCCCAGCCGTCGTCCTAGTGTTTGTTGTGGAAAATTATGTCACAGGAAGTCACCTGACCACTGCATCCAATCAGAGACTGCAACATCACAGTACTGAACTAATGGCATGATGGCTCCCAGGATTGAGCACTGATGTCAGGGCAATGGGTGGTGAGGCTGCTGAGATCAGGTGACTTTGTGTAACATCATCTCCAAAAACCACCGGGAGGGCAGCAGGGCTGCAGCACTGGATCCTCACAGAGGACGGGTAAGTACTGCTCTTTTCTGTATTTTAATACAGTTGGTGGTACAGGGGCAATGTTGTCTGGTAACTGGAAAACCCCTTTAAACATTTGGATTATAAGAGAGAATATATGACACAGACAACACACCAGATTGCAGCGGGCCTCATAGATCTTAATAATCCCGTATAACATAAAAACTCACATTGTCCTGTGGATCCCCGTTACTCTCTGTACTGTGGTTCATAGCGGTCAACGAGCTGAAGATCCCATAGGATTGTTCTGAAATTACACAGATATGCAGTGATTCAGCACTAAAATACAGACACATGAATTCCGCAGAGAAGATGCGGGGGGCCGAAAACACTATCCCAGTGCCGGGTATACGGAGATGTAGAGATAAATGGATTTCAAGCATTGTCTTACAGGAAACATGTACATTGCTGCTTGATAGCTACATGTCTAATAACTAAATCCCAGTCCTGCCAACAAATTTGTTAGATGGCCATGACTTGGGTCAATATCATTTTGAGTTTGTTGATGGAATCTAAGTAGGATCCCCCTACTTACTGCCTAATGCTGGGTTTACACAGGAAGACTGTCGGCTGATGACTGCATGAGCGCCAACGTCACTGCTGAGGTTGTTAGCGGTCGGGCAGAGATCACCGTTGAGTATCGCTGACTTCTCGCTTAGCACTTTACTTTCTATGTGAAGCTCTGAGCGGGGAGCGCTTACACGCAGGAAGAAGTCAGTGATCCAGATAGGATTTTTATGCTGGTTGAAAGGGAGCGATAACAAAAAGTAAAACAATGTTTTTGCATTTAGCCGTAACAATTATCACGCATTTTCCTTCGTTTGAGCAAATTTTGCATGCCAATCGTCCCGTGTAAATGGCGCATAACGAAGTAGATTAAAGGAATTATAGTAACATCTAAAGTTATTCCCTATCCACAGAATAGGAGATAACTTTATGAGTGATGCAGTTTCGACTACTAGGACCCTTACGATCCTGAGAACGAGGGTCCCAACAGACCCCATATGAATGGAACAGCAGATGCTCATACATGCTGCTTCTGCATTCATTTTAGTGACAGTACCAGAGATTGCTTGTACTAGGTACGGTCATTGAAATGAATGGAGCGGTAGTGTGCATGCTCATGCTCAGCTCTATGCATCCCAGCAGTCGGTCCCTCACGGATCATAAATTTATCCCCGATCCCATGGATAGAGGATAACTTTACTTTTTGGAACAAGCCTCTATAATTGTTATTATAGTCACCATTTTCCACCATTACCTGCACCACTTACCACTCTTCATCTCCACATTGGACCATACATTGGCATTTAGAGCTTGAATTATCCGAGTAACACCAGTGGATTCTGGAAAATCATCTGCATAAAATAATAACACCAATGAACACTTCGACAATGATTCTAATTTGACCAAAATGCCCACTTAAAGTTGGCAACCAACCATCTTCATCCGGCAGTTCCTCAGGATTCAACTCGACCAACTCGAATCCATGCTGTATACACCACTCCTGTGCCGTCTGTCGGTTCACACCTGCACAGGAAGCAAATATCCAATTACACCTGAATCCTAGTGGTGGACTAATGTGAACTTGGCTATTAAATGACATCTGCAATACAGCATCATTCCAGTAAAGCAAAAAAAAAAAATTTCAAGAATAGATAATGAATCTAGTAATAATACTCAATGAGAGTATTTGATTTCAATGAGACCCCAGCCTGCAATTACAAGCGCCGGCCACTACACGGAGGTCGGCGCAGAGGCTTCCGCTCCGACCTCTGTGTATTTCCGGCACTCTCGGCATGCACCTGCTTAACTGATCGGTTGAGGTCCCCTGCGACAAACCCCGGCCGATCAACTATTGATGACCTATTCTGATGATAGATCATAGTATTTCACCGGAAAACCACTTTAACTAATCACTCTTCATAATGTGCGATAGGCTGTCACAGGTGGTTTATGCAGTGGGTTCGGGAGAAGAGTCTGCTCCATAGCCACTGGATGTCAGCCGCTTTCAACAGCTGCCAGCAATGACCGCAAATAAAGTTAGCGTCCGACTGCAGTCGTTAACTCCTTAGATGCCTCAGGCATCCAAAAAAATCCAAATTATTTAAACACTACATCATTTATTCTGGATGGTGAATGTTGTAAGACCAAGAATGCTTAATGCTGGAACGGTTTCTTCTTTTTAGGCATCCAGGCTTAAAAAAAAACAAAACCAAAGAAAATGTAAATAAAAAGTTATCAAAAAGTCATTATGTACCCGAAAACGCTATCAATAAAAACTAAATGTTGCCCCACAGAAAATGCAACCTCACATAGCCCCATCGATGGGGTCAGAAAAAAAAAAAAAAAAAGAGTTATGGGTCTCACATTCTAATGCAACAAATATGTCAACTTTCTGTTATTCTTTGCTTATTATAAAACCTAATAAAAATTATTGAAAAGAATATAAAAGTAAAAACATTTAAAATCTTTTTTTTTTGTTTTAATCTGTGAATTTGATAGATCCTCCCCACACATGCAGCGTGAAGCTAGGCGTATGCATCCTGACTTCACCAGCGCACTGGGCATTTGCAGGAAGACATCACAGGAGTGATGCACTGCGCATGTGCGGGATCTCAGTGCTATTAGCACTGATGTACAGACCCAAGGGGCAGCGGCCAGCTGGAGAAGGGGCTGGGTTTAAAGAATGAAGCGCTTACTCAGAGGCCTCTAGGCAACGCCTCTTCGACTCGATCATTAGCATTTTGGGCTGGCATTAGTAAAAGTAAGAATTTCTAAAAAAGTATTAAGCCTTGGTTTTAAAAGCATGTGTGCTGTGCTTGATTCATACTGGTTACTACTATGGAGGCAGCAGGGAAATGACATTGCTGGTGAAAAGATCCCTTTAAAAAACAAAATCCTGAAAAACAATGGTACAATTGTCTTTTTTCCCCCATTTCACTTCCTTTAAATATGTTTAAAAGTTTAGCAACAATTTATATTATATATATGTATATTAAATAATACCATTTAATGGCACAAAAAAAAAAATAAAACCCATCCTGCACAGAACAAGCCCTTGTATGGCAATGCTGACAGGAAAAAAAACATTAAAAAATTTGAAGAAAAAGATGCTGATCATTAAAGGGTTAAATGTTGTAATGGAGAAGCCTCTGTGCTCTGAAAGCTTTGCATATATACCTTTTTTACTGGTTAGCCAATAGAGGAATCACCCTTTGTCATAGTTTTGGCTTTTGGACACAAAAGTATTTAGCATTGCATGGACTTTTCTGTCTAACACGGCACTGCGCTGTTTTTGTTTGACACGCTTGTCCGAATGAGGTCTGAGGTGGGAAGCTTAATGTGGTCCTATGCTAAGCTTGAAGCTGTAGCCCTCTACAGGTTAAACTCCAGTACTGCTGGTCAGAGGCTACAAGTGGCTGAGCAGTCATTACTACGTTTAACGTGGAGCAGCTGCCTCTCACCTGTGTCACACGCACGGTCACACACCAAGATCATAACATCTAGCAGCCAGTCTTCAAGCAGCGGAAGCCAAGGGGACACCTTCTCCAGACCCGATTTCTGTCAATGAATGTGTGAATTCAGCGTTATAGCAAGAGAATAGTAATGGCTGAAGTAACAATTACATTAATATTCAGGTCACATTAAAAATTACATTGGAGAACAAATGAGCCCCCTTTACTAGTTCTACTGAAGGCACCAAAACCTGCATATAAGTGTATGTGTGTAAATGAGGAACAACACTATTCATGGTCTTGTATCCTGCATTTTGGGGCAGTTTTTCCCTCTACAAGCTCCTTCTGTAATTTATGGTTTTCCCTGAGCTGGTGGGTGTAGACTAGCTGCTATGTGTTCCATACACTGCACACACAGAGAAGAGGAGATCCTGTTCTCCTTTCTCTCTGTAGCACAACCTCAGAAGTAGCAGCAGCTGCATGGAGGACAGGATGCAGCAGTACTGAAAGGTGTAGCTGCAAAGCCAGCATTGGGCTGAGATAGAAGGCTAAAAGCAGCAGCTTCTGTGTGTTCGTCTCCTTCCAGTCGCTCCTCTTTCCTCCTCATTCTTCTCCCCATCTACACAGACTTTTATGGCCAACACAGTATAGGATACAGACTTCTGTGTACATATTTTCTTAGTAAATTCAGATTGACTGAGGTGGTGCGGGATGCTACTGCTAGGATCCCCAAAAGTCAGCCGTTTATTGCATATGGAGTTATTTCTTATCCCTGGAGAGAAAGGTGATCCTCGCTTCTCTGACAGCAGGCATTGATGTACGATCAGATTGCCCCCATACACACTTCTCAGAGGTACTGTCTGCGAGGGAGCATACAATGCACCACTGACATCTTCCTTTGTATTCTACCCCGTCTGGCATCTTGTATAACTGAAAATGAGTGCAATTCCACCCACTAAGGCGGATTCCGCGTTACTGGCCTAGTAGAATCATATTACGCGGTCCGCACATGAGCAAATTTGCATTGCGGAATCCATGGTCGGCGGCCGCAGCAAATGGCATGCATTGAAGGTATGTAAAAATAAATAAATAAAATAGCTTTTTTTCAATCACACTCGCAAAAGCAAATTGTGATTTCTGCGAGCGGGGGAAAAATTGCAGCATGCTCTGCTTTTCTGCAAACGGCCTCCATTGAAGTCAATGGAGCCCATCCACCCGCAGCCTATCCGCCATTGACACTGCGGATAGGCCTCGGGTACCCGCGTCATCACCTAGCGACAGCGTGGGGAAAACAAATATTAAAAAAACTATGTTGCTATCTTTTTAATATTTCCTTTTTCCGGGCTGTTGCTAGGTGATGACACAGGTACCAGAGGCCTATCCGCAACGTCAATTGCAGATAGGCTGCGGGTCGGATGGCCTCCATTGACTTTCACTCACAGAAATCGCAATTCACTTCCGCAAAGTGTGAAGAAAAAAAAGCGATTTTTACATGCCTTCAATGCACGCCATTTGCTGCGGATACTCCATGCGGATGCAGACCGCAGACTCCGTAATGTAAATCCGCCCGTGTTCGGCCGGCCTAATATAATTCTACTAGGCCTGTCATAGTGAATGGCGTAGTATCCACACAATTATAACTCATTTTGGGTGTTGTATTAATTACCATTTATACCCTTTACACATTAAAGAGCGAAGGTCATTTAGCTCCTAGCTCTGCTGGGTTCACATGAATGACTATGCGGGAAAGTTGGTTGGAAGAAACCAGCCAGCCACAGTTCACTATATAAAATAAAGAGCATTTCTAAGTTTTAACTTTGATGAAACTGCGATGAATATATAGAATTTTACATAAAAAAATTTAAAAAATCAGTAATGCTGCAGCGAGTTCCGATTTCCCACTGTATACAAGGTAGTTAGAGGTTTTACATTGCCCCATATGCAGAATATAGCCTGCTATAAAGGACAGTCTGTATTCTACGGACGGTCCAGCACAGCAGCGGGGAGGAGTTTGCTTTCCCCACAACTGCGGCATAAGTTGTAGCTCATAAAGCCGGCATTTACAGTAACGGAAGGTCTTTGCCGTATTGTATATGCAATCCTCTAATCTCTGAAAGCATCGACGCACCAAAGGTGAACGCAGATTTTCAGGTGGCTACGTATTAGAAATTTCCACTCGGCAGACAAACAACTAGTGGAAGCTATTTCAGATTGTTTATCCGTTTTAGAGGAAAAAACAGTGGCTGAAATGTTTTCTTTGGTATCCACACATTTACTCAACAGCTGTTGAATCACTCATGTGAAAGGTTAAGGGAAAGTAGCAAAACTCCTACAAAGCATACTCTCAGTTCTTGCACATTACATGCCTTGTGTCTGTAGCTTCTGACCTCACATGCCCTCTACTGTTGGGTAGACTGTTCATTTTGGAGGAGGCACTTCATGATTCAGCTACCCTGTGACTTCAGTCCCTTGTTGGACCTCCATATGTCCCCTTCTATAATCCCCTCTCAACGTCTTTATACGGGAGCATCCACACACACAAAAAAAATATTAAAAAAAAGAACGAAAAAAAAAGGAACATTTTTTAACAGCTCAGTTTGCCTTGTGAATACAGCCTTGAGGCTCACGGGCGTGTGCGGTGCTATGTCTTAGGTACATATTTTACATGCGCACAGGGGCTCGTTCACATGGGCGTATATGTACAACGCTGCGAGTTTGCTGCAGCGTTGTACGCATTGCAGCCCAAACGCTCTGCCGGCAAAGACCGTGTACGGGCTGCGTTTGGTACTGCGCATGCCCGGGAATCTGACGTCACCGACGTGTGCAGTGTGATTTAAAAAAATTTTTTTTTATTGCTGCTCCTTTACAATGCATGCGTATGGGCAGTGTTTCATATGCACGTATGAAATGTGGAGAAAGAGGGCATGCTGCGATTTATTTCTCCTGCATATCGATATGTGGTGCCCACACGCAGGTGTGAATAGAAGAATGAAAGTCCACTGACTTTCATTGCCTCTATTCACCGTACGGGAAATACGCGGTGACAATACGCCCATGTGAATGAGCCCTAATACGCAGTACACAGTTAAATACACACATAACATGCATATTTTAAACCCCCGCACACTAGAATGCGTTTAATATGCACCAAAGTAGGACAATTTATTTTTCCACGCGTGTAATAAGCACATCAAAAAGACGCATGTCTGAATTGCCCAACATAAAGCAATGGTTTAAGAATTTGTATTCTGCAGCCTCCATATCTTGTGTGAGAGAGCCCTTAAAAGGAGTATTATGGGACTTTGTTAACTTTTTCCATTGGCGACTGACAGGGATCCACCACTTGGGTCCCCACTGATCAGCTGATTCCCAGTCCTGCTGACGCCATGGTCAGCGGAGGTAACAGAAAGCGCTGACCATAGCACAGCAGTGCAGGTTGGCGTTGCATTTAATTCAACGGAAGCTGTGCTGCAACGCAACCCGCTGCAATACCAAGTTTCTGCTTTTTCCGCTCATCATAGTGACAGCAGCACTGGAAATCAGCTGATCGATGAGGATCAGAGCGGCCGATGCCCGTCAGTTATCAATAAAAACCGTTAAAGTCCTGGAATACTCTTATAAGGAGAACTTTGCTATCAACCTGCCCCCCTTGACTCTGCATAACCATCTCCCAATGTGGTTATGGGCATTTAATTGCTGCGTTATAAGTTCTTGGTTTTTCCATTTTCGAGCTGTCAGTGCGTTTCCTCCCCCTCTTGAAATCTTGTATCTTCGGATGTTTCTTGTGTGGCTTTCTTCTTTACAATCTTATTTATATTGGAAAAAACTGAGAATCAAAAAACATTCACCAAGCCCTATTTCCTAAGCTTTTTTGCAGTTCTCCCAGTGTTTTTGCAGTATTTTAACAGCTGTCCGTACACTGACCCAATCAAAATAAAGCAATATTCCCGTCCATCGTGTGACTTCTCTCGTCATCTCAGCATTGACACTTACCACTGTGCTGTCAAAGTATACGACGAAGGCCTGGACGGACTCTGCCACCTGAGTGGTGACATGTGCTGTGCTGGGTACGATGCAAATATTCACATTGGCGGAGTAATACTTGTTGTCTATCCTCCATGGGTACTGTCTCACTTCCTCCGCTTCTTGTACAGGTGCAGGAAGTTGTTCTGCCCCAATGACTTCTGTAAGAAACAGAGTGTGAATGCACAATGAGGAGATGACTTGATATTATGTATCTGTACTAGAACTCCAATAGGAATGAACCATAGAAGTGATGTTTTTACTTGTTATTGATCAGTTATCTTGCTGTGACAAATCTTTATAATCACTATGACTTATATAGTGCTGCTGCCAACCAGGCTCTGGGCACAGAACTACAAGCCCATTGAGGAGGACAGGCAACATGCAGGGAAGTCATTGTGCTTTTTTTGTCTGCACTTTTTAAAAGCCATAACTTTTTTTTTATTCTATCAACATGGACATATGTTTGTTTTTTGCGTGGCGAGATCTATATTCTTATTGGTACCATTTTTTGGATACCGTATAACATTTAATTTTTTTGAAGGGCAGGTAGAAAAAAAAAATACACACACACACACACACACAAACAGCCAGTTTTTATAGTGTTAATCATGCAGCAAAAATTACAATTTTTTTCTGCGGGTCGGTATAATTATGAAAATACCCAAATTATATATTTTAAGGTTTTTCCAATTTTTAAGCATAAAACCCCTTTTTTGGAATTTTTTTGCACTGCTGTAATCAAAAGACCCATAACTTTTTTTTATTTGGCCATCAATGGAGCTTGTGAAGGCTTGTTTTTTTTTTTTGCATGATGAGCTTTAGTTTTTATTGATACATTTATGGGGCACATATCGCTTTTTTGATCACTGTTATTCCTTGTTTCTGGTAGGCAAATGAACAAAAAAAAAAAAGAATTTTGGCTCAAATTTTTTGTTATACTTTTTTTTTCTTTAAATAGCGTTTGCCATGCAGGATAAAAAATAGGTTCAATCTACTTAATGGGTCGTTAAGGATGCAACGATACCAAACGTGGATTTTTTTGTAAAGTTTTTTCTCTACAAATTTTTTTTAATGCCATTTCTATTTATTTTTTAACTTTGTTTAGGTCTCTGTAAAGGGATTTGAACCCACGATGCTGTGATAATGCATTGTACTATTTCTGTACTGCAATGCATTATCGCTTCTCATAGTGATCACAGCCATGGCATACATAAATGCCATTATTTGATGTCCTGTTTACATGGCTACCCATTGGGCCTCCATGACTACATGGAATAGGGCTGATGACGTCATAGAGGGAGCACCCTCCATGTGTGAACCCTTTACATGCCATGATCAACAATGATTGCGGCATGTAAGAGGTTAACAGTAGAGACCGGTGTTCCCACCGATCCCAGCTGTTGCAGCGGGTTAATAGTTTTCAGTTACAGCTCCCGCTATGGTTGGCACTCAACCTAAGTGCATTTCCTGTCAATCTTTAGTTCGTAAGATTACTAATTATGAATGGTCGACTGACAATACACTAGTACGGGTCAAGCAACACGTTTCGGAGGTACATAATCTTGGCCTTTCTCAAAAATCACATAACACAAAGAATCAGAAGGGTTATCTAAAGAGAGTAAAGTAGATATTTCGGGGGATACATATTAGTTTTTGGCATTAAAAAGTTGCAATATTAGGCACAAGAACAGCTTATGCAAAAGTTTTGCAGCTTTTTAATTAGTAAGCCACTTCCGCTAAAAAGGAGGCGTGGCTGCCACGGATGGACATGTCTATAACATGAATTATACCAGAAATCTACGCCAGCTCCTAGGTGGCATAGATTTCTGTGGGCGCACACAGAGAAGCCACAATGCACCTAATATGTGAAGAGACAGGCGAATTGTGCGCGGATGAGGAGAATATTAAGATCGGCATATGAAACACCGGTTTTAATAAACCTCCTCCTTACTCTTAACTGATGTTGTTCTACTGGATACATTCCCTTTGTGCGGCCACATCGGCTATTTGTATCAGAAGTTTGGTGCCCCGTGTGTTCCACTGAGCGCCACTTCCTGTTTGGCATGTGTTCCACTAGACGTACTTCTGGTGGTTTGGCACAATAAGTGTTCCACCTCCTGGAAGGAATGTAAATGTGTAATACCTGCGTTCCACCAAGCGGAGGAAAGAGAAAAGTGTAACTAACAAGTGGACTTTGTCACATGACTGATGGCCAAGTGTGCGTCCCATGGCTCCTCCTTAATTATGGAACGCAAGACCTTAGAACAGTCACAAAAAAATGCTTTATTATAGACATAGATGTTAAAGTCTGCCAACACTAAATATATAGAGCAATTCTACACAGATAAGTAAACACCGGGGCCCTCCTTGTAGGATGTCCTTAAGTGATGGGAGACTGATGTTTTTGAGGCATACAAGGATAATTTGGTGTTGTGGTGAACCCTAATCACAGGGTGATCACCTGAATACCTGGAAAGAGCTTAAATAACATAATAAATAATGCAAAACAGCCTCAGACATTGGAGCTCTGTCCTGCCTAGTGTGACATACATATGCAGAACAGCCTCCGACATCGGAGCTCTGTCCTGCATAGTGGTAGAAACATGTGTCAACCTCGCCCAACATTGGAGCTAAGGAGGGAAATCTCAATGTCGAACGAAGTCCAACACTGTATTGGAAAGGATTAAAGGGAACCAGTCATCAACTATAAGCACCATAAACTATATTATTGTGCTTATAATCTAGGGGATACAGAGTCTGGGGAGCCTTTTTTTTTTTCTCGTCATACTAAGCCGTTCCCTTGTTACTGCGGTGTCCCCCTCAGGGTACATACAGCAAGCCTGACTATTTCCAGAAGGCGCATCTCCAGTCATCTCTATGAGTGTGTGTGACCACAGCATCCTGAATAGGGTCACGTTTGCGGTGCGCACCTTGACTTTGCCGGGTGAAACAAAGGAGCGGGTGTATGCGAGACACAGCTTCCCGGATCCACGTTATCTAATCTATAAGCACCATAACTTAGTTAATGGTGCTAACTGTTAATGACAGGTTCCCTTTAAGGAGACATCTACCTGTTGGCCAAAATCACAAGTATTGAGGCTCTTTCCATAAATGGAGCAGGAACTGTCCATAGCCGCACATGCATGCTCAATGCGCACATGCGCGTAGCGGGCACATCATAATAAAGCAGAGAAGTCCTGATTGTGGCGCTTCTGACTTTCTACTAAGCCTTCTACACTAAAGAGCGGTGCCCGCTGCCGCGCAGACAGTTGTAAAACACAGAGCTGCCTTCTCAGACAGGCTGCTCCTCCAAAACAAATGTTATCCCAGGAATGTGCTTTGAACATGTGCCCCGTGAGCCTGGCTCGTGCGAGGAGCCGAATGGGAGCGAGAAATATGCACACAACACAAAAAAGGCTTCTGTCAGGCTTCCCGACAACCGGCTTGTTGTCACCCCCTTTTGTGGACAGACATTAAAGTCACCTCTTCCGCAACTCGACCAAAGAACATGCAGCGCTTGGGTCCGTCTACAGCGGGCTCGCCATCTTCCGGATTTATGGGAACAACACATACAAAACAGCACTTTAGGCTTTAACGAAAGGGAAAACTAACTTGGTTCATCCAATGAAAGTAGCCGCTGATGACCGCTGAACGTCTGCTACAGAAAACCATTGAGTAACAGGCCAACGCCGCCCAAGTCATAAACGTGGAGATCCAGACTCTGGCAGTCAGATGACAATCTTCATTTGCCCTGTGGCGGTTTTAGTGTAGAATTATTCTGTCCTTTTCGGTAATGAAAAGGAGTTTTCCTGGAAAATGTGTATTAATGCACCGCAACCGCAGCAGTGTAAAGCACAGCGGACAGACAAAACAGCCTAGTAAATCTCTGATGATGCAGGTGGTAGATTATAGTCTACAAATGCCACTGTATTCAGGGTGTCATGTATACTCCGCACTAGTACCACCTCCAAGAACTGGCATCACTAATCCCTAATCCTGCGGCGAGTCCGAGAAACTCAGATATCGCTCTTGTAAACCAGTGATTTGCCCGTCACACGTGATCTTCAAGTGCATGAAAACCGCATGTGGTGTCAATAGTGCAAATAGAAAAATTGCATCATACTCGGGGGAAACTGGTCCTTACATGCAAGTGATTATTTTTCCCATAGGAAGTAATGGGTAATTCCTGAACAGTCGCTCATGTAGAAAAATCGCAATGAAATGGCGTTATTTTCACGTAGGAGTTCCATCCATATCGCTATCGGGCAAAATGCGTGTAAATACGGCCTCAGTCCTGACATACACAGAATTCTCATAGCCTGATCATGCTGCAAGTACTGCCAGGAATAGGCTAGTCACTAGAGAACCTCATAGAAAACCCCTTACTGGGGTAGTCTAGTGATAAATATATGACATATCTACACGATATGCAATAAGTGTGTTATTGGCGGGAGTCCAAACTGCTGGGACCTTCACTTATGAAAATGGGATTTCCTATTGCTGTCCTAAAGCTGGGGCTCTATATCAGGTCATAGACGTCTATGGAGAATGCAGCATCCATATATCATCAGCATCCAGTATATATGAACCATAAGGACACGTTAATGCGGTGGCCACGTCAGAGTTTTCTAACACAGCTGTGAACGCTGAGCCTTAGAGTTCTGCCGTGGATTTGCATGCGGTCCCGCACATGTACTTCGCCACATTCGGTACGGCAAATCCACATGCGGCCACCCAATACAATTTTCGCATGCAAAGTGTGTCAAGAATTGACACACCAATTATTTCTTTCCCCATCACAGATTTCACATTCTCGTTGTGGCAGGCCATTCCAGTAAAAGAAGGGGTCCCCACCTTCTGTCGGGCTATTTAAATACTGCTGTCAGAACTGACAGAGGTATCTAAAGGGTTAACTCCTGTGGCCGGGTGGCCGCTGCCAAAAGAGCCGACACCCACCGCGTCTAGAGCGAGCTTGGCTCTCGAACCCACTCTATGCAATGACACCCACCATCCACCGGATATATTCAGCAGATGTCAGGAAGGGGTTAAAGGTCTCATGGAGACAAGCTCTGTTCATGGGCCCCATAAGACATCTGGATACCATAGTGGGGGCCCCCCTCTGTGAGCAGCTAGAACCTACCGCGGTTTCACGGTAAATTGCGATTTTGCGCGATCGCGGTTTTAACATTACAAGTCCCATAGACTTCTAGTGGGCGGGCGCCCTGAGTTGGCGCCATACTAATAAGATTTATTTTAACAAGATTTTTAAAAGGGTTTTTATTGTGCACAAGTAGAAAAATCTAATAAATTCATGTTTTTGGTATGGTTGTAATCGTACCGACCCGCAGAAAAAGTAGATTGTGTTATTCATGCTGCAGGACTGATGCTGTAAAAAAAAATTAAAAAACAATGGCAGAATTGATGCGTTTTTTTCTCTCCCTGTTTTCCAATACATTATATGTACCCAAAAATGGTACCAATAAAAACTACAGTTCGCCACGCAAAAAACAAGCCCTCATACGGCCGTGCTGATGGGAAAAAAAACAAAGTTATGGCTCTTGAAACGTGGAAATGAAAATCCCCCCAAAATCGTTGCGTCCTTCAGCCTACAACAACCCATGGGATAGAGGCTAATGTGCTGGTTATGGGGGTCTCACTGCTGATGGCTACACCAATCCTGAGAATGGCAGTCCCGTTTCCCCCTCTTCCTGTCACAGTGGGGTCACTTCCCCCCCACTGAACGTGAATAGGACATAACGTGTGATCCTAGTACGCGCTCTTTAATGCGTTCTATTATCTGCACCCACTCCCCATTGTGGCTGCAACACACCAATGCGAAATACTGATCAAATGTGTGATATATGAATGAGGCCTGAGAGGTACCATGACACGGGGCGATTATCGCTGGAATCGGGTGGTGTACAAGCTGCCGCTGACAGGGCGCTGGGCGAGGAATTGCTCACCTGTTGGAGTGGTTTAGTTTAGTAGTAGAACTGAAACAATCTTTGAGTGACTCCTGTCCAATATGAATGGGGGGGGGGGGGGGGGGGGGGGGGCAGGCCGTAACGATCCCATTCGGCTCTGCCTCCATTCACTTCACTGACCATTGCTCCTGTGTAAGCACAGGCGCGATAGTCTGTAGGGCGTTCATGCACCTGTCAGTCGTGCCATGTAAAGGGACCTTAAAGGGGTTGTCCCACGCCGAAACGGGTTTTTTTTTTTATCGCATCACAACGCACGGACTTGCGATTTTCATGCGACGCGTTTTTAACATTAGAAAGTCCTCTCGCGAGAAAAATCGCAAGCGGCAGCCATGTTTTTGCGAGAAAAAGGAGCGCGGACGCTCGGACATCTCATGGGCAAAATTGTGATATTGTAGCGATTTTCCCGTGGCGATATCGCGATCGCCCGTGTGAAATTACCCATAAGGCCACTCTCACACATGCCGTCGTCAAAATAATGTGATTTCGATCGTGGCATTTTGCCACCATTTTCAGACGCAGGTTACTGCGTGCCGCCACCAATCTCGCCCCCTCATGTGGCGCGGTGGAGTCTGCGGTGGCACCGCACAGCAGCATTGGTTACTTGATGCTACAGGGGGTAATAATAATCCATGTGGGCACTCCTCACCCCCAGCAGCTCCAGCCTCCACTCCATGTAAACACAGCCTACAGCCCACAGCCCTCCTCCATGCCCCCGCACATAGACACAGCACACCCAGCCTTACGTGTCACTAGCTCGTCCTCGTTGAAGCCAGCAGCACAGCTAGTGAGGAGCACACAAGGCACAGAGGCCATGACTGGACCGCCGCCTCTTCCGTACTACTGCCCGCTCCACTTCCGCATGGCAACAGACCAACTTCCTCATGACAACTGTCGCACTTCCGCCTCAAAGCTGGATGGAACCTTCCTTCTCCCCCCTATATTCTAAATGGTACGATCCGGAGCGCTTCTGGTCGTCATGGCAGCAAAAGATGCGGTGAAGAGTTCTAAGCGCTGGACTGTGCCATGGCCGGAGTGTCGGGGGGCGCTGACCCTGTGGGCCGCCTTCTGGTTCAGGTACGAAATAGGGTACAGTGTAGGCAGCAGTGCCCGAGAAAAAGACGCATCGTAGAGCAGTGTGAACGGGCTGTATAGGACATGGCGCTGACATCACTGCGCCTGCTTCATATACATTACATTCATATATGGTTGTAATTAGCAGTATGGACAGTGATCGGTCAGAACATTAAAACCACTGCAGTGAATAATATGGTGTGGTTACAGCGGTGGGATATATTAGGCACCGGGGGATCCGTCAGTTCTTGAAGCGGACGTGTTGGAGGCGGGGATAATGAACGCCCAAAAGCGAACAATTTATTGTTCATCATTGGCGCATGTTTAGACTGTGGCTAATCCTTGGGGTACCCAATTGCGCGTGCCAAGAAACGCGCGCCAATATTCTCAGCCATTGAAAATGTCAATTAAATAGTGATTATTTCTGCAGATGCGCAGGGGACATCGCTCGCTATGTATTTTTTTGCGCCACCGAATCGTGCACACCAAATCCATCCATGTGAACGAACATAACGGAATCAATGGTCCTATCTTATGCATATAGCGGGCACAAATATGCCCGTGTGACCCAGACTGTAAAGTTATTACGCCACAGTGTGATTAATTGATCACTTTTATAATCCTGCAGTAAATTAGTATCACAAAGACTTATTCCCCGTGAGCCTAAGGGCTTCACCAGACGGACGTATGCGCAAATATGCACGCCGCAACGGAGCGTATTTGTGGGGGGCTGTGGGAACAAAGGGAGCCACCTCCCTCATGTCTACCTAAATGCGGTGGTTGCCATTGACTGGGACTGTAGGCAGTTACATGATTGGGATCAGAGTTTTCTCTGATCTTGGCCATTACAGGCAGAGCCTTGCTGTTAGTCAATCGTGGTTATGCGGGCGCAGTGCCCATGGCATAAGTGCCCATTAGAGATGAGCGAGTATAGTCGCTAAGGCACATTACTCGAGCTAGTAGTGCCTTATCCGAGTATCTCCCCGCTCGTCTCTAAAGATTCGGGGGCCGGAGCGGGTGACAGGTGAGTTGCGGCGGGGAGCGGGAGGGAGAGAGATCTCCTCCTCTGTTCCTCCCTGCTCTCCCCCCCGCCGCTCCCCGCCGGCCCCCGAATCTTTAGAGACGAGCAGAGAGATACTCAGATAAGGCACTACTCGCTCGAGTAATGTGCCTTAGCGAGTATACTCGCTCATCTCTAGTGCCCATCATAGAAGCTTAAGACAAGCCAGTCTATAATGTTCATTTATGTCATGGAGGCTGAACAGGTAACAGTAGGTGGCACCTTCATGTACACCTCTTGTTCTAACCTGTTGAAGATTGGATGCTGGTCCTGTAAATATGAGTGACCCTCCGCTGAAATGGCTAATTCTTCTATTATAGGTTCAGAATGACTTGGAAAACCTAAAGAAGAAACTAGTAGATACAAGTAAAGAGAAAGGTGTTACTGTGGATATCCAAGTCCTGGAGACGGCTATTCAAAGGACCGAGCGGGGATTGAGGGTAAGAAGTAATAATTACTGGTGAATTTAAGGACTAGTAGCTGTCTACAGTTTCACAAAAGTTGCAACCTAGAAACAGTCACATGAATATATACCGTACCTGTTGTGTATGAGTAGCGTAGTAATTGTTTCTGCACATTAGCTCCAAGGGTTAATGTGGTTGTAAAATAAGTTGTAAAAGTTGTCAAAAACACAACAGGCTGCTATAATCAGTTTGTACGTTGGGTGTAAAATCAATTAATACATTCAAACACAATAAAAGACCTTAGATGTGATTTGCAACAAAATGCTGGAGAGAAATGTGGCGCTAACGCTACTTATGATAGTTGCACGATCATTATCACTGCTTTGAATTTCTCTATACTGTTGTTTCCCAAAAAATAAGACTTATCCCAAAAATAAGCCCCCATCTGATTTTTTTTTCAGGAGGGGGGGGGTTGAAATATAACCCCTACCCCTAAAGTAAGCCCTAGTTACTCTACATTAAAACAATGTATTACCTAGCAGGCGTGGTTCCTGCAGTCCTCGGACGGTCGTACAACATCACTTCCTGGTAATGGGATTCATAAATCCTACCTCCAGGAAGGGATGGCTGTGATTGGTTCTTCGACTGCTGCTCAGCCAATTCATAAATCCCGCCTTCACAACGTGACAGCTGTTGATTGGTTCTTCAACCGCTGCTCAGCTAATCAATGCTGCTCTCGATTAACCAATCACAGCCATCCCTTCCTGGAGGCGGGATTTATGAATTCCGTAACCAGAAAGTGATGTTGTACGAGCAGCTGAGAATTGTGGAAACCGCGCCCGACCTTGGGAGAGCAGCGGGAGGGTCCTGGACCGAGTGTTTCTTACTGTGTTTTTCTCTGACGCATTGCTTTTATAATTAGGTTTGTTAAAGGGGTTTTCTGGGATTAAGACATTGATGACCTATCCTTAAGTCATCAATATTATATCAGTGTTGGTCCGCTTTGAAGGACCCCCACCAATCAATTATTTGAAGTGGCTGCAGTGCTCAAATAAAAGTGACATCACAGGCCAGAGAAAAAGCCATGGCTTTCACCAAAGCTCCACTGTAGCTTCAATCAGCTGATCAGCCGGGATCTCAAGTGGCAGACCCCCCCCATTTGATACTGATGACGTAAGGCCCATTTACACGCAATGATGATCACTCAAAATTCCTTCAAAAGATGGCATATGAGCAATCATTGCGTGTAAACTCTACCATCGTTCACTCTTCTGCTGAACGATGATTTTAAGGTGAGCTTAAAATCCATCGTTCAGCCGGAGAGAAGGTAACATAGACCGCACACTGTGTTCTGCACAGAAATCAGAGAAAACATTGTATTCTGGCGACAGCCCTTTTGAGAACATAGGAGCTGTATGCAGAGCTCAGACCATATGCTGTGCTCTGCAAACAGCTCCCGGAGGCCATTTTAAATGCAAATGAAGCTAATAAAGAGTTAATGGACATTAGTGGCCATTAACACTTTATGCAAAACGATTGCTAAAACTGTCAATCATTCAGTCGTTTGAAAGATTGTCTTTGCGTGTAAATGGGCCTTTACCCTGAGGATTGGTCATCAATATCTTAATCCTGGAAAACCCCTTTAATGGTCAAACGATATGCAGCTGCAACTACTTTGGACTGGACCTTAACCTTATGTGAGCAGGAAACAGTTTGGGCAGATTTTAGGTTCAATGTAAACAAGAATCACGCCATTCACTGATGGCAAGCAGACGTCTTGACAACTGTGCAGAATTGAAGCCTCCAATATTAGAACCTTACACAACTTCTTATTATTGAGTGAATTAGGTATAATTACCAACATTTAGAAAAAGAAAACTTTGGTTTAATTGGTTGTTTTGTAAAAAAAAACACCTCTTGATTATTGTTCCTGGTGATGGATAGGTGGGGTTTCTGTGAATGAGATATAACTAATTTAACCCCTGCAATGTTGCCTCTTTGACAGAAGCACACCCAGGACTACCTAAATTACATCAACTGCAGCCCAATGACTATTCTGCAGGACAGTAAGGAGAAGTATACGCCATGTGCCTATAAATGGTGAGTGCCCACTCCGACCTTCAGCTGCCCAATCCTCTTGTTTTTGGAAATAAGCCAAGCGTTCATGTATACTGGGTGTTGGGCGATGGAGCTGGCAGCCAAACACTCATCTGTCGAAATTTTATAGTTAGCCTACATTTTTATTAGGGTGTCATTTAGCTGAAGAGTAGAAAGCAAAGTGACCCCTCTCAACATTACTTGCAGTCAGTAGTGAAGACGAAGGGGGGGGGGGAGATTACTTAGCCTGAGGTTCTATATGCCAGTCTGAGTAAGGCCGGGCTCACACGGGCGTATGATTACCACGTTTTACGCTGGCTCTGTACATCCATATGATATGCAGCAATTACATTGCCTTACGCAGTTCCAATCACACTAGCGTGTCAGAATTGTGTAATACACGAGAGTAAAAAGAACACAGCATGTTTATTTTGACGCGTATATATGTAAAATAGAACTCATTGTTCTCTATGGGCGCATATATATGCGCCCGTACACAATTACATTGAATATAGGCACTGCCGTCACTTCGGAACGGCGTGGGAAATATAAACCAAAAAAATAAAACCAAGTGTACTGCACATGAATGTGTGCGTGAGTACGGTGTCATACGCAGTACAATGTCACCGCCATACGCAGCAGTACACAGGGTCATGGCCGGCTCTGCAGCTGTAAAAACGCTGCGGGGCCCACACAGCGTTTTATGCTTACGGCTGTATGAGCCCGGCCTAAGGAGTGCACTAGGCTGAAGTGTGCAAAATGTATTAAGAGCTAATAGCTTTTTAGTACATTTGGTGCATCTTTGGACCATCTTTTCTCCACTATATGAAACATTTCATATAGATTTCAGCTATGATTTACACCAGAAGCTGGCGTAAAATATAGTAAATCTGCTTGGCTGTGGGAGGCCATGACCCCTCCACTAAGTCTCACCTGTTTTCTTGTCAGTGGTGTGAAAAGGTAAATTTTGGAAAATTTGTAACAAATATGGCATTCTCTCTAATGAGATTTGCCTTCTACACTGAAGTTGATGGGCGTGATGGAGAGGTGTGAAGACCGCTCATTCATAGGCTTTCATGGAGGTGACCAGGCATTAGTGGTCATCTCTCCATGAAAAGTAGAGCTAAGGCTTATTTTCAGCATGTTGGGAACTCTGGCTGCCCGAGGTTCATTGATTTGACTCCTGACATGTATGATTGATGCAACAGCATTCAAGGTGCAAAATGTAAAAGTTTTAATTCCTCCAAGGACATAATAGCAACATTTGGACCAGAATGCCTTTGTCAAGTGTACACATACATAAAAGTGCCTCATATATATAGTCACGCAAGAATGAATTAGTCATGTACCCTCAGATGCCCTCTAGTTACCGTCACAGTCCTGGATATAAACAGATCATGGGAGAGACCCTTGTATTGTCCCCTCGTGTATTTATACATAGTTATTTGGTCGTCCCTTAACCACTTTTTCTTCCAGGGTGAATAGTCCCAATCTTGCTAGCCTCTCTGGGTATTCCAGTCCTCCCATTCCATGTATTAGTTTAGTTGCCCTTCTTTGAACCCCCTCCAATACCGTAACATCTTTCCTGAGCACCGGTGACCAGAACTGTGCGCAGTATTCCATGTGGGGCCTGACAAGTGCCTTATATAGTGGGTGGATAATGTTCTCGTCCCTCGCCCCTATACCTCTTTTAATGCATCCCAAAGCTTTATTAGCCTTTGCAGCAGTGACTAGCACATGTATCTATTTCTAATGTAAAAAGATCTACCAGTAAAATGGTGAGTGAATTTATGACCCCTCAACAGATTGTTGTATCAAAAACAGTTAAGACAGGGAAAATTGCTCACCTTACGAGGGAACAAAAAAGTTTGTTTCTGTATACCAACCATCCTATGCTTGGATTTAACAAGTTTAAATTTGGTTGAAGCATTGCTATTATGGCATTGGAGGAATAAAGACTTTTACATTTTGCATCTTGAATGCTGTCACGTCTCCCTTCTATGATTCTGGAGTGGATCCATGGATTCTGGTTCCAGGTGACTTTGCATATACTGCCTCACTAGAGTGCTCTGGATTGTGCAGCTGGCACCGTGTCTGTTTCTATGATTGATGTACCATTAAAGTCATAGAGAGACCCTTTAAAGGGAACCTGTCACCTCAGAACAGTACAATAAGCTAAGTTAGACTTCTACACAGCCGTCTGAAAAGAGTCAGATTTTCATACTGCGTGCAATCTTTACCAACGACACTGCGGGAACAGATGAGTATAAAAAATACATGCCCCGCTACTAGTCACCTCCTTTAACAGTACCATAACTTAGTTTTTGATGCTGTTCCAGTGTGACAAGTTCCCTTTAATACTTGCAGCTTAGCTGAGTATGGTATCTTAATACTCTCTATATTAGACAATGATGGATGCAAAAACAGTGATTTTGTGGAAAAGAACCACATACACCCCCTCAACTTAACGATTTCTTTAGTCTTCATTCTTATGAGATGTTCATCATGACATGTAAGGACTATGTTGTGAACACGCACATGTTCTGCCCTCAGTATCCAGTGAGAGATAAGTCAAAAATGTCCCTACTTACTTTTTATTTCGTACTACATAGGACTCCTCAGCATGAAACTGCAAAATTGAATGAGAAACCACTTGTATCACATGTACAAGATACTAGACCACATCCTCCAATGAGTCACATATCACCTGGGCAGCAGGTCAGTGGAACAAAGTACAGTATTCAAGCCAAGCCATATGGCACATAGATTTGCAGAGATTGTGATTGCTTTATTGTCCTGCTTATCAAGGAAGCTTTCATTTTGGAAGTCGGAAATTACAGAATATCATTTAGCAAATCGTATCATGATTCATGAATAGGTTTTATCGCTTCTCCATTGTCTGCTTTTATTTGCTCTGTAACGGACCTGTCAAAAGGCAGAATAGGTATTGAAATTGACATGCCAACCATGTGTAGCGACTGCACAAAAGAGGTCAGAACTAGACTTCACTTATAGCAGTCGCCTTTCTTGAGTAGTGCCAGTATCTTCCCGTATTCAGATACCCCCCAGGACTCACAGTAGCATCAAATTATGTACAAAACCGAACACTCAGATGAACAGATATCTGAAGCTCGTATCAAAATTAGTAGGTAACAAAAATGCAAGGATAGGAACCCAATAGATGACAGTAATAGAACGGTGATGGTAGTCAGATGATGGCATAAATGGATGATGATGGTGTCAAATAATGGTGCAAATGATGATTGTGAACAAATGATAAGTAATTGACCCTAGCTCTAGCTTTCCATAAGTCTTCCCTTAATCTATCCCTGATGCTGACCCTAACAACAAACATTCCTGTCCCTAAGTATCTCTAAAGATATCTCTAATGGAAACCCTATCTGAAACACTGACCCTGAGAGACAAACACTCCAAGACAAGAAAACCAAATGTCAAACCTGAAGTAGGAAACAAGACAAGACATGAACAATCATGGAAAGAGTAAACAATAAACGTCAAGGCTAAGGAGCAAGGACTGGACTAGAAATAAGCACAGGAACAAGACTACACTGACAAAAACTATCTAGAAAAAAAGATACTGGAAACAAACAAAAAAAACTGGATTTAAATACATATGGCTTACACTATAACCAGCAATACACTGCAGGAGCCAAGACTATTAAAAGAGAGGCTAGCCAACAGGAACTCCTCTCTAAATGAGCCTAAGCCACAGCATTGTGGGCTGCTGACCTACTTAAATGGATCTGCGGTGTGAGAGTTGATTAGCTACGGCCTCAAAAAGAAATTAGTAGAGAGGGGATGAAGAAACAGCAGAAGCATTCCTGTTCATAACACTATGTCAGCTAAGAATTGAGTGACCTAGACCAGATCTGAAAGCAGGATGGAGTCCAGAGGCTGAATCAAAGACCTCTACTATATAAAAAAGACAACAATATTATAAGCAGTACATGGTAGGAAGGGGCCCTGTTGCAGATTTTGCATTTGGGGCCCAGGAACTTCAAGTTACACATCTGTTAATAGGCCAAGTTCAGTACACAAATAAGCAGAAAGAGTTTGAAGTGGCACACAGCTTAATTAGAAACAAAGCACAATAATCTATGGAGTAGAAAGTAGAAGGGCAAGTGTTTTATAGGAAGTCAGAAGGATAAAACTGGGCACTGACACTGGAATGTGAGCTGTCCAGTATATCAGGTAGCACTTAAAATAGTGCTACCTGGCACAGGAGAAGTTTTTGAGATCCAATTCCAACACACATCTGCATTTTCTGGAGACTCAACAACTTGTCTCAAGATTCCCATAAAAATAAAGGCGTAAAGGGGGAATAAACAAGCATTAGCTTGCAGGTAGCTTATTGAATCCAAAGTCATTATCAATTAAGATGGTTAAGAATAATGTTTCAATGAGATTGTTTTCCATGATTGGCATATGAGCAGACATGCATATGGAAGCATATCCAATGCATGGTCCATGCAATGAGACACATGTCTCTCTGCTAGAACCAATTGTTTGACTTCTGAATATATCATGAGACAAAAGATTCGGGAGCACAAGGAGAAGAAATTAGTGAAATTAACTTAAGAGAGTCCGCAGAAAAGTCTTGTGCATCGTTGATCCATCACACACGAGTATGCAGAAGCAGGGACTCACATAGCAGAGGTGCACATGAATAATTCAACACAGGTTTGTCAAGGGACATATCTCACAGAGCAAGAATTAGATATAGCAACATTTCTTAAACTCTTTCCACCTCCAGATATGATTTTCAAACCCTCATCCATGGTGCTTATCCAGTTCTCATCCACAGAGGAGGAATCACGGTCAGCATACGTTTTCCAGAGCAATAGTGAATGCCCCTTGCTTTACTAGCAGCATGCAAGTATTACCGTGGGTAGTCAGTGTAAGGTTATATGCACAGCCATGATGAGCTCCTGTTTCAGCATGCTCCACAGTATGGGCATATCAATTTTGTACAAATTGTTTTAAAATTGTGTTACATACATTACATGGCTACAATTATGTGATTTCCAATTACTAACATGTGCTAAGATAAAAAAGCTGCTGTGTTAAAGAGGTTTGTTAGTGTAGCAATCAAGATTGCTATAAGTAAGGTATATCTTTGGAGTACAAATTAGTTGTTTATATTTGAGCCCAAAGTAACCTGTAGACCACACACAAATTGGATGTGATTGGAAGTCATGTGATTTATTGCATTAACAAGCATATATATATATATATATACATACATACATTTGCTACGAGGCTAGAACACGCCTCACTTATAATAATTATAATTTATTCTGATTCATTTATTATCATTGGTTTGTAAAACTAAACAAGAATTTTAACATCTTAGTCACCAGGCAGACTTCTCTCAAGCGGAATGGCACCATGCATAACAGGCTTCTTAATACAAAATGTACAGAAATGTATAAGAATAAGATATTTCAGGATATTAGAACATGCTGCTCCGACCCCGCACCCATGAGTGTGCTTTCTCTAACTCTGACATGGAATGTACTCAACCATCAAGGTCCTTTTTGAACTGTTATTGCATATTTGCAAAATTCTTGTTAAAAGAAAATGATAATGATATGACAGAGGCAGAAGATAGATACAAAATGGATACAAGATACAATATTTACTCCGAAAATAAAAATGTATTCTGACAAACAAAGAAATGAGTAAATAAAGAAAAAATATAGTACATACTCATCTGCTTCAGCAGCTCCCTGTCCAATTCTGGTGGCCCGGTATCCACCGCTTGAAACTTGGAAGAAGCGAGCTGGCAGTCATGTGCTGTTCATTGTGCTTGTGAGCACTCAGCCAATCACAGAAATCAATGGCAATAGAAGAATCACCGCTGAGGCCTGTGATTGGCACAATGAACGGTACTTGACCACCAGCTGGCTTCTTCCGGGTTCCAAGCGGCAGAAATCGGGGTTCCAGCACTGGACGGGGAGCCGGTGGAGCAGCTATGTATTTCTTCTTTATTTTACACTTTTCTAACACTGTGAATACTTTTTTGAATCCCGGAAAACTCCTTTAAAGATGTCATTGCCTTTCAGCATAGCTTTAACAGCCAAATATGAGCCAAAATGACACTTGTTTGTGAGATGTTAGACTTTTTGGATGGCATGCTAATGTTTCCTGAATGATTTTTGTATTGCAATGTGATGTTGTCATTGGATGCTAAGTTGTAAGTCCGTTTGGCAAATCACTGTATTTTTAGAGTTTACCCTGTCAACTAAGTCAGTCTGTCTGCACTAACCGTATCCATTTGGAGATTCATGGATTGGATTTCAGAGGCTGAGTTTCCATACAGAAGCCTGTGATGATCATGCATAATAAAAATTAACACCCCAGTAGTATGAAACAAACCACAATCGAACTGAATATATGACGGAAATAAAGATGATGCGGATCAAATTGTTAATAATATAATAATTGTATTGAATGATATCAAGAGTTACAACATAAACAGGTGCCACAGCAGCATAAACAAGACACCCTACACTTACTGAAAAATATTAGCAACAATCAAAACATATTGAATTACCTACATGTATAAAACCTCTATATATAATGGCAAAAGCCCTCACTGACTGACTCGCCACTAATTCTCTAACTTCCCGGTGTCGTACAAACTTGAAATTTGGCAGGCTCATTCTTTAGGTCCAAAATAGGAAAAGTAAAGGGGTCACAACTTGATTATTCAATTTTAAGCATGAAAGTAAGTAACCCCATATGTAATGTACCAAATCTAATTCTCTAATTTTCTGTGGCTGTACAAACCTGAAATTTGGCACAACCATTCCTTAGGTCCTAAACAGAAAAAGTAAAGGGGTCGCAACTTCAATATTCAATTCTGAGAGTAAAAAAACTGTGCGAAAATCCGCGATAAATGAGATAGTTCTTTTCTCAGAAACGATAAAGCCTGGGGAAATGATTTGTATACTGAGGAGAATCTACTTCACCTCTATGTGTATATACTGAGGAAAATCTACCTCACCTCTATGTGTATATATTGAGGAGAATCTAACTGACCTATATGTGTGTATACTGAGGAGAATCTACCTCACCTCTCTGTATATACGGAGGAGAATCTAACTGACCTATATGTGTATATACTGAGGAGAATCTACCTCACCTCTCTGTATATACGGAGGAGAATGTAATGCTCCTCAATGTGTATATACTGAGGAGTATGTAACTGACTTCTATGTGTATATACTGAGGAGAATATAACTGACCTCTGTGTGTATATACACTGAGGAGAATCTTCCTCAACTGTATGTGTAAATACTGAGGAGAATCTAACTGACCTCTATGTGTATACTGAGAAGAATCTACCTCACCTCTATGTGTATACACTGAGGAGAATCTACCTCACCTTTATGTGTATATACTGAAAAGAATATACCTCACCTTTATGTGTATATACTGAAGAGAATATAATTGACCTCTGTATGAATATACCGAGGAGAATATAACTGACCTCTGTGTTTATATACTGAGGAGAATTTAACTGACCTCTGCGTGTATATACTGAGAAGAATATAACTGACCTCTGCGTGTATATACTGAGAAGAATATAACTGACCTCTGCGTGTATATACTGAGAAGAATATAACTGACCTCTGCGTGTATATACTGAGAAGAATATAACTGACCTCTGCGTGTATATACTGAGAAGAATATAACTGACCTCTGCGTGTATATACTGAGAATATAACTGACCTCTGCGTGTATATACTGAGAAGAATATAACTGACCTCTGCGTGTATATCCTGAGAAGAATATAACTGACCTCTGCATGTATATACTGAGAAGAATATAACTGACCTCTGCGTGTATATACTGAGAAGAATATAACTGACCTCTGCGTGTATATACTGAGAAGAATTTAACTGACCTCTGCGTGTATATACTGAGGAGAATATAACTGACCTCTCTGTGTATATACTGAGAAGAATATAACTTACCTCTCTGTGTCTATACTGAGAATATAACTGACTTCTGTGTGTATATACTGAAGAGAATCTACCTCACCTCTCTGTGGATATACTGAGGAGAATCTAACTGTCCTCTCTGTGTATATACATGTCTTCAGTAAAGTGCTGATATTGTAATAAAATAGTGAGGGAGATGGCATTTGCCCTGACGTGCGTTTCGGATACTCCTTTGTCCAGAGAAGGGCGCCACAACATACAATAAAACTATTTAAGGCCAGCAGAGCACATAGATTGATAGATATAATTTATTTTTACTTCTTCATGTGGAAACAATCAACTTATGACCATTCCTTATTTGGCGTCTCACATTTTCGTGCACTGGAAGTGAGCAGCCGCTTCATGTCCATCGCGAACCTGTGTAGTAGACACCCGTTTGCAGCAGGAGTCTGATGAACCATTTGATAATTTTTTTCACTGTTGAAGCATTGTTCCATTGTTGAGCTATTGTTAACCGATTGGTTCAATTGTTCAATGATTAATAGGTTGTAAACCTGCATGGTGCACTACATGTATCATGTGGCCTGACACCCTGTATATACCCTTTTCTTGTTGAGGGATGAGGTGTTTATACCCGTCCTCTTGTATCAGTATATCAGTAAGTATATGGACGCTTTTAGTGATTTTTTTTGTCTGTTTCTATTTCCCTTTTCTGTGATATTGTTGAGTCATTGTTACTAATTGTTCCACTGCTGAACCATTGTTAGCAAATGGAAAACTAATGGTTCATTTACACGGCACGACTGTTGGCTAGAAAGTGAACCCATAGGAATTACCTGGATTCCTACATCGACTACTAATAAAATATGGTCTGATTGTTATTTAAAGGCGTATCCAGGAGTAAAAAACATAACTGCTCTCCCAAAAAAAAGTGCCACCCTGTTCATGGGTAGTGTGTGGTATTGCAGCTCAGTTCCATTAAAGTGAACAGGGCTAAGCTGCAATACCAGACACAAACCATGGACAGGGGGGCACTGTTTTTGGAAAGGAACAGTCATGTTTTTCTAATCCTGGACAACTTATTTAATGCCCCATTTAGACAAGACGACATTCATCTAAACGACTGCACTATTGCTGACATCACCGCTAGGTTGTCAGCGCTCGTACAGAGCGTTTAGACAGGCAGATCACCGCTGACTATCGCTGACTTCTTGCTCGATGCTTCACATTCTATTTATTGTTCTCTCGTACAAATGATAAATCATTAAGTGTAAAAGCATGTTAAGCATGCAGCTCGATGTGAAAATGCGACAAAAGGCCAGTAATAGAAAATGTCCTGTCGCCTAGTGAAACTAGAAATACATACATTCCAATCAATTCATGCTGAAGGGGTTTTTACACCTAACGAGCGAGCAATGTCACAGTTCGCTCGTTCCCTCGTACAGCCTTTTTATACAAGAAAATAAATAGTGTGCTTGTTCACGCGCTGAATTGTTCAGTCGCTCATATTCACTGTACCAGTAGATGGGAACGACCGAAGGATCCCTATTAGAGATAAGTGAGTATACTCACTAAGGCTAACTACTCGAGCGAGTAGTGCCTTAGCCGAGTATCTCCCCGCTCGTGTCTAAAGATTCGGGTGTCGGTGGCGGGCGGGGAGCGGCGGGGGAGAGCGAGGAGGAACGGAGGGGAGATCTCTCTCTCTCCCTCTCTCCCCCCCGCTCCCCCCTGCTCACCGCCGCAACTCACCTGTCACCCGCGCCAGCAGCCGAATCTTTAGACACGAGCGGGCAGATGCTCGGCTAAGGCACTACTCGCTCGAGTAGTTAGCCTTAGCGAGTATACTCGCTCATCTCTAATCCCTATTTAAACCCAATGATTAGCAAATAAGTCAACAACGATTTTCCTGCTTGCATAAATTAAACGATAAGCAAACAAATTGTTCATCGTTCTACCATTGGCTGTGTTTACACTCAATGAGGATCATGAAGGGTATTGTCTTTCCTTGTGGAGAGCATTTAGAAGGTGAGTGAGGAGACTTATAAGGCCACGCATGCTCCTCTGAGAAATATGCAAATAAGAAAACATGGAACAACACCTCTACAGCACCACCTATTGGACGGCAGCATTCCTGCAAATCAGTGTCCAACCCTTTATTCAGGTCTTTGGAACAATGATTGGGAATTGAAAACCAAGCCAGAATCCATGCACATACAGCTGTTTTTGTGGTGTTTGCCCCTCATCAGTGTGCCGTAGGTTTCTGGCTTGGCTAGTGAGAGGCCTATGATGTGGGTCAGGATGGGTATCATCACTCCTTAGGGAGAGCACCTAGAAGGTGAGTGAGGAGACTTATAAGGCCATGCATACTCCTCTGGGATATATGCAAACGGAAGATTAAACAACACCTTTTCAGCCCCACCTATTGGAAGGCTGCATTCCTGAACTTCAGAACTTCAGAACTTTTAAACAAGCCTTATAACAATAACTGGGAATTGTGAGCCAAAGCCAGAGGAGCATGGATGGCCTTATAAGTCTCCTCACACACCTCCTTCTAGGTGCTCTCCCTAAGGAAAAACGATACCCTTCCTGACCCACGTCTATAGGTCTCTCACCAGCCAATTTAGAAACCTGCTACACACTGATGAGAGACAGACACCCTGAAACAGCTGTCTGTGTATGGTATTCTGGCTTTGACTCACAATTGCCAGTCATTGTTATAAGGCTTGCCTAAAAAGTCTGACATTGACTTGCAGGAATGCTGCCTTCCAATAGGTGGAGCTGCAGAGGTATTTTTCCATCTTTTTATTTACACTGAACACTTCATTCATTTTCGCATGTTTAAATGATTTTTTGAACACTAATCATTCCATGTAAAAGGGCCTTAATGCTCAATGTATATGTGGTGACCAGTCACTGGATTTGTTTAGCACTTAGAACTGATGTAGCTCCAGGCTGCTGCTGATACTTTGCAGTTAGTACACATTACATTGGATAGGAATCATACATGGTATAAATTCATTATATGCGCACAGAATAAGCCGTGAATGACTCAAAATTCAATCTGTTTTTCCACTAACTCCCTTTACGCTATTACTTTAGCTTTTTGGAAACATTCTATCAAAATTCTGAATCGCCGCTGGCATTTCCTAGAAATATGTAAAAATTAAATAAGAGTGTGGTCCAAAAGTAAAATTAGTTAGGACTCTGAAGTAATTAGTTTAACTTATTTTACAATGCATAATTTCATCTTGGCATGCATTCTGCTGAATGGCTGCTTGGTGCCATTCCACACTGGCACTGCCAGCAAGATATAGATGGCTGCTTTTAATGCACATTGTGTGAATTAGAAGAAATTGACCAAAATGTCTACGTAGTTTACCATCATAGCACCTAAAGAAGTTTTAGTACACACATTAAAGCTAATTATTGGGGGTCGCAGCAGTGGGAGACCTTGTGATCAGCTTATCTCTTCTAACAAGACAGTATAGCTGAAAGTCAATAGCCCCTTTAAATATATTCTGCTTGAAAAAAGTCATGCAAAAAGAAAAACTGCAATGATTTAAAGGGGTTGTAAACTATTGATGGGCTTTCCGCAGAATAGGTCATCAATAGTAGATTTGTGTGGTGCCAGGGACCACCGTGGATCAGTTATTCGCTAGCCTACTACACTTGTGTATTGAGTTGATTTCTGCAGTAAGCAGACAGCTCTATTTCCAATGTAGTGGCCAAGCTTGATATTGCAGGCAAAATTCAAATTAATTTCTGTGGGAACTTGGCCTGCAATAACAAGCTTAGCCATCACAGGGAGAACGGAGCGGTCTACTTTTTGTAGAAATCAGCTTAGTGCATGAATACAGTGGCTTGCTAAACAGCTAAATGGCAGGGATTTAGCGTGATGGACCTCTACTGATCTACTATTGATGACCTATCCTGAGCATAGACCATCACTAGTTTAAAACTGGACCGCCCCTTTAAATGTAAGCAGCAGATACCATAAATATCATCTCTATTCAAGGGATTTTTGGCCATTTTTTATAGGTCTGACTAGACACAGCTCTTCTCTTTACACTACATAAGAATTACTGCATATTTTTATTGCAAGCCCAGAAATCTGGGTGTTCTATTAAACATCCTGTTTAATACTGTAATAGGAAAAGCCACAACTTCATAGAAAAATGCAGATTTATTTCTGGTCCGCATAAGGATCACTGACATAAAGTAGTTTCAGATCGCAGCAGATTGCATCCATGCCTGTCTGTCCTGGAGCTGTCGTGTTGGAGTCAGGTCTTGTGACCCCTTCTGCCACTTTTTTCCACCCACCTCAACACGTTTATACAAAGTGGGCAGTGTTTAGCATGTTGAACAAATGAAAGGGATTTTCTCTGAATCATAAATGATCGGGGTGGGGGGGCTCAGCTATCTGTAACGCTCCCACTGAATTTAATGTAGCGACTTCATGCATGTGGAGTCATAACTGTATTCATTACTCATTCTCAGGATCCATAGGGGCCCCAAATGATCAGCAAGTTACCCCTATCCGGTGGATAAGGGATAACTTGTGATTCTGAGAAAACCCTAAGGCCCAATGTCTACAGGCAAAATAGAGTTAAGAAATCTACGCGGGGATCCCGCACGCAGGATACACGCCCATAGGGAATCATTGGACACCCAATTAAATACCTGCGGATGTCATTTTTGCTGGCACGCGGATCACACGTGCAGGAAAGCAACCGCAGCATGCTCCACTTTGTGCGGTTTTCCCACATGGATGGCTCCCGTGGCTTTCTTTGAAGCCTATGGAAGCCGCCTGGTACCGCAGGAAAGCAGGAGTTCAAAAAAGAAAAATGTGCACGGCGCATACGAGCAGCGCGCTGCCGGCGTGCCGAGCACATCCGCCGGGCCGAAGAAAGAAGATACGGCCACGGCGGAGGGGAGACCCGCAGCGTCCGGACAGGTGAGTATATCCTATTTTCTTGGCCTCATGTCTGTGGGAAAGGAGGGACCCGCTGCGGGATTCTGTACAGGGAATCTGTGCGGGCCCGAATTTCCCCGTGGACTTGAGGCCTTAGGCCCCCTTCACACGAAGGTATTTGTGCACACAAAAGTAGCAAGCACAGTATGCAGAACCCATTAGAACAATAGAACCTATTGATTTCAATGGGTTTGTTCACATGTGTGTATTTTTCCTGCACATTTCTGCCGCACAAAAAAAAAAAATGCAGCATGCTCTATTCTCCTGCGCATAGAAGTCAATGGAGGTTGCACAAATGCGCACACAATACACAACGAGATGCGTGATACGCTTCAGAATTCCGCTGGAAAAAGAACACATCTGGAACTCATTAGACTAAATTAGCCATTTCAATTGGTGCAACTTTATGCCAGAAATTGGGGTAAATTATAGTGTAAATCTGCACCAGTCTGCACCTGTTAATAAATTTGGTTTACCTTCCTCTAGTTGGCTGCAGATTAATACTGGCATATGAATCGCCGGTGTCCTAATGATGTTGCCTCTGCAGCGTTAGTAAATATCATTATGATATATTTACCATTTTTCTTCTGTAATATGACGCTTCCTGTAGTGACAATCCTATAATATCATCGTTACCAGCACTTGAATATATTCCAGATTGCAGCATATATTACGTCAGCTCTGTGTCAAATATAAGAACTTTGTTTAATTGACCTGTTCCCGTCACTTGCGCCTCCCTTGGGCATAATACTGCTTACCTTGGCCCTCCGGCAGCAAACCTCCAACACCTGCTTAAAAATACATATCCTGTGACAGAACACGCGCACCTCATTTCTTAATGGAGTGAGAGTGCTGCTTTACCAGCTGTTCCTCATGCATGGCATGCAGGCTTATTATTAACTAGTTTGGGGTTCCAGCTGGGAAATTGCCACCTATAATTTGCCACCTTCTACCCTTCAAACAAGGTAAACCTCAGTTGGTATAATAAAACTTAGATCCTGATGGTGAAATGATGTGATTGAGTAAACCCGGGCCACTTTCAGCATCTGCGTTCTACATGACAGTTGTTGATGAGGATTTGACCGCTGCTTTATTTCGGGAGTCTAAACACATTTTGCAGATTGATTTTATTCCCCAGAGAAAATTACCGTAAGCTTTACATCACAAGCAAACGGTTTATTCACGTTTATCCTGATGTCACGAAAAAAACTAAAAATGTGTTCTTTAGTAATTGCATTTTAGTAGCTGAATTTTTAAATTTAGCTATTTAGAGGTTTGTACATTAGACAGGACGATACAATGTTATTTTTGAGGTCAGAACAATCAAAAAGTATGGTCGACATTCAGGATTGCAGATTAATTAGGCTAAATCTGCCTGTATTACTATTGATAGTTTGGCCATGTGAAATACCTATTTTCATGGACAGCCTTAGCCACGTGCGACCATTGTAGTCACACACAATTGCCCGCCCTCAAGTCCAGCTGGCAAGATGACCTTCTTCCTCCATGTGGCAATGTCTTGTGGTGCTACATGAATCATTCTCCTCCTGGCTCAGTCTCTTTCCCTCTGATGTTCTGAGTCACCAGAACATTAACCCTTTTCAATCCAATTTTGGATTCGGAATTTCCTAGGGGACTTTCTCTTTCTGCAATTATACAATAGCGCCGTCTGCTGGCTAGAGCCAGTACTGCGGTATGGGACATGCTGAAGAGGCCCCGACAACAAAGGGGCCAGTAATATATAGTAACAATACCCTGCCGGTCGTCTTCCGACATCGGAGCTGAACAGCCTTCAATCGGAATGTCTTTAGACGTCAGACAGTGGACTGGAAAGGGTTAATGCCCCCACAATACAATTGCTTAGTTGTATTGCTGTATTTATTTCATGAGCTTGATTCTGGTATTATTGCTATGTACTGAGGTTGATTTGTACTGTATTTATGTTGTGAGCTTGGTTCTGGTGCTGTATTTATATTATGTACTTGGTCTTGTTATTGTCGTTATGTACTGTTATGTCCAACCAGGACGCGCTGGATCTGTCACTCGCAGATCTCTCACAAATGCAAATGAACAAGTAACAAGTCTGGGAAACATTGTACCTATATAACCAAACACAGGAAAGGGCCCTGCCTGAACGCAGGGCGATCGCCCCGATAAGGACGGCCCTGACCACGTACCTCGGCCGCTAGTTGACCCTACGTGGGAAAGGAAAAACACAAAAAAAAAAAAAACTAGAAATGATAACAAATACAGTACTTAGCTTGAGAAGTAGCCGGTAACTAAACGCTCTAGAACCTAGCTCTGATTGCTAGCTCAGACAGACTGACAATCAACCACTGTTCAGTTCAGTACCAGGCCAGGTTAAATAGCCCTAGAATTATCCACAGGTGCAACCAAGCCCTTCACACCTAATACCACACCCACTCAGCCAGAAGATGTAGAAACACATCCAAAACCAGCACCAGACTATCAGCAAGACAGCAATTTCAGAACCGCCGCAACAGTACCTCCTCTATCAAAACGGGGCCAGGACCTGCATCGACATCTGCCGCTGGTACCCATGTCCTCTCCTCAGGACCATAACCATGCCACTGCATTAAAAACTGTAGAGGGTCCACAATGAGACTTATCTCAAAATGAATATCCCATTTCCTGAATCAACAAACTTCTTTAACAGAGTCAATGAAACAGATTAGTTATTCTTATCGAAATCGGAATCTCCGAACGAAAAGACGCCGGATTAGTTTTTCTCAATAATTTTAAAAGGGCCAATAAAACTAGAACCTAACTTAAAAGACTGTTTGATTTTTATGTTCCTGGTTGACAACCACACCTAGTCCCCAACCAAGAAATTAGTTCCCTCAGAACGTCTATTATACCCCACCTGCTTGAAATTTTTAACCGTCCTTTAAAGATTCTTCTGAATATCTTCCCATTCCCCTTTATGTTAGGGTGCATTTACACTGCGAAGATGATCGCTCAAAAGATGGCTTTTGAGCGATCATTTTGCATAAACTACTACTTGGCACTAATGCCTATTAGTACCAAGTAGCAGTGTGTGAGCTATAGGGAGCTGTAATAGGGAAACACACCACCCGCTGTTCCATGATTACTTTCACTTTGATCTGCCAGTGGGGCTGACAGCTGAGAAAAGCTGTTACAATGCTATCAGCTGTAATCAGCTCTCCGTGGGCAGAGCACAGTGTGTGGTCCTGCTTATCAGCTATTCTGCTAAACAATGGTTTTCAAACAGAACTGAAAATCGTCATTCGGCAGAAAACTGAAAGATTGGCACATTTAGACACAACGATTATCGCTCAAAAGATGACTTTTGGGTGAACTTTGAGCGATAATTGTTGTGTCTATATGGACCTTAAGAAAAGGGACCAAAACATGGATGGAACCCATAATTACAAAAAAAAGTGCGACGTCCCCGTAGATTCCAACGATTTATTGTTAAGTGCAAATTCAGCTAAAGGCAAAAACCCAACCAATCCTCTAGATTATCTGAGACATAACACCGCAAGTATTGTTCCAGACTCTGGTTACATCTCTCAGTTTGTCCATTAGTCTCTGGATGTTAGGCCAAGGAAAATGAGAGCTTAATACCCAACCGAGAGCAAACAAACCACCAGAACCTGAAAACAACCTGGACCCCATGATCAGAGACAATATTTGCTGGTAACCCGTGCAATCTCACAATATGAGTAATGAACAATCTGGACAAGGTTTTAGCATTGGAAAGACTGAGAAGAGCCACAAAATGACACATCTTGCTAAAACGATTAACCACATCCCAGATAACAGTATTACTCTCTGAAAGCAGCAAATCTGTAATAAAGTCCATAGACAAATGAGTTCAAGGTTTCACAGGTAATGGTAATGTGGAATTATGAGGCAATTTAGTCCTGGCACAAAACTCACAGGACGAGACAAAGCTGAAAACATCTTGTCGCAAAAACAGCCACCAAAAATTCTTGTGAGTAACTTACGGGTATTGTTAATCCCCGGATGACCAGCCGATACGGAACTATGTACTTCAGAAAGCAGTTGCAACCTCAAATGAACAGAGACAAACAGCTTTCCCACAGGAAGACCTGCTGAAGCTAAAACCCCGACACTTTTGCTTTTTCGCAAACAAACGATTATCGCGCAGAATTTGGAGGACCTGACGAACATGAGAAATGTGTGAATCGAAATAAGATAAAAAGATAAGAATATTGTCGAGATATACCAGAATGAAGCGGCCAATAAATTCATAGAGGACCTCATTAATGAAGGACTGGAAAACTGCAGGAGCATTTGTTAAACCAAACGGCATCACCAAGTTCTCAAAATGCCCTTCAGGGGTGTTAAATGTGGTTTTCCATTCGCCCCCCTCCTTAATCCAAAACAAAATAATATGCCCCTTTTAGATCTAATTTTGCAAAACAGCTGGCACCATTCACCTGCGCAAATAGATCTGGAAGGATAGGCAATAGGTATGGATTGTGCTTGGTGATCTTGTTTAGCTTCCTGAAATCAAGACAGGCCGCAAACCCCCATCCTTCTTAACTAAAAAAAAAACAGTGGTCAGAGGAGATTTTGAGGGGCGTATGTTTTTTTTAAACTGTCCCAGATATAAACCTTTAGGCCTCCTTCCCACGAACGGATTTCCGCCGCGTAATTTGCGGCGAAAATCCGCTGCGTTGCCCGCAGCTATTAGGTTCTATTGAACCTAATAGCTCAGGGCGCACGGTGCAGAATTCCACCGCGGAATTCCGCACCGTGAAATCTCCCGTCCTCACCCGCGGGTGTACGCGCTGACGGCTTCCATTGCAGTCAATGGAAGCTGTCCGTTCACGCTATCTCCCGCTGTAACACAGCGGAAGATAGCGTGAAAACGCTTTCCCGCCTACCGCCGGCGCGTCACATGACACAGCCGGCCGCGTCATGTGACGCGGTGGGCGTGTCATGTGACGCGGCGGCGGTGGGCAGGGAAGCGTCATGCGGGAGCGAAGATCCTGGATCCGCTGGTAAGTATGGGGTCTCTGGGGGGCGCCGTGACGGGCTTCGCCGCGGAATATTCCACGGCGGAGCCCGTCACGCTCGTGTGCAGCCGGCCTTAGGCCTCATGTCCACTGGGTAAATGGAATTGCGGAATCCGCAGCGGATTTTGCCCATAAGGAATCATTGCCATCCGAGGGTCCATTAAATTGATTTTTGCACCCGCGGATGGCATTTTAAAAGAATTGCGTTTTTCATGCGCGGGAGAAAAAACGTGGCATGCTCCATTTGCCGCAGAATCCGCGCGGATCGGCAACATTGCTATCACATTGATAGCAATGTGTGCGGATATCTGCATGCAAAAAAATGCCATTTAAAACAAATCCGCGCGGAATCCGCGGCAGATTCTGCGCGGATTGTATTTTTTGAGTGGACATGAGGCCTTAGAGCCTGTCTCTCAGGAGCAGTCAGGTTGTTCATGCGGCTTTTAGGCAGTTTAGAGTTTGGGATGAGTTCAATAGAGCAATCCCCCTCTCTGTGAGGCAGTAATCTGTTTGATCCCTCCTGCACAAAGACATCAGAGAAGTCAGATAAATAATCAGGCAAATCATTCACTTGCACGGAAGACACCTTTATAGATCTACAACATGTTTCAAGAAAGCGCTCCATTTAGAAATGTCTCCCCTCTCCTAATCCCCACGGGATTATGCCACCGCAACCAGGGCAAACCTAAGACTACTTGCTTTGGAAGGGATTCCATAATATAAAGGGTGATAGTCTCTGTATGAAATAATCCGATCTTGAGACAAAGATCCGGAACACAGAACTTTAAACACTTCCGTGATAGTGGAGAGGCATCCATAGCAGAGACCGGAATGGGTGAATCCAGAGGTTTTACCTCTAAACCCAAACATCTTACCGTCTCCTGATTAATTAGGTTGACACCAGCTCCATAGTCCAAAAAGACTGTGATCTGAACCCTATCACCCCAAAGAGTATCTCAGCGGGAAGAACCAGACTAAAGGACGAAATCCAGGCAATCTGTAGGCCTAGAGGAACCTCCCCTCTAACCTCCAGGCCTCCTAGGTTTCCGGCTGTGACTGGCTGCAAGGACAATTCTGCACAAAATGTCCCATCCTACTGCAGAGAAAGCACCGTTCTCTGACCTGACCCCTTTTCTCTCTACTGACCTTGCCAGGTAATGAACCCAGTTGCATGGGTTCTTTTCTTTTCCCTCAGAAGGCAAAAACACAGAAGTAGAGGAAAGCTCATTATGGCTTTCTCTAATCTGTCTACCTGCTCTGATGGCTAAAGACATTGCCTCATCAAGACTTTGGGGAACTGGATAAACCACTAATAAGTCCTTAACTTTATAAGTGAGACCACAGTTGAACTGGTTTCGCAAAGCAGGGTCATTCCATTGAGTCTCAGTCACCCAACGGCAGAACTCGGCGCAGAAATCCTCAGTGGAAGAGTCTCTCTCGTGTACACCTCTGATCTTTCCCTCTGCCAGCGACATCCTATCGGGGTCATCATAGATTAAACCTAGGACATTGAAGAAATGATCCATGGAGGACAAAGCTTCAGAGCAGGGAGGCATGGAAAAAGCCCACACCTGTAGAGCCTCCTGCAGCCTGGATATGACGATGCCGGCCCTCTGTAACTCGTCACCAGAGGACACAGGGCATAACCTGAAATACAGCTTGCATGACTCTCTAAAGCAAACAAATTTCTGTCTATCTCCAGGAAAACAGTCCGGAAGCTCAAGTTTAGGCTCCTTCCTTACCTGAAGCCCCTAGGGTCGGTTACTGCTGTTTTATTTAAGCAACTTCAATTGCCAGCGTCCTCAGCTGGTTTGAGAAAACCACAATGGGGTTCATATTAGAAAGTGAAAATAGCACACCGAGTAAGTGAGGCGGTTGATTTTGTTACCTCTAACCAGGACGCGCTAGATCTGTCACCCCGTAGATCTCCCACAAATGCAAATGAACAAATAACAAAATAGGGATAGAAACAAAATCTAGTAAACACTGTTCCTATATAGCCAAACACAGGGAAGGGCCCTGTTGCGATCGTAAACAAAAGAGGACTAGGTATGCACACGGGTTTCAAGCAAACTGACCCTATTCTACACGGGAGGATGGCAAGGTCCTACCTAAGCGGGGACATTGCCCCAATAAGGGCAGCCCAGCGGTCTTCGGATCTGGGCCCTAGCTGATCCTAGGACCCACACACCAGAACAGGATGCATTCACATGCCACATGACAGGGACTGAACAACAGGACACACAGAGCCAGAATACACAGCATACAGCAGCCACAATGCAAACACTAATAGCAGATGATAAGCGGAATATAAATATCAGGTATTAGTTAACATTTTGTACAAAACATGAAAGCTAGCAGGCCCTTCACGGCTCCTGGTTATACTGCTAGTCCCTACACTAACCAGGAGTCCAGTAGAACCGGACAGAGTTCACACAGAACGCTGCAACAGAACAGGACACAGATAGCAGGTCATACAACAAGCTAACACAAAATTGACAGAATTTAAACAAACGGATATGAACCAGCAAGACACAGATCACACAGCAAACTTCAACAGAACAGAGAACAGCTAACAGGACACATGTCACAGATACACCCAAACAGTACAAGACCAGCTTCAGACTGACCAGCAGATCGGTTTATATGTTAGCACAGACCCAGGGGATAGGCTAGCCAGAAGAACCACACCCAGCCAGCTCAATCATTATCCCTGTGAGGGCTGCGCTGCTAGGAAGCTTAGAACTACAGATCTCAGCAGCACACGTAACAGGGCCTGCCTGTGCCTGAACACAGGGTGATCACACCGATAAGAACGGCCCTGACCGCGTACCTTGGCCCCTAGTTGACCCTATGTGGGAAAGGAAAACCACAAGAAAACCAAAACTAAAAAATGATAAACGCAGTATTTGGCTTGAGTAGCAGCAGGTAACCTAAAGCTCCAGGACCAGATCTCTGAACGCTAGCTCAGCCAGACAGACTGTAATTCAACCGCAGTTCAACTCACCATCAGGTCAGGTTAAATAGCCCTAGAATTATCTACAGGTGCGACCAAGCATGTCGCACCTAATTCCACACCCACTGAGGCAGAAGATGTAGAAACACATCCAAAACCAGCACCAGACTATCAGCAAGGCAGCATTTCCAGAACAGCCGCAACATGCACATGTCATTTGTGCTATATTTGTTATGAACTTGGTTCTGGTGCTGTATTTGTGTTATGAGCTTGGTCCTGATTGTTGTTATGTACATGTTGTTTGTGCTATATTTGTTATGAGCTTGTTTCTGGTGCTGTATTTATGTTATGAACTTGGTCCTGATGTTGTTATGTACATGTGGTTTGTGCTATATTTGTTATGAGCTTGTTTCTGGTGCTGTATTTATGTTATGAACTTGGTCCTGATGTTGTTATGTACATGTGGTTTGTGCTATATTTGTTATGAGCTTGGTTCCAGTGCTGTATTTATGTTATAAACTTAATCCTCATATTGTCATTAGGTACATGACGTTTGTGCTATATTTATTATGAGCTTGGTTCTGTATTTATATTATGAACTTGGTTCTGGTACATAATTAATTCACTCACACTGTTCTGGTGTTATGCTGCTATTTGCATAAGCAAAATACAGGCACACTGCTTATTAGTGCAATATATAATTTTTTTAATTTTTTTTCTTATCACCTCAAGTGCCAAAGGAAATTCTGCACAAGGTGCCATCTGACCTAAGGCCGGCATTGATTGCCTATAATCATGTATAGGTATCAATATCTCCTCAAAAGTAGGCGATTTCATTAAGCTGAATTTATCGCCTTTAATAGGTAAAGTCAGGAGGAGATATGTAAGAGCTATGTGACTGCTAGGATAGTACACTGCATTACTAATGTAGTGCATTCTACTACCCCTATAACAGCAGTCTATTAGACTTTTTCTGGTGGGGTCTAGTAGGCCGAGTTACATGGCAGACATTGAGGCCTTTATCAGGCTTCCGACAGGGTGCTGATGGGTGAGAGAAACTGCCCCTACCCCTTATCATCTGCTTACATGCTGCAGTTGCTATTGATTGTGGCATGTAAGGAGTTAAACTGACGGGATTTGAGGTTTCTCCATTCCTGGTGCTTAGAGCAGGAGTCTGGACGTAGTCAGCCAAGCCACCACCTTAAAAGACATATGTGCAGATTTAAAGCCCATTATTGAGGTCAGTAAAAAGGCATATGGGCTGTCACTAAGGGGTTAATCTTGATTTCCTAGCCTTAGGACTCTTGGCTGAGTGCGCATGTGGAAATCAGGAGGATTCGCTATCGCCCTAATGAGCATTTGGCTGACCGCTATCTAAAGTGAATGAACTGCAGCTTTATCCCTCATTCACAAGCCAGTATTCTGTGTAGTATTTCACATCGGTATTTGTGAGCCAAAACCAGGAGTGGAACCTACAGAGACAAAGCGTAATGGAAAGCTTGCATCTCTCTAGTATTTGGGATCCACTCCTGGTTTTGGCCTACATATAATAATGCAAAATACTGACCAGAATACTGACGTGTGAATGGGGCTTTAAGGTGAATTCGCACACTGCGGAATTGCTGCAGGATTTCAGCTGCGGAATGCAAACTGAAATTCTGCAGCAATGTACAGTGCAATGTAAGGCTGGATTCACACGAACGTATATCGGCTCGGTTTTCACGCCCAGCTGATATACGTTGTCTCTCTCTGCAGGGGGTAAGGATGGAAGAGCCAGGAGCAGTGCTCCGAGCTCCCGCCCCCTCTCTGCCTCCTCTCCGCCCCTCTGCACTATTTGCAATGAGGAGAGGTGGGATGGGGCGGGGCTAATTCTCCTAATTTAGCCCCGCCTGTCCCGCCTCCTTTCATTGCAAATAGTGCAGAGGGGGTGGAGAGGAGGCAGAGAGGGGATTGGAGCTCAGTTCCTGCTCCTGGTTCTTCCATCCCCCCCCCCCCCCCCCCCTTGCAGATGAGGACACCGTATATCGGCTCGGCGTGAAAACCAAGCCGATATACGTTCGTCTGAATCCACCCTAAGTGAATGCGGTTTTAACAACAACCTATTCATTCACAGCAAAGAAAATCCACAGCTGAAGATAGAGCATGCTGCACATTTTCAAATCCGCAACATGCTCTATTTTTGGCAGAAATACAGTGGATTTTCACACCAAAATTCATGCTGTGCAGTGCAATAAGCGAATTCTGTGAAAGTTCACATCAAAATCCGGGTGTGGGATTTGTCACAGATATATTCAGTGATGTCTAAGGATACCATTAACTTGACTTACCAATAGGGGGCACATAAGCCATGGCTGCAACAATTACTGTAGCAAAACACATATCTCAGCACAATACACAGTTAATATCTGAATAAAACTGCACAACTGTTGTTTATACTAATCGCATAAAAATGTAATGTTCTTAGCATTTTGATCAAAGCATGTGGGCCCATGTGCCGTGTCCACATGCTTTCATGAACATACATGTACATTCTGAGGTTAAAAATAAAGGCCCATTGTTTAAGGTTGAATAGGGTCTATTCTTCTTTCCCAAACTCCAAGGAATCTAAACGGGAATGACACTTGCGTGAATCGGGCGTAACACATGCAAAACTGCCCAACAGAGGGTGTCGCTTTTACCATTTGTGGCTACAGAGAATTTTGTGTCACTAAGCGGGGGCCCTATTACTAAGCGCGGCCACATAGGGGTTTCATTACTAAGTGGGGCTGCATAAGGGGTTTATTACTTTGAAAGTCAGTGGTTGTCACTAAACAGTCCTGTTAGTGACCCATCATTTACAGCAAGTACAATATATTCAGCATATACTACAATATCATCAAGTATCTTCAATATCATTCTTCAAAATATATATCATTTGTAGATTTGATCATGATGGGGCTTAATTTTCAGGTCAGTGGGTGTACAACTTCTGGGACAACTCCAATCCCAAGAACGGGGCTCTGGTGCAGCCTGAAATGAGGGCAGTGGTGATTGCACATGAGTACTGCCACCCCATTCATTTTAGTGGGACCGCTGAAGGTGGCTGAGTTCAAGCACTCGACTATCTCTGGTCCCATTGACATGAATGGAGTGGTGGTGCTCATGTGCGATGAACACCTCTGTCCTCACTTCAGGATGCCTTGAATTCCGGTTCTCATGATGGGTTGGGTTCCTGGTGGTCAGTCGCTCACAGATCTGAAAGTTATCTAGTATCCTGTGTACATAGAATAACTTTCAAACTTGGCTTAACCCCTTTAAGGCCAAGTTCCCATATGTCTGGCCATAATTTTTTTCTCTTTGGCGTGGTAGTAAAACATTGGATGAAAACTAATGCCAGAACTGATTCCACAATTTTTTATGGGATTTTCCATGGTATCTGGCACATTAGCTGTGATGCCGAATGTCTTCCTGAGCTGGATGGACAAATGTTGCATGCAACATGGACACTGGACCAGTTTACAAAGTGTGCAAAGTTGCATCCGACTCGGGCATAAAACAGTTGACCGGTCACAATCGATTTATGTGCAGGGAGCCCAGGTTCCTTATTTGCAGTACGTTTTTGCACCAGTCAATCCCATTTCATTTGAAACGTGCCAACCCTATTTGGCATTTATGCATAGAGTTTGCCATGCACGGGTCAGTGTAACCCCATCAGAAAAGCATTATGCTTTTTGCTGTGGAGACCTGAAAAAGCTATTTCTCATGATACATTAATATATTTCTTTGTGGTAAATTGCTTGCATGATGGAAAATATTGTATGTCTGCATTATCTTACAAGACAATCCTTCACACGACACTCAAAGACAAGCACACTAGATTTTTTGGTCCGGCACAAAGACAAGTCTAGCTGCAAGCTTTGTGATGCAACAATACGGTAACATATGGCAGCATGGTGTGCGAGCTATGTATAGCAGGCGTTTGTCCTAGGCCTCATGTCCAGGACAATCTTTCCTGCCTGGCGCTATATTTGCCGTCCAGGCGCTTTTACGCCACGGGAATATGCCTGTGTGATCTGATGCATTGGAATCCAATGCATCAGATGGCAGTGTATATCAGCCGGCCGTAAAAATGATGGCCGATATACGCTCGTGTGAATAAACCCTTAGGTCAAATATACGCAATTTTGAAAGTGCCGCATTCCTTTAGTTAAACCTTGTGCCATATTTATAATATGCAATAAGATAAGGTTTTTTCTTTGTTCGTTCTGTCCAAGAGTCCTTGGTGCAGATTTATGATTTTTGATGTTTTATCGAATGTAAGTCTCTTTTTAGACAAATGTTTGGACGTCATATGGGTTGGAGAGAGAAGACTCATGCGGTGGGGGAATTTGTAGCAAATTGTTTCTGTGTTCAACCTTTTCTACATGGAATCTAATGTTCTTCATTTTATGACATACAGTATGTACTTTTACCAGTTTTGTACATTTTGCTCACACCAATAAAATTTGTTCCATTTTTGACAACAGCAAACTTTTAGCAAAATTGCGCTTTTCATAAATTTTCCCAATATGTTCATCTGTTTCAGCACAAGTTGACCCTGAGCACACGCATCATGTGTAATCCCGACAACCTGACCCACCGTGACCTCCTGAATCACAGCTATGGGATCAGTCTGCCCCTGATCAACTGCAAACCAAAAACATCTGTAAGTCTGCCAGTCCTAAGGTTCTGCTGCTTCCTTCCTTCCAGTCATAGCATGTTGTAGGAATATACAGCATAGCATCCAGCTACCTTTTGTAACTCACATACAGACGCATACAGATCTGCTTGCTCATCAATGCAAATGTTAATAGAGATTACACAAACCATCCACGGGTTTTACTGTACTCAAAGCCCGGATTATCTTCCACTTACTATAAGTCTGTTTTACATCTGAGTATTTCAGAAGCAATTTCAGAGTAACAGAATATATTTGATACAATGTATAATAGGCGAAGTATGCAGCTTCATTGTATGTAACTGTAGACAAAAAAGTTTTTCCACCCAAAATAAAAAAAATACCAGTTGTCCTCTTCTGACAAATTACCATATATACTCGAGTATAAGCCTAGTTTTATATCACATTTTTTTATGCTGAAAAAGCCCCCCTCGGCTTATACTCGAATGAAGTAAGAAAACAACAAAAAAAAACCTGCAATACTTACCTCCCAGCCTGCGTCTGTGTCCCTGGCCCGATGGTACCCCCGGCAGTGCAGCAAGCTGCTTTAGAATTCTCCCCGCTGTCATCTCCTTGCTCAGCTTTGAATTCTACCGATGACAGCGCTGTGCAGGTAAGTGCTGTGATTGCATCGAGTGCCAGCCAATCACAGCCGTCGCTCAATCATTCACAGCCATTTAGTGGATGACATCACTGAATGGCTGTGATTGGTTTATCAAGTGCCGGCTGTGATTGGCTGGTGCTCGTTCCAAACACAGCGCTCACTTACACGGCGCTGATGGTGGGGGAATTCAAAGCCGAGCAGGGAGATGACAGCGGGGAGAATTCTAAAGCAGCTTGCTGCACCGCCGGGGACACAGACGCCGGCTGGGAGGTGAGTATTGAATTTTTTTTTAACCTAGTATATACTCGAGTCTAGCTAGGCTTATAATCGAGTCAATACGTTTTACCAGTTTTTTGGGGTGAAACTTATTGACTCAGCTTATACTCAGGTCAGCTAATACTCGAGTATATACGGTAGTACAATTTCTATTTTTGACACCTCATGGCACCCCTGCAAAATAAAAAATAAAAATCTCTCTCTCGTCCTCTTTCATCATTCATTCTCTCATTATTCTCTCTTGCCTTTTGCTTTTCCTCTCTGTCTCTTGTTCTCTCTCTCTTTAGTTTTCTCTCCTCCCCACAGCACTCCTAGGAGCTTCGCATGACACACTAAGGCGCTGAGGCACCCTGGTTGGGAATCACTTGTCTATAGACACTTTAAACATAAATTTTTGGAGCATTTCTCAATATACAGCCCAAGCTTAGGGAAGACTCTCAATTTTGTTTATATTTCCAGTCCTTACAAGACCTGTTAAAAGGTCAGGCAATGACTTGTAGAAAAACTACCTCCCAATAGGTGGTGCTGCCGAGGCATTGTAACATCTCCAATTTGCATACCAAATTTCCCAGAGGAGCACTGTGTGGCCTTTTAAGTCTCCTCACACTACTAGGCGGTCTCCACAAGGAGGAATTGTACCCTTCCTGAAGCTTAGTGCCAAAACATAGTTTGATCTTCAACCTTGATTATTTTTTGGTTACAATTACAGTTACTGAGGCTCTCCCACAGATATCACCGACTCGAGAATGACAAATACAGCTAGTTAGGGTTTATACCACAGACTGTAAAGGAGCCCTCATGTAGAGGTATATTGAACTGATCCTGTCACACTGACTGGTTTCTTTATAATTAATTCTAATTTCAAATTTTAAGGACCAAGCACAGTCAATTATGGCGCTTGGTCCTGGGCTTTAATCCCAGCCGATTGTAAAAATATGGCGGGAATTAAAGTCCCTGTTCTGCAATCAAGCAAAAGCAGGACAGGTTGTCAGCGGTTAGTCACAGCTGAGAACCCGAAGGAGAAGGCAGGAGTGTTTTTTAACGAGTGCACAGCGCTCAATGTGGTCTCAGCAGAACCTGATCAGCTCTGCCAGAGACTATTGTCACTACAAGGGATGTTTTCCCCTGTAACTGGGGCTCCTATGGATGCCCCAGCTACAGTGGAAAAGTGTCAAGTAAAAAAACAAACAAACATGTGAATGTCCCCCAAAGTTCTTATGTGACGTCATTGGGAACATAAATGGTAAAAAAATTGTTACATAAATAAGTAAGAAAAAATTACAGAATTAAATAAAAAAATATACATAAAAAAGAAACTGACCCAAAGCCGACGCCAACTAAAACCGTCACTGTATGCGCCCCATAATCCAAAACCATACATATTATATATCAAAATGTCCGAAACAAAATGAGAAACCCATTCCCATACTTTATTTTAGCATAAGTATACTAATTAAAAAAAGAAACAATAAAGTATAAATGTTAAAAAAAAAACATTTTTTGTAGCTTTTACCCCAAATAAAACTAAAAATGGAAAAAAAAAGTCAGTGAAAAATATATGAAAAAAATCGCCCTATATGTCATGGAAAAGAAAAACGCAGCAAAAATAATTTTGGTAGCTGAAGGAAAAAAAATAAGGCAGTTAAACCACCATGTGGGTAGAATCCCTAAAAAGTGTCTGGTCCTTAAGGTGCAAAACAGCTTGGTCCTTAAGGGGTTAAATAGGATTAAAGTTGTTCCTAGCCCCATACATTGTTTTACCAAACAGCTTACTGTTCTTTAAAATGACAAAAAGAGTAGAGGCTTATTCACACAATATGCCTGTGTTGAGTGTACAAAAATTGGATGCAAAAACAATAGACAGCAGATGATCATCATCCATGCACTGTTTCAGATCCATTACAGATCTGTTGACTTTGTGTGGGCTGCTCTCATCTGTAAATTGGAGCAGAATAGCATACACTGCAATTTTTTATCCAATGGTCCATGTAAAATAAACTCATATATAAATAGCCTGATTGGCTATTTTATGTAAATCAAGTTCTTGTGGATAAGCCCTAATACCTTCTCCAGTCAAACTCCAGTCTCTATTTACCAGTTCCAACGCGTTCACATGTTATTGCCGCAGTCAATTACTGGCTTTACCAATGACTTATCAACACCAATGTGGCCAGTTATTGGCTTGCAGTGGTCATATGTCGTGTCAACACATCAACAGCGGAGCTGGGTGAACGTAGATCGACAGGTGACTAGGGAAGCATCAGCACGTGATTGGTAAGATAAGCATTACTCCTTTTGTTATTTTATACTATGGCTGTCATGGTTTGACAGCCATGTCAGAGCCAAAAATAAAGCACTAGGCATAGATAACATATCGGCAGAGCTATTACTGCCAGTACCAGTGAAAACCATCACAACGCTGTGCCAGGCAGTATGGGCATCCACACAATGGCCAAAGGACTGGAAAAGACCTGTCTTCATCCCTCTACCATAGAAAGGTGACCACCAGAATTGCTCCAACTACTGAACAATAGCCCTCATTCCGCATGCAAGCAAAATCCTATTCAGGAAAGACTGAGATCAGTAGTTGAAGCGGCGCTCCCTGATGCACAGACAGGATTCCGGCAAGGACATGGCATCTGCAACCATATTGCAAACCTATGATGGACCATGGAAAAAGCTTGAGAATACCCAAAAAATATTTACATGTGCTTCATTGACTCCATCAAGGCCTTTGACTGTTTCGGCCATGACAAGCTATGGCAGGCCCTACAAGAACTGGGCGTATCGGCACATCTCGTCAAGCTGATAACTTTATACCAGTCAAAAAGCCACTGTGAGAACAGAGTATGGGGACACAGATTGGTTTTTGATCGGCAAAGGCGTCTGACAGTGCTGCATCCTCTCACTCTTCTTGTTTAACCTATATTCGGAAGTGATCATGAGTAAAATGGACCTAGACGAATTGGAAATCGGGGTGAAAACAGGTGGAAGAAACATCAACAATCTCCGTTATGCGGATGACACAATTCTGCTTACAGAAACAGAAGCCGGTCTGAAGCAGCTGATATGGAAGATTAAAACTGAAAGGAAAAAAATGGACCTCTACCTGAACTTCAAAAAATGGCCCAATTCAAATCAAAATTGACAATTAGGCCATAGAATGCGTGCGAGACTTCATCTTTCTTGGCTCAAAAATTGACCAGGCTGGAGAATCTATACCAGAGATTAACTGTAGGATAGCACTTGGGCGAAGCGCAATGCTAAACATGGACAACATCTGGAAAAGTAGGGATATCGGCATAGCAACTTAACGCAGGATAGTACAAACCAACCTTTCCCCATAGCCACGTATGGATGTGAAAGCTGGACTGCGAAAAAAGCTGATAGAAGGAGGATTGATGCGTTGAAAATGTGGTGCTGGCGAAAGCTGCTGTGTATGCCCTGAACGGTGAGAGTAACAAACAGGGAAGTCCTGAATCATATAAGACCTGATATATCACTGGAGAGCAAGATGGCCGGACTCAGACTCATGTATTTTGGCCATGTAATGCGAGCAGAGTCGCTAGAAAAATCTATAATGTTTGGACAGATCAGTGGCAAAAGAAGAACCGCAACCAAAGGACATGATGGCTGATACTGTCAGAGCTGATACTGGCATGGATATCACACAACTGAAAGAAGCTGTGCAAAACCGAAAAACATGGAGAGAGCTCGCCTTTAGGGCTGTCAAGGATTATGAACGACTAAACGGCTAACAACAAGTATGGCTGTCATGGTTTGCCGGTCATGTTAGAGAACTTAAAACAGAATGACGTCACAGTGTTAGCCCTGGACCATATGATTCTCATGCCGGTGCATGCTCATTGTCATTTTCATACTGGAAGCTGACGAGGACACTTCTCTGCTGGTGTGTGGACAGATTGGTTGGCTGGAACACATGTGTCCCAACCAATGAGTGTTAGTCTCAACACATTTCTCCTCACAGAGGACACCAGTTATACTTCCAGTTTGAAGGTATATCTGGTCCTGTCGGAGGTTCATGGTCAGAGCCCAGTGTCTCCACTCCAATAAGTCTATCTGTAGTTATGTATTACCTTGGGCGTTGTTACATCTTATTGCCTGTATCCTTGTGGTTCTTATTTTTGTGTAACATCTGTTTCCACATGTCCTTGTTTGTCATCTAGAGAGAGGGTTGCCCTTGGCTCCTCATGTGGGGTTGCCCTCATCAGGGCGAGCACTCTGCTTTAGGTAGGGTTTGCTTGCATCTGTAGGTTATGATAGGTTCCTTTATCCCCCCATTTTAGTTTCCTTATAATTATTTTGTGTTCTCCATGTGTGAATATCCATTATTTAAAGACATAATATTTGCGTCCTCCTCGGATGTAACAATTGTGCTGTTTGTAAAAACAAAAATGGCACGGGGCATATATTGTATATTGTAGTGGTCTATCCTGCTTTGATGCCAAGTTGTCACTAGAGTAACACTTTGCAATCCTATACATTTCATGCCCTTGTTTGAGGTTGTCATGGAGATTTACTTTCATTGTAATCAAATTGATGTTTTCATTGCTATGTACTTACTAAACCAGTAATGGGAAGCGTGACAATTTCCTTGATCAGATTGGAAAGTAATTGTGTGTGTAGGGATGGGGGAATATTATACAAGAGAGAGAGAGAGAAGAGAAAAAAAAAACAAGCCCAGAACTAATTGCCGGAGAGTTGGAGCTGATTGGAGTCAGCGTTCCTTACACCTAGAATCTGGGGACGCTCTGATATGCTCCATCTGGGATGACAAGGAGAGGAGGATTCTGCTGGTAAACAAATTAATCTTTGGAAAGGTCACCATTTGTTTTAAGTTTTTATCCAGTGCTTGTCATGTGGAATGGGAGATTGGCTGTCATCTCGCTATGCAGGGGCACACGGTGAGCCTCCGACATTGCTTCACCACCACACACAAATCCCTGGAAACAGCTCAATGCCTGCTTGCAATGCCATGGACGGCTGCGTTACATCTGTCTCTGGACAGGAAGCGAGGGCCACCACTGAATTCCAATAAGATGGGCCCGCGCTTTTCTGCCTGGCCTTATGCCCACGTGCAAAGCATCAGGCAGATTGAGCCAGCTCATATCTTCCTCTCTCAAACCCCCATCCTACCATCCTTCTCTCACTCCTTTCTGCACCACTGATGTCACCCGCTCTGTGAAACAGATGTGGCGTTTGCAAAAGTTCTGCATGCATTCCCCTTACCACACCTGCTGGATACATTTCCGATAAGGTCCAGGGACTAGAAATTCCTCGGGTGCTACAGACAGAAATGAGTCTTTTTGTAATATTTCTGATAAACGAGGTCAACTCATTAATGATGTCTCGCATTGTTTAGTGTTTGGACCGTTTCCAGAGAATGTGTCTACCTCTCCCTGACAGACTGGATGCCCCTTTGCAGCATTATAACAGAATGAAGCAGAATTAATGTATTCACAACATCAGTACATTCATTGGGTTAATTCTTCCTTCTTATAGGTGCCTATTGATAGAATTGCCAGAGGCCCCACTGTCAGTCATCTGTCGGTATTACCAGCCTCTCATCGTATGGATGCCTCTCTACCTCCACCACCGGTGCATGAAAAAGACATGCAGAAAGGTGAGAGGTGTAAATGCAGATATCACAACCACTACACTTGGGGATAATTACCAGCAACTGCCACCTGTTTTCCCTATGGCCAATGACAATATAATATATGTGGGAAATTAGCATCATCAGCTGAGATTAGGACATCATTGCAAATCTTATATGAAGTTCATTAATACTTTCTATTAATGTTTGTTGATTTATGTTGCAATGTCATATCCGAAAAATATTTGCTCTGGTAAGTGACAGCTTGTGTGGAATATATGCAAGCAGCGCCGTAGAGTAGGATACTATTCTTTTATTATCATTCAGGTATTTTTTATAGTAGACTTGACACAATGTGTCATTATATACACTCATTGTCAAAAGAAGTCTCTCCCCTCGAAGGAGTTGTCATAATCGAATGCGACTTTCTCTGCGCGATTGTAACGTTGATATCAGTAAGTGATTACAATATCAGAGCAAAAGGGTAATTTCTTGCAGAAGACTGACCACTTGAAGGGAGACTCTAGTACCCTGTTGTACCACCTCTAGCTTGGATGCAAGATGCGATACGGGTGGGCATGGAGGCTCTAGTACCCTGTTGGGCCGCCTCTAGCTTGGATGCAAGATGTGATATGGGTGGGAATGGAGGCTCTAGTACCCTGTTGTACCCGCCTCTAACTTGTTCGTAAGAAGTGATACAGGCAGGCATGGAGGCATAGAGGTTCTGTATGATATCCTGCAGCATACCGGTCCACATTTGCTATAACTGAGCCTCTAGATCGTGCAAATTTGTAGGCTGTCGAACTTGGCGGGCCAGATGGTCCCGTACATGTTCTATTGGCAATAAATCTTGCGACCGGGTAGGCCATGCTGCAAGATGTCTTAAACAGATCACTGAACTGTCACTGTCCCTCGTAACACTACTAGGGGTGACCGACTGTCATATGCGATGGCCCCCCCAGGCCATCACACCAGCAGTGGGGGCAGTGTGCCGCTCGACAGTAAAGGCAAGACTTAAGGCGCTCACCCCTAGGTCTCCAGACATGAACACTTCCGTTGTTAGTACCCAAAATAAACCTGGATTAATCGCTGAAGACAACCCAACTCCACTCTATAGCAGTCTAGTTTCCTCATTCACGACACCACTGTAAATGAAGGCGATGGTGAGTGGGTGTCAAAGGCTGTACATTTAATGGGCTAAATACAGCCATTGTTAGTGCCCAAATTAAACTTGAATTCATCGCTGAACACAATCCGGTTCCAAGTTGCTCATGCTTGTTGAATAAGTAGATGATCCTCTCTTCTGGTGGTCTGCTGAAGGCATCCTGAGCCCGGTCACTTGTGTACCCTCATGCATCCACTAGTCCCAACACCTCTTAACAATCTGGTCAGAATGGTCTAGGTGGTAGGCAATTCATCAATTCAAACATCCAGCCTCTAACATTCCAATAATGCGCCCCTCTCAAACCCTGGTAACGGAGTGAAATCTCTTCTCTGTGTCTAGAGGCGTCTAGTGGTCAACAAGCTCTACACAAGTGGAAGAAGAGGTCACCACACACAAGTAGTCTCTGAGAGCCTTTTTTTCTTGGCCAAGGGGGAAACCACTTTTAGGGCCTCAGATGGCAAGACCGTTCATCTAATCACGCCACAACTCTAATAATTTGCATATCTGCCTGAGATGTAACTGCATGCCGAGTTTTGCAGCAAAATGGCGACTCCTTCTAGGTGCTCTTGATTATTTTTTTTTTACAATAAGTTGTATTCTATTTCCTTCTGGTTTAGTGGCTTATATATAAAACATCAGATAGCTCACTGAGATTAGTTGACAAATAGCAGACACGCTACAGATTAGACTAGGAAATTGCCCACCTAGTAGTCTACTTATGTAATAATATTGGAATTACAGCATTTATTCACAGGATTATTCAATAACATTTCTGGCTGTGGGGAGCTGTTAAAATCTACCTTTTGTTTCAGGTGACTTTTAACAATCAGCCAACTTGTATGTGTATATGAAGAATATATCACCAGTTTCCCCTAATGCAGGCTTCATCTCTAATTTTTAGTTTTCCCTGAGCTGGTGGGTGTAGACAAGCTGTTATTATGTCTCATTTCAGCAATTGATCCCCTAATCAGAGAATAAGGAATAACTTGCTGATCAGTAGGAGAATCTCACACTCGGCCCCCCACTGATCCTAAGATTTAATTTTGGTGAGTCCCAAAATATTAGCAGCGGTGGCCATATAAGTGTGCCTCCACTCCATTCAATTCAGTAGACTGCCAGAGATTGCCAATTCCTTGAACTTGACTTTCTCTGGCGGTCCCATTGAAGTGAATGGGACAAGCCTGCATTACTTAGAACAGCCAGTATCAATAATACAGCATTCTACAGTAAGTGAAAGATGGTGCTCAGTAAACATTCAAAAGGCCACAGCACTCATGTGAGTATCGTGGTCCTTTCAATCAACTGATTGGTGGAGATCCTGAGCGGTAGACCCCCCACCAATCAGATATTGGCGGTCTTTGCTGAAGATAGGTCATGAATTTCACAAGGTTGGATAGTGCTTTTAATTTTGTACCTATGTCACCTTAGAGCTTCTCATTGGTTGGATTTTAATTGACCACTTTTATATGACCTTTTTGCAGTTATAAAAACTTTGAGGGGAATTTAAAAACAATTACGCACCACAATTCTGGTATACAAAAGGTTGCAAGTTTTTGCCCAAGTGGTACTTGCATAATAATTTGCAACTTTCTGCCCTTATTTCACTGTCCACACAACTTTCTTGAAGAAGTGGATGGGGCTTGGTGAAAGCGGGCCAGATAAATTTACTATAATAACAATCAATTTGAAAATCTTGCCAATTTGTGGTAAAACCACGTTGGCACAGTTTTCAGCCACACCTCTGCCATGCCGCTGTGGCTGCTACATGTGAACTTGCCCTTGTGCTACATTACAGTAGTTCAACTAAAACTACACACAACATTTTTTCCAGTGTTTAAAACACTTGTAAATACAAAAAAAAACATGAATTGTGTTTTAGGTGTTTTTTTTTATTATGTCATTCAAACATGCTTTTTTAGAACATTTTTCAAGTCCCATAGAGAAACCTATGGGAAAGAAAAGCATGTTATATATTTTCCAATCTACTCACTAAATAATATTACTCCTTCTTTAGGAATCCTGAGTCTCATACATAGAAGCCTTATTCCTCCAGCTGCTCGTCTTACCCTGATTCCTCCTGCTATAAAGCAAGAGCCTCTGCCCCTGCATAGTGCCCTTGCAAGAAGAACAGCCACACTTACACAAGGCAAAGGTAAACTGTGGGACAATTGAAAGACAACCCAACATCAACTTACCTCCTCTAAATATAATAATAATTATTATTTGTATAGCACCAACTTATTCCGCAGCGCTGCGTAGTATGTTGTATTAGAAGGTCCTATAAACTTTACTAGAGGTTAGCACTTTTTGCTTAAAGGGTTTGTCCCGCAAAATGTAGTTATCTCCTATTGACAAGATAAGGGGTAACTAATCCCCTTAAATGGCGGAAATTGGCTTGTACCTCATTGTTGTTTTTTTTTTTTGCCTTCCTCTGGATCAACATTGGAGGTTAATAGGCTGAACTGGATGGACATATGTCTTTTTTTCAGCCTTATGTACTATATTACTATGTGATTCAGTTGGGGTCCATCTTTTGGGACCCCCACTTATAATGTGCATGGGGTCCCGAAGGTCCCCAAGTAAATGGAGTAGTGGTCATGCATGTGCACCATTTATTTCAATGGGACTACTGAAAATAGTGGTGTTCAAGTGCTTGGCTATCTCTGGTAGTGCCACTGAAGTGAATGGTGTGGCACTGCACATGCGTGACCACCGCTCCATTTATTCGGGGACCTTCAGGGCTTCTTGTTTTTGGTAGCTTTCCAGTTGTCAAACCCCCACCAATCAGATAATTATATCCATAGGATAAGGGATAATATTAGTTCATGGGACAACCCCTGCAATGCAAATTACATATGCAGTAACAACCTACTTGTGATGTGATTGGTTAAAATGTAGAGAGAGACTCTTACTGTTATTAGTGCTTTGGTAGCATTCATATGCCATGTTCATCACGATCCACTTTGTAGTGGGAAATATTACTTTCAAAGACTACATCAAAGGGGTTGATGTATCCCCGAAGTTTCAGAAAATCCTTTGTGCTTTCTAGAATATAATACATGTAATACATTCACTCATTATTATAAATGATGGGTATATAGGTATACATAAGGTTCTCTTTTTCAGCTGAGCACCCGTTATGTCCTTTTTTTACAACTAACATTTTCAAGCAGAACTCCCCGAGATTTTCATTACAATCCAACAGCAGAATTACATTACTACATTGGAAATTCTTTATATTACCAATTACACACTCAAATACAGTAACAAAGTCCATCTCTAGGGAGAAATTCTCAACATGACCAGTACCCTTATCGACCAGCACAACTGATTATTATTCTTTTGCCATCATACACACTAAGATTATTGCTTAGAATGACCATGTTGTCCTAATTATGGGCTTATCTATTACGTAATTAAGCAAGACCCGACAGTCCCATCACCAAAAGCCTGTATGAGCAAGCAACTACATGTTGTGGCTCAAGCGTGACATGCTGAGTCTGAAGAAGCACATGGGTTGGATTCTCCTGGCTATTAGTTTATCTCATATAATAGCCAGTCACATCAAATAATGTACTGCTCATTTAGGAAGGTTCTATGTGAGCAGCAAGTTGCATGTACTATCCTGAGGGGGTGCTTTTATAGATAATGGGACCCTGGGCAACAAGGTAAGTAGGTTCACCAGTTTTAGACATCCATCCCTTTATGTAATTTATATATATATATATATATATATATATATATATATATATATATATATATATATATATATATATAATGTGTTTACCACCACACAATACCTAAATAATACCTCCATACAGCATCCAAATAATTTACTTCCCTTATTAAAGAAGTAGCCTGATGAGAAAAAATTTAATTGAAATCTGCTAAGCTTTACAAAACAACATAGAAAAAGTCTTAATCACCTAACCGGATTCCCCACAGCTCCAATTCCAACCGTTCCTGGTCCCCCGCTGCACTCTTCTTCCAGCTCCAGCAATGATGTCCCCTTACAGGAACATGTGACTGCTGCAGCCTATTACCCGCTGATCCTGAGTTACAAATATTGTGAGTGGCTTGAGCGGTCACATGTCCTTGTAACGGTAGGCCGTCGCTGGAGCCGGTAGAAGAGTGCAGCTGGGAACTGGATACCTCGTAATGGGAGCTGCAGTAGATTGGATGAGTATGATTTTTTTATACAGCACTGAGCAGGTATCAATTTAAAATTTTGGGCATTTGGTCTTTAAGGCTCCTGTTATAACGAAGGCTTTGAGCATTTGCCCAATTACCCACCCTTTTATACCAGCTCTGACTATCCTGATGGGTACTTATGACTCTAGTCTACAAGTTGATGGCCTCTACTCTCGTTCACATTGATGTGTATTCCACATTTAATTATGCTGTGATTTTTATGCTCTGCACATTTGACCGTCTTACAGCCAGAAATCCTGTCAAGATAGCAAACCTTTCTTTCACAGCTAACCGCATTCATGTCAATGGCAGCAGCTACTTTCATGAGTCTGAGAGTCAGCTATCAGAAAGTGGTCAGGAAACACCTTCAATGCCTCTTAATGTGTCAGCCACAACTTCAAGGACATCTACAAATGGAATGTGGAAGGAGCAGCAGGGCGACATATCCCCAGAGTCACAGGTATTTCTATTCTAAGGCTATAAAGTTTCACTATCCACAAACCATTGAATACAATACGGATGCAGAACAGTTAATATTATCATTAATTTATGCAATACATGTGACATTTAATTTAAAGGGTTATTCCACATTAGACATTTATTGCCTATCCATAGCCCCATAGACGTTGGATGAAGCTGCAGAAACCATGCTTGACCGCCGCTCCATTCAAACTTGTCAGGCGGATGGTTGTGGATCCACCTTGCCACATACTGGTTGACTTTCAGCTAGCACCTAGTGAAGCCCTGGTTTCACTATTGAGCCCTCCAGCGGGATATGTCTTTGCTGTGGGGTTCCCAAGCCATTGCTTACACAGATAGTCCCGGTTGTGTGGCTGCACAGGGCTGATGTACCTGATGGTGTCAATAGGTATGTAATAGGAAGACAGGCGATGGTCAGGACTGGTGTCACAGAAGCAGTAAAAAGTCCAGGCAGAAGGTCAGGGCACGCAGCAAGCAGCAACAAAGTCCAATAAACAGAACTGAGGTTAGGGAGCACAGAAGTCGGAATAGTTGGGAGCCAGACAATAGTCGGCTGGACAGACATCTGTCTGGGATGATTTGGTGAAGCCTGCACTGAGCAGGGGATTGGACCCGATGACCCTGGAGATCCCTTCCGACTCTACTATTCTATGATTCAGAGCAGGGATCATAAACAAAATACACACTAACAGGGACTTTATCTCAATGGCTGATGGAACCAATTGCTTAGGCATCCACCCTTGGGGGTAGATACCTAATATAGCAGGTTCTGAGAGCAAATTAGAGGGGAACATATTACTGGAGCAAGCATTGCCCTTTAAGTGTGGGTACGGGAGCATGCGCTAGTACAACAGCCAGAAGCAGGGAGGAAGCAAGGATAGTGGTGCCTGACAATGGTTCCAGTGGCAGGCCAGCCAGAAGAGCGGTTGCGGCATGCCATGACAAAACTGCAGTTGTGCAGTCCGGAGAAACAGAGACTCAGGAGCCCTATTCTAGAGATTGGGGATTTGGGATGTGAGTGGGGGATTTTTCTGCCTGGGGAGGTAATTTTCATATGAGGGGAGATAGTACTATGACAGGTGACGGTTTTGTGGGAGGATTTGTGATATGAGGGGATACATGAATCTGTGGGGGTGGATATTATGCTGTGCAGAAGGACCTGGTACTGTGGGGTGGGTGATTGTCTTGTGAGTGGCTTAAATGGAACCTGTCATCACCTTGGAGCCCCATAAACTATGCTATTGGGCTTCAAGGTGAGGGAATGGGGAGTCGGGGGAGCTGTGTTTCATATTCTTCTCATTCCAGAATCGTGTCCCTGCAAAGGTGGTCACACCAGCATCTTGACTTTTTCTGTATACGCACCTCCCATAAAAATGAATGGAAGATGTGCGCACAGAAAGAGTCAAACTGTTGCCGTGTTCCAATTTCATGGGGGCACAGCGCTGGAAAAGAGTGCCTGGTCAGTATATGCAGCTCCCCAGACTGCCTCTTTCATCACCTTTGAACTCAATAACGTAGTTGATGACAGGTTCTCTTTAAAACTTTTGTTGCCCCTTAAAATAAAGCAGTAAGATAATGTGACCTTCACATTAAAAAAGGTTGTGCACCCATGTGATAGCATCTTGGCTTCCATTATATACATAATCTACATTGCAGATGTGAACATACACCTGCCACACACTACCTGTGACATTCTCATTCTAGGGAAGCCTAAATTATAATTGTGACGAGATTGATATATTTTTTTCTCTGTCCTCTATACATTGGCTTATAACACTGTTACCTTTTAACAGGATGCATGGGCTTTAGTTCCAGTTACTCCAGACACTGGTCATTGCTTCACCATCCATAATGGTTTAATTGACCCTAATGCTGTAGACTTTCTGGCCTTTAAACAACATTACTGCCTCTGCTGGGGTACTTTTATGACCTTTTTGGAAAGTTTGCAGAAGTTGCTACAGGACTTTGCCATACCTACTGCAGTGGTAAATGGAGACAAGATGAAAGCAACTATCCTGGATCTAGAGCTGAGTAGGACACCTTCAGTATCCCAGCTTCTGTCTGTCTTAGATAACAGATCTTGGGTCCAGAAACTCCTGAACCTTCCTGGACAGCGTTATAGGGGAAGAGATGGAAAAGGGGCCGCAGCACGGAAGATCCAGGCCACATGGCGAGGCTACAGAGAGAGAGGGGCATATCTAGCCTATCAACGAAAAAAGTGGGCTGCTGGCGTTATTGCAATTATTTGGCTCCTGCATGTACAAAAATCCCGTGTAAAGAAAATGTTACAAGAGTCCAGGGAGCGTCAATTACAGAACTTCCGGTCCCGAGGGAAGGTGAGCAAATAGTAGATTTTTGCTTTCGTTCTATTATTCTGCATATACTGTCTCTAAAGGAAATATAATTAGATTTAAAGGGTTATTCCCTGCATTTACTACTGATGACCTATCCAGTAGTTGATCGGCGGGGATTCGCCCATTTGGGATCCCTGCTGACTTGCTGATTCTCTAGTCCGCTGTCAATGCAGCAGGGCCGGACACCTTCATCGATGGTTATGACTGGAAGTGTAATAGACAGCTTTAATCCCGTTGAAATCAATAAGAGTGATGCCTTCTATTATACGTCCAGCTCCTCATTGTGATCCTCTGATTGGCTGCAGTGGTCAGTTAGTAGCCGTTCCAAAACAAAGGCTAGGATGACCATGGGGCTGCAGCACTAGATCACCATAGGTGAGTATGGGTAAGTATCGCTAGTTCTATTGTTTTAATAGATTTGGATCAAATTTTAAGAAATCATATCGAACCTGGACAACCCCTTTAAATGAAATGGCTCTATCTCTTTAAAGGGGTTGTACCAGAATTTCACGTTATCTCCAATCCACAAATAGGGAGTAACTTGCTGATTGGTGGGGGATTCACCGCTGAGACCCCCACCTATCTGGGGACTCCTGTGTCCCGCTCTCCTGTGGCTGCAGAGGTCACTTCTTTCCCCGCAGTGACGTCTCTCTGAATGGAGCACAGCTCACTACACCTGACGGAAAGGAGATCCCATAACGTAGCCTTAATGAGGACATGTAACAATTTTGCTAGATTTGCAATTTCCTGGCTATATAACCAATGTTAATCAGATTGCTTTAAATATTGAAATTTTCACTGGTTCTTATGGCTGCACAGAAGAATACTTCATTCCCTCTGTATCCTCTAAAGTGCAGCATGTGCTTAATTATCCACTCCCACATTATCGAGGCAATTAATAAATACACAAATATGAGAATAAATTAATGTGACAAAACATGTCTAAAACGAGCATAAATTGGCACACCATTCTGGAGCGCAAGTGTGCCCTAAAGCAACATAATCATAAATTGACATTTAATGTACATTTCAGTCCCTCTCCTTGGATTTCTTCCAGGTTTTAATCATGTGGCCGATCTCTTTTTTTTTTCACAGTTTCCCGCAGAATGTTATTCTTGATTTTTTTAAATTTGGGGTCTTTAAAGTCATCGTTGTTTTTGGCTGCCCTTTCTTGTCTGACAACACTTCAAGAAGTAGGGGAGGCAGAAAAACTGTCAATAAAATGTCTTCAAGGATCCAGCAGGCTCTTTGAAGGAACCAGGAAAGTTGTTTTTCAGTCTGTGTAGTGTCCTATTAAAAAACAGCATACAGCCCTGTAGCCACTGTGGCAACATACACATCAGGCACACGTAAAAACTCACGAATTGCTCTGTTCTGATGTCCATTCAAGACTTGCTCATTCAGGTGAAGACAACCCCATTACTCTATGGTCTGATAAGGTATATAGTCATCATAAAGGAGGGTCATGCTATCAGAACTTCCCCTATGAATTAAGACAGTGAGCCACTAATAAACGGGCTGCTCTCGCTCTTGCAGACTTGACCCATCTGTGTTTGGCCTTGCTGTTTCCACACATGATCATCAGGGGTTTCCTGAAGCTGGACCCAGGCTGGTTTCCATCTTAAAAGTTGTCTTGATTAGACAACCTCTAGCATTGCCCACTTTCAAACGTTGAATCTTGAGCCCGGGTTGCGAGTTTTATACTTACCTTCTCTGCCATTCCCCTGCTATGCGCTGTCAATGCTGCCATTGCCTTGTGGGTCATAAAACAGTGCACATAGGAAGAGAGGACTAGTTTTCTCATTCTGTGCACACACAAATGTAGTCTTCCATACAGTGGGAGAACAGCTTGGAAGGTAAGTAGAATACTCATATTCCTGGCTTCGGCATTTCAGTTCCTATGACCCCAACTATTGATGGCCTACCCTCAGTACAGGTCAGCAATACAAGATTGACTGGGGTTCTGTTGCCAGGGATCCCCACAAATCAGCTGTTTTCTGGGCCAGTGTGCTCTTGCACTCAGCTGATTGTTGCAGGAAGCAGACAGCTCCGTTCCCGCTGTGGTTGCCCATCTTGTTACTGCAGGCCAAGTTCCCATTGAAATGAATGGTTCCGATTCGGAGCTGTCCGCTTCCTGCAGAAATCATCTCATTCCATGAGCTTACGGGCCCAGAAAACAGATGATCAGCAGGAGGATCTGGCAACAGCCCCCACCAATCTACCATTGGTGATCATCGATAGTTTACAATTGGACAGCCCTTTTAAGAGCCAGTTCACTTGTTTCAGCTTTGATGAAGATTTCTGCAATAATATGCTCACCATCCTTCTTCGGAGTAGGGTTATTATAGCTCACATGCATTGGAAAAACTCTGCCACAAACAAAAACCATCTGCTAGAGGAATGAGCATGTTCATTCTTCTCATGAATTCTGTTCAGAAAAGCTGCAGATTAGCCCATTGAATGGTGGTGATCCTCATGTGCATTTCCCAACATATCCGAGGAAGAAATTGGAGTGTCTAGGTCAGATTTTCACCATGGATTGTCTTGCAAATACACGTTAAATTAGCCATAGGCAGTCCGTGACGTGTGAACATACCCCCAAAGGAGAAATACCTTCAATTTACACTAAAAATGTAAACTTTTTTTGCATTATAATAATCTCTAGTGAGTTATCAATACTTAAAGGGGAATTATGGGCATTTACTGCTCATGACCGATCCTCAGGAAGGTACATCAATTGTTGATTGGCCGGGGTCTGCCACTCCAGATCCCCACGGATCGTCTGATCCTCTGGCCAGCTGTCAGTGCAGCAAGACCGAAAGTCCATATCAGTGGTCAAAGTGTAATAGAAAGTGAAATCAATGGGTGCAGTGCCTTCTATTACAGAACACGGATGAGCCAGGAGTATAATAGAAGGCATTGCTCCCACTGATTTCATTGCCCTGATGTCTAATGTGGATGTCTAACCCCGCTAACAGTGGGCCGCAGGATCAGTTGATCGCCGGGTATCCTGATGTTAGGTCATCAATAGTAAATGCCTGGAATACCCCTTTAACAGTCCCAAAGCCTATAGATGCTGCGGCGATCTCATGACAACACATCCTGCATGGGCTTTCACCTTCGTCAGTCTTACTTTAGCGCTATCGATTGCATCCAAATCCCCATTATGTGGGGATTCCATTATTGTGCACAGATCTAGTTCCATATACCTGCACTATTCCAGCCACTTAGGAAGTGAGCATGTGAATAGCGACTTGGAAAATCGCTTCTCTTTAGCCGAAAGGATAGATTTATAATGTTGTGATTGCAAGGGGGCAGGTGTGATTTGTAGGGTCACCATCATCCAGATGTTGGAAACTAATGGCGCAGAGACAGTCTAATATCTTGTACGAAGAACAGATTGTACGGCCTATGTACATTTCAATATGGAACCTCTCCTCACTTACGGGGGGATTAAACACCTCTCTGCTGTCATTGCTCTGTCAAGAAGTATTTAACACGGCCTTTTAATTAGTGCGCACCATTTCATTTATATTTACTTTACCTCCCACCTACCCCCCCACCCCACCCCACACTTTCCGTGTTAATTCATATTCTTTTAATTAAAGCGAATACGGCCTTAATCTCCCCTCACCAGCCGCATCATGCAGCCTCCTAATTAAATTAATTGGGGAGGGGGAGGGGGGTGTGGAGATGTTTTTAAAGCATATAATTAAATCAATTAATATAATTTAAGCTTGGATTAACCGTACGGCAGGATGAAGGAAGGAAGCTTAAGACCCCCCTCGCCCTCTCCGATAAGTGTGTTCCAGACTGCCTCTCTCACTCATTGCTCTTCCCTTGATTTTTTAGCATCTGGCATCCAACTGGAATCACATCAGGACGTGCAGGAGGAGCATTATCCATATCCCATCATTAGGTAAAGAGCTCTTAGCCTCCAGATCTATCAACCACCTCTATTACCCAGCACATTACGCTTCCCTGATTGAGTTCAGCGCGGGGACCTTCTCTTATTCAGATGGGTCTCTGCAGGAAAATGTTCTCGACATGATGAGAGTGATATTACCAGGCCCGCACTAGAAGCGGCGTTTAATTCGGGGAGTTAAACAAATAAACTCATTATGGGATGTGGGGGATAAGGAGGGAGATGAGCAGCCGAGGGGCCATTTCCTATAATTTGCTTTTCATCTGTGTGAAATGAGTTAAGAAACTTCTGTGTGTGTGTATGTGTGTAATGAACAGAGCCGTGTGACTACATGTGTTGTGTACGTCCTTCCCGGTGCGGCTTTACGTATGTATTGTGTGCGGAAAGCAGATTAATTGGCGCTTAGTAACTTTCAGCTCTTTTTTTTTTTATTTTTGTCAGTTTATATAAAGTGCGTAATTTACGTCTGTTCGTGGGAAAACTGGGTGGTATATAGGTATACAGCTTGTGTTTGTGTTACTGTCTGCGCTTCTCAGATATTCCAAACATTTCACCTAATGTGGCCCCCTCGGGTCAGGTACCCCATCCGCACGTTCACGCTGTCGCTTTGGGATATTGCTTGTACACTGTTTTTAATCAAATGTGCAGTCAAAATGATAAGCTACATTGTCGGAAATTATTTAGTTCTAATTACCAGCAGATGGGCTGCTTTATCTGCACCTAGGGCGCGCAAGCAAAAGGAAATGCTGTGTGAACAAGAATAATTAAGAAGTTGAATAGTGTTTTTTGCGCTTAAATAATCTGCAGTTTCATGTTAATTAGCACTAATGTAATTATTTAATTACATTTATGAATTAGAGGAACTTAAAAGAGGTTTCCGTGCAAAGTGCAGGCAAATAGGTGTGCAGGGGTCCCTGGGGAAAGCTTCCCCCCCACTGCTCGGCGAGAGGGAGGGCTGAATATATGTATAGGAATGCAGACTGCACACCGGATCACTATCTGGGTTACTGGTCTAGGTTTTAGCACGTCATGAAGGCGGTTAGCAGCTTAAAACACAAAGCGGCCATTGACAAGATGATCATTGAGATAATTTGACCTTAATTAAACATTCTGACCAATAAGGCATTCTGGCCCAGTGAAGCTTTGTTCACTCAGTTTAAGAGTTAGCACAGAGTGTTAAGGCAGCAGAAATGCAGTCCTAAGCTCTGGTTCTCAACCTGAAGGTTGCAAGTTCAATCCCCGCTTGGTTCAGGTAGCCGGCTCAAGGTTGACTCAGCCTTCCATCCTTCCGAGGTCGGTAAAATGAGAACCCTGCTTGGTGGGGGTAATAAATAAAAATTACCTGAAAGCGCTGTGGAGTAAGTGGGCGCTATACAAATAACAAGATGTATTTATTTTATTTTGATACGCTTAAAGGGGTTTTCCAATATTGATGACCTCTCCTAAGGAGTGGTCATCAATAGCCAATCAATGGGGGTCTGCCAACTGCTGATCAGCTATTTAAAAAGACCGTGGTGCTCAGGTGAGTGATGCGGCCTCTTCTCAACTAATGGTCGTTCGTCACGTGGTCTGAAAGCAGCTCATTCCCTTTCAAGTGAATGGGATTGAGCTGCTATACCAGGCACCACCACTGTGAAATGTACAGTGCTGTGCTTGGTATGCAGTGAAGAAGCCACAGTGCTCACCCGAGCTGATAGGTGGGGGCCTAAGTGGCAGACTCCTAACAATCACTATTTATGACCTATAGGATAGGTCATTATTATTGGAGTGCCGGAAGACCCCTTTAAACAAATTTGTTTGCTAATCATCATATAATTTAAAAGAGTACTGAGCAGGGCTGTATCTGTCCTAGATACTGGTGGTCCAGAACCTACAGCGGCTGACTGCAGAAGGCGGCCACGGTGTCGCTGTCAGTAGACATGGAAATTTTAGATTTTTTTAACCCTCTCCCCTGCCTCCGGCTGGACATGATGGCAGTGTTTAAGGGGAAGAGAAAGAACAATCTGCTTTATTTTCCTTACAAAGCACCATTCTTCTCCATAGGTTGTATCTAGTATTGCAGCCCATATGCTTTCAAGTGAATGGGACTGAATTGCAACAAATGACAATATTACCTATCACAAGTGCCATCTTCCCAGCAAACGCAGGTCACTGTCGGGCACGTGCGCTGTTGGGTGACGCCAACGTCCCTCACACTGCTCGATATTGGGATTGCACTATTGTTAATGATTTATTCTTGTCAATTTCAGGCTATACAGAAAAACAGAGAACTCAAACCCCTGACCTGAATATCCAGCAGAACCTGCAGATGGGGCGACTGTGCGACATAGCAGGTGACTCCGAATCTCTGTGGTCACAATCAGTGGGGAGATTTCCCAAGTCTAGTAAAGAATATAGGAGCAAGGCTGTTATTTATTTGACTTGAAAATGAGAAATGGTGTGTGAAATAGTTTGCTTTGGGCAATTATATGGAGCAATAGGAGTAATTACAGGGCGCAGTTACATAAAGCAATGAGTAGATAGAGCTATAGATTGTGTATAGAGCATCAGAAGGAACCAGAGCGAGAAGCTATTGTAATTGAGCAACAAGAAGAGTTATAGACAGCCATGCATCTATATAATAATACAAGAGATTGGAAGTGCTCGCTATATGAAATACTATCCACTAGTGATAACAATTGATTATTAGCAAGATGAATAGATGAATTGTCAGATAGATATGAGAGAAAGATATAATATAGATAGTCTGCCCTAGAACAAATGGAGGTCTACGAGAGGGGTAGATACTGTAGATAGAATAGATAGACATGAGATAAGATAAACATGAGATATGAAAGAGATAGATGAGAGATATTTAGTTACATGCTAGATAGATAGACAAGAGATGTTAGAGAGATAGATATGAGATGGATATGAAATAGATGGATAGATATGAGATTGATAAATGGATGGATAGATATGAGAGATAGATACATATGTGATACATAGATATGAAATAGATAGGTATGAGATGGATGGATAAATATTAGATAGATATGAAATAGATAGACAGATAGATATGAGAGACAGATAGATAGATATGAGATAGATAGAAAGAAATGAGATAAATAGGGACATACGGGATAGAGAAACAAAGAATAAATCCATGTGAGATGTAAGTGAAAGAAATGAGAGGCATTTAGATAGACAGATAGGAGAGATAGGTAGATTGATATGACTAGATAGACAGATAGACAGACAGACATATAGATAGATAGATAGATAAATAAATAGGAGAGATAGGTAGATTGATATGAGTAGATAGATATGAGATAGATAGATAGATATGAGATAGATAGATAAATATGAGATAGTTAGACAGATAGATATGAGATAGATAGATAGATATGAGATAGATAGATAGATAAGTATGAGATAGATAGATAAATATGAGATACATAGATAGACAGATAGATATGAGATAGATAGATAAATATGAGATAGATAGATAGATAGATAGATAGATAAATATGAGATAGATAGACAGATAGATAGACAGATATGAGATAGATAGATAGATAGATAGATAGATAGATAGATATGAGATAGATAGATAAATATGAGATAGATAGGCAGATAGATAGATATGAGATAGATAGATAGATATGAGATAGATAGATAGATATCAGATAGATAGATAGATAAATATGAGATAGATAGATAGATATGAGATAGATAGACAGATAGATATGAGATAGATAGATAGATAGATATGAGATAGATAGATAGATAGATAGATATGAGATAGACAGACAGAATAAATAGGGAGATATGAAATAGATAGGTAGATAGATAGGCATCGCACATTACCTCTATCACACATAGTTAGACTTCATATAAGAGGATAAATATGAGGAGAGAAAGAATAAATATATATATATATATATATATATATATATATATATAAGCGGGAGATATGAGGAAGGTACTTAGGTAGATTAGTACTCAGGGCTTATTCACATGGGTGTAAGTGCTTTTTGGTCCATGAATATGCAGCTTATTCATGGACCGAAAATTGCCTATTTCCTGCATATTTAGTCCCTTTTGCGGTGCTTTTGCACACATAAATACACTGCTTATTCACTCATGCAGAAAAACACAGAAGGACCCAAGCTTTTGATGCGCTAATACGCAATGAACATGCAGGTTCCCTGCGTATTTGTGCTGGCCCATTCATTTCTATGAATAATACACACCAAAAACAGGACATGCTGCATATTTTTTCACGTGACCAAAAATCAGGTGAAAAATGCGCAGATGTGAATGAACTCATTGAAATCAATGCCAAAATACATGACACAACGTTATCTTCATCGGGTTAGTAGGTAGTATTTCCCCCGGTTTAGCTTGAAGGTTCTCAGGTGAGTCAAATGGCTTAAATAGCAACAGCAAAGGATAACGCCGGCCCCTTAAAAACACTTATTTTCATTCAAAAAATCCCTAAAATTACAAATAGTAGGTACCGTGTAATACCATGTCTATGCTGAGACGCCTTTCAAAGACCCTTCTTTCTTGATCAGAGCTAACAAACTCACATGGTACTTCCCCTTAAAATCAATTACAGAACAATCATTATACATTTAAATCATATGTCGCAATCAACCTGTGTAAATGTGCTCACATGATCTAAATGTATGACGATTGGCCCGTAATTGATTTTAAGGGGAAGCACCGTGTGTGTTTGTTAGCTGTGATCGAGAAAGAAGGGTCTTTTGAAACACGTCTCAGCATAGACATGGTGTTACACGGTACCTACTATTTGTAATTTTAGGGATTTTTTGGAATAAAAGAAGTGTTTTTAAAGAGCCTGCTTTACTGTTTTGTCATTGAAATCGATGGGTTCTGTTCACGGCGAATTATGTGCGTAATACGCTGCGCAATTACCGTATATCCCTGTGAATGAGCCCTAAATGCTCACAAAGTCTGTTGTGATTAAAGTATTCCCCTTTCATCTTGTTACATAAATAGGCTTTAAATCCAAACTGGTAGCAAAATGAGCATTTTATCATTCTCTGAAATTCCATTTACGTTGATGAGATTTGTCAGTGGTCCATTCTAGTGATATTTCATCAAAAAACAGAGCCAATAAAAAGCCATGTTACTAAGTACCAACTTTATAGTGATCAACAATGCCCATTTCATATTTCTACTTGAGTTTATCAATGGTTTCTTTATTTATTTACCTCTCTGTATATTATGCAGTTCTAAATGCTCGCTCATAACCTGAAGGTTGCGGGTTCAATCCCTGCTTGGTTCAGGTAGCTGGCTCAAGATTGACTCAGCCTTCCATCCTTCCGAGGTCGGTAAAATGAGCACCCAGCTTGCTGCGGCGTAAAAGGTGACTGGGGAAGGCAATGGCAACCCCCCCCCCCCACACACACACACACACAAAAACAGTCTACTAAGAAAATGTCACGATGTGACGTCACCCTAGGAGTCAGTCATGACTCGGTGCTTGCACCAGGGGACTTTACCTTTACCTGTACATTAAGAGTAGAATTGATACATTGGTATTTCACTAATATGTAGTATATGCATCCTATGTTGTGTTGACCTGGATCTACTCCAATACATTTTACATTCACACAAGCTGAAAAAGACTCAAGGCGGCCTGTGTAATAAGTAAAACATGAACAATTATATATGGATGAACACAATGATACATGCAAGTAATGGCGCACTGTATACAAAATACACTGATTTACAGGATCCTGTGTTTCCTATGTTTATTGTAAGCTTTTTCTCCTGTAGACCCCAACGTGGATGTCATCTATATATCCCCTTTGAAACTGGACGAGGAGACAGAACAATATTACCGCAAGCTTCTCGGTCTGCGGGCAGCAGTGTTATCCAGGAACCCCCTGGATGCCACCGAGCTGCATGACAGATTCACCATTCTCACCCCTGAGGCTGTGGACAGATTCCCTGTAAGTCCTTATGGCAAATAACCTCAAAGCAAATCAAACATCGGGATCATCAATTTGTATATTTATACTTTACATTAGAAGCAGATACCAAACGACAATGGTAATACAAGTAATAGGCAAGTGGCATGGGCACGCGTATATAGAGGAGTATCTGCCAACACCTCCCTCCCTTCTCCTTACACCGAGATGCTACATGAAATCTGCCCCTTGCAGAACCTCTTTTTGTCTCTTTTTATCTCCAATTGATTTTCCCTCAGTGTTACTGCCTCAATATAAGCCAGGAGGGCGGCATGGGATGAGTTAGCGTTATACAAAAGGCTGGCAGCTTCTTCTCCGAGTGACAGAAGGATAATTCTGCGTGGATCAAATAAATACAGATGTGTAGTAATTAGTTCTATTCCCAGAGAGGCCATTTCTGAGGCACTAAAGATGTGAGCGATTATAGTATCACCTCAACAGCTTTTATCAATTTAAAGAGCTCAACTACAGCAGAGGTCACAACCCAGCCACGGATTAATCATGGAATTTTTTTTGATGGCTTAGCGGAGTAATGAACTAGTTTCTGGCCATAGAAGCATTTAACCTATAAATGATACATCTTTATTATATATATATATCGTTTTCTATGTTTTTACTATGTTCAAAAGACACTCATTTATTTAAAGAAGCAGTAATATAAAGTATAGGTAAAACAAAAATCTTCTTTTTCAATCATATTAAAAAATATATATTTCAGCAGTCTGTGTGTTAACTCATTTCAGGAGTGGTTTACGTGCATTATAGTATGGCATGATCGGATTATTACTTTTTATCTAGTATGTTATATTTATCTAGTCATGATACATTGTATCACTGCACTAAAATATTTGTAGAGCTGAAGCCATGTTATACTGCACAGTAATTCATGATATGTATACGACTAGCTGATATGAGAGACTGGGAGAAAAGCTTACTGGTTGTGGCTGGTGCCCACTAGTGGTGGTGAACAGTTTTGCAGCAGCTGTGACTGATATAATGCTGAATTAGAAATATATTATGATACCCTTTTAAATAAACACATTATATATTTTTTTTTATATATTTTTTTCAATTTGGCAATTTTTTAACCGATGCACCATTACAGTGACTGGGATGATATGAGGTCGCAGACACACAATGTGGCTTTTGGGCAGGTTGTGTTTTTTTTTTTTAATTCTACATTGTGTCATGGACTTGAAGTTAGTTTTCCTCATTGACTTCAATAGGGATAGTTACATCATAAATTTAAAAAATACACGTAAATCCCCTTGAATTGTCCTGGCCCTTGCAATCTATATGTATTAGAGGTCATTCACATTCAAACATCTGTGTATTTTGTCTGTGTGCAGTCTGGGTTTGCAACGGGCTGCAAACGGACTGTGCATGGATCTATTGAGTTTAATGCAGCTTTTTAGACAATTTTCTTTTTTTTTTAACAGACCTGTGGTCCATGCAAAAAAAATTGCAACATGTCCTATTTTTGTCCTTTCACGGACAAGAATACTGTAGGACATGCCATGTCGAATGCTTGTGGAGCTCGGATAGCGTATGGACTTGGGTCCGCGTGCTATCCGATGCAAGATATGCCCGAGAAGCTTGGTCGTAACATGCATATCTCTGTGTAAATAAGCCCTAACCAATAATTTATTTGACTTGTACTCCAAGATTTCTTATTTTTATTATATATCCTCTGTTTAGAAAAAATGTTATACAAATGTAAAGTAAGAAAAAAAGTAGTTTCTACATATAATGTTGGGATCCATATTTTCATAGAAGTAGTCATAGGAATTTTTCTTCAGCTGCTAGTTTGACTTTCCTCGTGTGAATGTGTTCTTATACATCATCCATGCATTCTCAACTTGTATTGATAAGGCTACTCATGGCCTAGCCTTACCTGACCCCTGCTTCTGCAGCTCAGCTCCACTTGAGTGAGTGGGGCTATTCTGCAGTACCAGACAAGGCTGCATGGATGGACAAGCTGCTGTGCGTAGATAAACATTTGCCAGCCCCTGTCGGATCTTCTCCGCTTCCCCTTGCTGTTGGGGTTCCTCAGGATTCAGTACTAGGTGCTCTCCTCTTTTCCATCTATACATTCTCTATTGGACAATCTATCAATACTGATTGGTCTTCTCCTCACTAAACATCCCCCTCAATGCAGCAAAATTGAGGGTCATCTTTCTGTCCAACCAATACATGATGGCTCTACCCGGTGTCAGTCACTGTTTGCTCATCCACTATAGAATACAATTTACACTTATCACTCTCAACCATAAAGCTCTCCACGGTGCTGCACCACCCTATATCTCCTCCCTCATCCTGTCTACACCTAACTCATGTGCTCTCCATTCTGCTAATGATCTTAGATTAAGTACTTCCACAGTCTGAACCTTCAATTCCTGTCTCAAAGATTTTTCCTGAGCTGCACCAGTTCTCTGGAATGCTTTACTCCAGACAATCTAGTTAATAACCAATATCTACAATTTTAAAGTGCCCGTCTGGTTTTGGGACAAATTCTGTGTCAGGTCCAGAGAGGAGAGAGATGCATTACCTGCAGTTGTTCTTCTCTGCTTTATCTCAGATCCCATTCAAGATGGCAACACAATTGTCAGACTACCTAATCCCCACAGTGCATTGCTAGTGATAGACTACTAATGCACTATATCTGCTGTGTGATTGGCCAATGCTGCTCACATGATCAGTGCTGGCCAATCAGAGAGCAGTGCACTGTGTGCATTTTTAGACAGTTACAAAATTGCAGCAGTCATTTTGGACAGCCAAAAATGGGACCTAGAATCATCGGATCACAGGGACAATGGCAGAGAAGAACAATAGCAGGTAATATTTAACCTTCAGTCTTGGGACAAAATCTGGTTGTTAAACCAGAGGGTCGCTTTAAGCTTGTCCTAGAAATACATCTCTTTAGGGAGTCCTATCACATTCTCTAATCCAACTGTTTTCTGTTTACACCACTTTTATATTCTCCCTCAGAACCTGATCACTGTATTCATTATACCCTAATGCACTTCATATTTGTACATACACCGATACCGGCTGGTGACTGGCTCGTACAGTTTTATGCATACTGCCCTGTTTATATAGAAGATGGCTGGACCATTGTACAGAACAAACACTTCTACCCAGGGGCGTAAATATAGAAGATGCGGTTGCACCTGGGCCCAGGAGCCCTAAAGGGGTTCTGACACGAATAATGTTTTTATGCTTTAGCAGCCATTATTTCCTGGTCTGCCTAATGGACACAGGGAACCCACAATGTTTGGCGTGTTAAAGCATAAAAACCTATGCTTACCTTTTTCTTCTGTTGATGTTGTGCAGCGAGGGTCATCTCCCAGCAGGCTTTCTTCTTCCTCTGACAAGCCAAGGACGGGCCGCACGTCCCCTCCGGGATTGCGCCCGCAGGAGCAGAAGACAGGTGCCCTCTGACAGGAGTCAGGACTGGCCCGCCTCTCCACTGCACACACGCAGATCTTGCAGTTCATCCAGGACGGACAGGCCGCCCACAGCAAGCGCTGCTTGTGACGTGGCGCCTGTCCGTTCACCTCGGAAGTGGCTGACGGACGGAGCAGAGCAGGAATCGGTCATTTTGACCGCTCCTGCTCTGCTTCTAGAAGCCACAGAAGAAGATGCCCGACAGAGGGGACATGCCTGGCGATCGGTCCTGGCCAGGCAAAGTAAGTAAACATTTTTTTTCTCATGTCAGAACTCCTTTAAGGCCCATTTAGACATAACGATTATTGCTCAAAATAGCTCAAAAGCCAGTTTTTGAGCGATAATCGTTGTGTCTAACTGCATTGACATCGTCCAGTTTTCGTTAACGAATCGCTGATCGTTCTCTTTCAGCATGCTGAAAGAAAACGATCAGCCTTATCAGGAGTTTACAGCGGGATACAGAAAATGAGAGCAGCAGCACTACCACCACCAGCGGCAGCACCTTGAGGGCACCGTGTAGGCTTTCATATAAATCTATGCTCAGTCATATGTGATTAGAAATTGCCAGCGTGCTAACTAATCAGGGGACTCTTCCATGGGGGTGCAGAAGTCAGTTGAAATCCATGCCTAATTCATTTTTACAAATGTCATGCGATCCACATTGTCTGTGGCCAGGCGGATGTGTTTATCAGTTATCGCACCCTCAGCTGTGCTGAACGCACTTTCTGATAGTACACTGGCAGCGGGGCAGGCAAGCATCTCTAAAGGTCCATTTACACTGAAAGATAATCGCTCAAAAATCGCTCAATCATCCCGTGTAAATGACGCTTAAGTAACAATGAGCACGGCTGGCACCTTAATTTCCGCATCCCCCTGAGTGCACATTGCCTGTGGTGTGCTGACCGTGTGCACTGACCCACCCTAATCTCCCTCTTTGAAAGAAAAAAATGTTGCATTCAATTTCTTGTCCTTCTCTCTCTGGTTGTTTGGACTTCCCTGTTGAAATACATGACACTGAACGATCAGACAGCTCCTCAGACTGATCCATGTGGCCTGCTTCGGAGGGTGCGAGGGATTTGGCACAGGGTGAAGTACAGGGGGATGCTCATAGCTGACTGGTGCAAACTGACTGCTGTGTGCTTGACTGCGAAGGTGAGGAAGAGGAAGTGGTGGTACATGAGGCATGCTGTTTCATCTACTCTATGACCTGTTCTGCATGTGGATGTAAGGCATGGGCAGAGCCACTGCTAAGGAATGGCAGCGGGCTCGCCTCACCTGCTGAAGAATATGGAGCTGTTGCTGAAGTTGGAGATGCCGGAAGTGCCAACTTGGCCAATCCTCTACTGACACTTTCCATAACCCTTGTTTTTTTATTTTTCCTTTTTATTTTTTATATTAGTTCTTTTGGTTTTCAGCGAAATTTGTAGTCCGTAGAAAACCACTGCTAGCTGCGTAAGGCCTGCAGATAAATCATAGCGGTTAGACTTGCGACTTTGAACAACATCTGAGGTCACTGACATGCACTGTGTGCATTTGCGGTTTCCCTGTTTGTGTTTCTTTTGGTTTTATACCTGGGAGGCACAATAAGTGACAACAGAAGGCCACCGAGTATAGCTTGTATCTTTGTGAGCTGTTTCTGTTTGGCGAGGGGAATTGAATTTCCATCACTCCACTGCTTGCTGCATCTGGAAATAATTTGTAGTGGCTGGACTGGCAACTTTGAACGACATCTAAGGCTACAGAGAGAGTACTGCAATATTCTCCACCCCAGAGTGTAGTTTGTGTATATGCTTTGCTGCTATATACAGCAACAGCAGCAGAAATATTACCCTCTCCCAATACACAGACCACGTTTCGTATAGTCCCTCCAATGAAGCATCGCTTAACTTCTCTGCTGGTATACAAGCTTTCACACAAGCATAAATATATCCTCTGTAGAATATATGTCCCTAAGAACAGAACACGTGTTATATAGGCATATGAACGTGATGCAGCTTCTCTGTCCTGTGCTTAGCTGTAAATGGCTGTTGGTTTAAATTATATATGGCTAGGTCAGATGATGCAGGTGTCCAATGAAATTGCTGCCCATATGCAAGTTGGAGGACACATTTGGTGACATCATCAAGGCGCCCTGGCTGCTGATTGGCTGCACTCTGACTTCTGTAGTAGGCATTTTAGGAAATTTGATTTTCCCTCGATTTTCACTAAAAAAAACGTATCAAGCGTACAAAATCCAATTTGGCAAAAATCAGGGCGACTTTACAGTGAATCAAGATGAGCAACACTACATATGTCTCTAGTGATCAAATACATCTGAATTGATTATCTGACCTACAGAATATGAATATTTTCTTCAATCTAATAATTGTGATCTTGACATTGATGACTGTGGGGGAACAAAACTTTGCTCAAAAATAGAGCACTGCGGTCAGGTCAGACCAACGAGGTGATAGTTAAATTTGAGGTCATCATTTATAATACTACACATAATAAAATGTTCCAATATTAAAATATCTCAAAGTAATCTCCATGCACAACAGCCAAAGAAGAAAACTGTGCTGATGACCTGCACCTCCCCATCTTGCTGTGTTGGGGTCAGCATTCACCACAACCAACCACGGTAAACTGAATAATACGCTACTCTTTTTTTTCACGACAGAATCACCACATGTGCCTTTCCACTCTACTCAAGTACAGTCCAAAAACCTTGCAGCGTATTCGAAACTTGACTCAAGGCCGGGAGACCTACATTGTTGCAAGAGTCCCACATACCGATGATCTGGCTGTGGCAGATATGCTTGGTGTCCCTATCCTTGGCACTGAGCCCAAAGTGGCACATCTCTATAGCACCAAGTCTGGAAGTAAGCGCATCTTTGCTAATGCCAACATCCCCACTCCTCCAGGACAATATGATATCTATAACCAAGAACAGGTTAGTAGCTTTGCCAATTGTACTGCATTGTAAAATACCCTTTTATTCCTGTAAATATGTTTGAATTCTTACCTATGGGTCTTATGCCTATTGATTGGTCAGCACTAGAGATGAGCGAGCATGCTCAGTAAGGTGAGTTACTCGAGCAAGCCTTGCTCATCTCGAGTACCTGCCTTCTTCTCCGAGCGTGCTCGGGGGGGCAGTGGGGGGCGGCAGGGGAGAGCAGGGGGAGTGAGAGAGATCTCTCTCTCCCTCCCACTAACCCTGCCACTCACCCCCACTGCCCCCCGAGCATGCTTGGAGGAGAAGGCAGTTACTGGAGATGAGCTGTTAGGAAGTGTTTGTGGATAAACTTGCTGACTATTTCCATTAGCAACCAAAACTGTGAAAGAAATTATGCCATGAAACAGCTTTATACCTGAAAAACACTTACATTATAGTGCCTTTTAGTTTCTTATTACTTTCTTTAGAATTTCTATAGCTTTTCACATAGATTAAGATTTGGTGCTCAGTAGATCCTAAACACAGTAAAAGGTCTTTTTGCAAGGTTTTCATGCAGTTACATGTATTCATTTAGGAAAAACCTGGAATGGATTAAAAAAATGCGCCAAAATTGCATTGTGTGAACAGTGTCTAAAGAACTAATTTTTGAATCCATTAACAAGGAGGTACATGTCCACATCCAAGGATCTTGGAGTTGAGAACTGAAGCTCCTCCACTTGTTTTTTAATTTTATATTACATATAAAAAGAAAGAGCCAAGTGTAGGTTCAGCACCAGTCATCCAATATGAGCACTGAGAAGGGGGTTGGACCCCATGACCCTGGAGGTCCCTTCCAACTTTACCATTCTATGAATACGTGTGGATTTGATTTTTTTTTAGCCTGTAAATGTAAATAGGGACCATAGTGTCTCCTCTGGAGCCAACCAAGACACAGTATGCTGTAGTTTGAAAGAAAAAACATGCATGCCCTAAAAACCCCCAAACTGTGTGCCACATTGTATTTATGGCCCCATAGATGACTATGCTATTCTGTCTAGCAAAAATAACAGAAGCCTGGCCAAATCAAGACTAAGGCTTAAGGGTTCCGTCTCAATGCTGTTTTCGGTGATCCAGGCAGAACCCGAAAACAGAAAGGCTGGCCAAGCATTGATATGCAGTGTGAACCCAGAATAAGAGAAAAATGGCCTTGTTGCTCATTGTAACCAATGTTTACTTTTTATTTTCTAAGCTGCACTAAAAAAATTTAAAGTGGACCTCTGCGCTTTCCTGACATGTCTGTTTTAGTAAATGATTGTATTCCCTATAAAATAGCAATTCCGGAGCATCTTCTCTTAGAACTTTTTCTTGGGCATTTTGCCATTCATCTGTATAAATAAGTTGGTAGCTGGGTGTTACCAGTTGAGGTGTTTGTCTGGAACGCTGAGCCCTGATTGGACAATGTCAGGCGGTTGTAGGGACACATCCCAAACTTGTAACACCCAGGTGTCAGTTTATTTATACATAAACATCACAACACAAAGTTTTAAGAAAAGATACTCCACAATTGTTACAATACAAGTATTCACTAACAGATCAGGAATTAGGAATGGTGTCAGATCCTCTTTAAAGGGAACCTGCCCCAGGTTCATGTTGCCCAAATCACACGCAGCATTAACCCGGTCTACGTATGCCTATTGCCCCATGTATGCATTATTTCTGAAGTGCAGCGACATTTCAGAATAAAAACACTTTGAAGCTTGCCTCGGAACGGAGCTTCAAATCAAAGAGGAGGGCCACACCGGCTTGTCCATGCCGGCTACATATAGGGAGAGAGCTGCAGGTGGGGAGAGGGCAGCGCAGCCCACCTCCATGACTCAGGAGCTCAGCTCCATGTCAGACTTCATAGTGTGTTTATTCTGAAACGGGAAGCATAAATCTGGTGACTGAATCCTTTTAAGCTGAATGCTGATTGGTCTGTATTGGCAACAAGAATGTTCTTTTATTTTGCAGCTTTCTCTGAATTTTCATAGCTGAGGTCAGATATTAGCTTTGTTTGCATTTGCTGTTTTCATCACTATTTTACAGTTTAGGTATAAAATGGATACACTCCAGACACCTTGTATATACCATGCATTACATTTCTGGCAGTAGCCTTTTATTTCTGCATGATAGTTGCCATAAAAAAAATTATTTTAGCATCTTGCACTTGGATAACTTTTTTCGTTATTTCTTCAACTTTTAATCAATACATTACATTCAGAATACAATATATATGAATATTCTGAGCAGTGCCAAAACATGGGGGAAAAAAAGCTGAACCCCCCCTATTCTCTTTCCAGTTCTTGACAATTAGTATTTGAATCACTGCCAAACTCCAAGACACATCCCATCTAGCCTTTAAGGGCAGCTTATCAAAACCTGTGACCAGAGCCAAATCTAGTTTGGGCAATGTCACCTCCGCCACCACAGTGAAGATCAACCACCATCGAATCTAAAAAATGCCTTTCCTAGTAGTAGAATTGAGTGCCTCAGATGTAAATTAGTCAAATTTGTCATATGACACCCATCATAGTATTATGATGTCTCATCTTTAGTATTAAGCAACTTTGATGTCTGCGACGGGATTTCCATTTTCCAGCTCTGTTTGGGAAGAAGAAAAAGGGAATCCCCTGGCCAAATGACTCAGTTTTATGAGGGAACCAATCAGTGCCGAATAGACTCCATTGACTATATTGAGGCCCGTTAATTTCCGCTCAGCTGTCCAGCATTTTATAAACCTATTAATCATGCTAATTTGTTCTTTTTGTTTGTCTTTGTATATTGTTTGTGTTGTTGAACGTCATCTATATATCTGTATTTGTACCATTTTGCACAGTTCTTCAGTTCTCTGAGCCAACTTATAGTCGATAATTTGCTGGTGGCCTGCTGGTTATTTAAAGTGGACAATGAATTTGGCAGCAACGGGACCGCTTTTTGTGACATTGCTGCACATCTTCCATGTTATTCCTGGGCAGTGAAGGAGCGTGAGAGGTACAGTGCAGAAACCTGGAAGCAGAAGTGGGCACAGGTGAGTCCATGGTACAGGTAATTTTACCCCAGCCCATCACAGATGGGGTTAACAGACCTGCATTATCAGTAACAGCAGCTTCAAAGCCTCAGGATCCTGCACACCGGCAATGCTTTAATGTCCTGTTATTCCCCGACCTGTTCTGTTCCTTAATGAGGACAATGTAAGAGTGTCGTCGGCAGCGGCACAGCCGGTGAACGCTGGCAGGTTATTAAAACATTACAGCATCTTGATGAAAGACTTTCCTGCAGGCTAAGAACGACAGAACAAGACTCCATTCCACTGCGATGATTAGAAATGAGTGTATGTCTCTGAGCGCTAAATTATGTTAATAGTTACAAATTGAGGTATTTGCATAACAGTTTATGATACATAATGACAAGTTCCCCTTTCTCTGTGTGTGTCACATCACTGAGACCTGTGTCTGTGATAGAAGCTTGAAGCAGATTGATGCTTGAGAAGCTGTTATTGTCATCTCACCGGCTGTATAATCCTTAATACTGCTTGGTCACTACTGACCATTGCTGACCATTGCTGCTGATATGCTCATATTTAAGTTTTTAATATCTGGCCCCATTGCTTGTAATCTAAATAATGTGAAATTCTATTTACTCATATATTTTTAGCTTAGGTTTTTCTGTTTGCACAATGATAGATAGATAGAGAGATAGATAGATAGATAGATAGATAGATAGATAGATAGATAGATAGATAGATAGATAGATAGATAGATAGGAGATAGATAGATAGATAGATAGATAGATAGATAGGATACCAATCAACTATTATATTAAAACTACCCACCTAATATTGTGTAGGTCCTCTTCATGCTGCTAAAACAGCTCTGATCCATGGAAGAATGGACTCTACCAGTCCTTCTGGAGTTGTCCTGTTATATTTGGCAGCAGATTCTTTAAAGGGGTTGTACCAATATCAATTTTCATCACCTATCCATAGGATAGGTGATAAAAGTCTGATCGGTGATGGTCTCACCACTGAGATCCCCACAGATCCTGAGAACAGGGGTCCCGTATACCCCTCTTCTAATCATTGCGGGCTCACTGCAACCCCAGTAGTGAGGAAGAGATTGCATGGAGTTGCAGATGAGCATGTGCAGTGCCGCTCTATCAGTTTGTAATGAAACTGATGGAAACCATTGAGCACTTGTACTCAACTATTTTCATCAGCCTCATTAAAAATGAATTGAGCGGCACTGCGCATGCTCAACTGGCACTCCATCCAATCTCCTTCTCCATGCAGTGGGTGCAGTGAGCCTGCAGTGAGGAGGAGATCGAGACACGAGACCCTCGTTCTTGGGATCAGTGGGAGTCTCAGTGGTGAGATACCCACTAATCAGACTTTTATCAACTATCCCATGGATAGGTGATTAAAGGTCAGTTTTGGTACAATCCCTTTAAGTCCTGTAAATTGCGAGATAGGGGCTCCCTAAATTGGATTTGTTTTTCTGCACATCCTACAGATGCTCAAGGAGATTCAGATCTTTGTCATGTGCCTTAAACTATTCCTGAACAGTTTTTGCATTGTGGCAGGGCACATTATACTAGTGAAAAAGGCTACTGTCATTGGGAAATACTACTGCCATGATGGGGTGGATTTGGTGTGCAGTAATATTTAGGTAGGTTGTACCTGTCAAAGTAACATCCACATGAATGCCAGGACCCAAGGTTTTACAGCACAACATTGCCCAGAATATCACACTGCCTCCATCACTTTGTCTTCTTCCCATAGTATATCCTGGTACCATCTCTTCCCCAGGTATGTGAGGCACATGTACCTGGCTGTCCACATCACCTAAAGAAAAACATGATTCATCAGACCGGGCGCCTTCTTCCATGCAGCATAGTTCAGTTCTGATGTTCATGTGCCCATTGTAGGTGTTTTTGGCCATGGACAGAGGTCAGCATGGGCACTCTAACAAGTCTGTGGCTATGAAGCCCCATATGCAGCAAGTTGTGACATTCTTTGTATTATGGCACCTTTCTATCATAGCCAGCACTAACTTTTTCAGCAGTTTATGCTACAGTAGCTCTTCTATGGGGCTGTACCATCTTATCTATTCTTCATTCCCCACTCGTATCCCTGAGTCTTTGATGCACATGATCCTGTGACCAGTTGTCCTGCTTTGAACCAATTTTTGTAGGTACTAACAACTGAATACCAGAAACACCCTACAAGACCTGCAGTTTTGAAGAAGTTGTGATCCATCATAATTTGGCTCAGTGTATATATTAGTGGTGAATATAATCCATGGATCTTCTCTAACGACAACCCTTTTACTGGCCAATTAGGTAATGTTGAGACAAAATAGAAAGTCCTTTGATTGAGACATCACTACAAACCCCCCATTATTTAGAGCCAACAGCCATGCCAGAAAGCATTTATCTTAGTTTGTACTCTACAATGTTGAGGCACTGGTTCCTGCAGAGATATTCTTCCAAATACAAAGACCTTAAAGGAAGTCAGCAGGACTATGACACTAATAGACTATGCATAGAATAGGTCATCAATGTGAGGTTCAAACTCTGCAAGTGCCATTAACACTTCATTGTGCTAAAGTCAGAAAGGTCAAACCCCCATTGTTCAAAAAAATGTTGACTTATCCTAAGGATAGTTCATCACTGTTATCATTGTGGAGCAAAAAAATCAGTCTTGAGGGTACCAGAAACTAAGATGGCTTTGTCTAAACTTTGTGCCCATAAGTTGTCATGTTTAAAGAAAAAAACATAACATGATATATGGCACTTGCCTGTGCATCGGGGCTATTGGGACTATGCTTTTCTTAAAATTTGATATTAAAGTATACTGCTTACACTGTTGAAGAGCAATGGTGCTCTTGACCGCCATCGGATGAATGGAGCCCCTTTGCTTGTGTTTGGCATAAATGCCAGTGTAAATGACAAGTGTCCCAACCGTCTGAATGTTTTTTAGGCCCACAGACTTTACAACGGTCACTTAATCATTCAGTTAGGGTGCTGTTACATGAGAACTAGTGACCGGCTCCTGTTTTGTCAATAACTGCCGAACTGCAAGTCCAGATGCAGCCCGGCAAATAAGTGTAAATCGTGAGTGTTAATGGCACTAGACCCATAGGCTTTATTCACACACACGCATATACGCTGCCTTTTCACGCCCGAGCGCATATACGGTAGTCATGTGAAGCATTGGTTTCCAATGTAGCCGTTCACACAGGCTAATACACGGCGAGTAAATACGCCGGTACCGCAAAAAATAGAACATATACGCATCCGGCGCATAGCCTAAACATAGTTTTGGAACTATCTTTTGGCCAATATACGCTGGCAGGTCCTATAGACTCCTATGGGAGCAGGGAAAGAAAAGGGAGGGGGAGGCATTTTTGCAGCGTCCAACACTGTGAAAAGCTATACATTCAATGTAAGGCATCCTGAGGATTTTGGCAGAGCGAGGGTTTTCCAGGGTGCGGCGTATTTTTTTGTTAAAAACGATGCTCGTGGTCGTGTGAATGGATGAGAAAACGCTGGCCGTGCTTGCAGAAAAACGCCCATTTAGGCGCTTATATGGAGCGTAAACGTAAAAATGCTGTAGCCGTATATGCGCTTGTGGGAAAGAGCCCTTGAGGGCGTTATTGCACGAGTACTGGCAGCAGGCACTAGCACTCGCATTTTCCTGATAATTGCCAGGTGGCACCTGTAAGAGCAGGTGCCACCCAGCAACTAGCGTTTTTACAGTTTGATAATAGCATTAATTGCCAGTCAGCACCTGTGCTTACAAGTGTTGCACGGAAATTGTCAGGAAAACAGGAGCGCTAGCAGCTGCCACTAGCGCTCGTGTAATAGCGCACTTAGGTTGCTATTACACGCATTGTTACTGCCCTGTAAGGCTGTCTGTCCACTGGCGGGTTTGAATTGTGTTCCCCGCAGTGATAATCTGGCCGTGGGGAATGCAGTGAAAGCTTTCCATAGAGTTGCTATGGAAAGCGCTTCCCCCCTGTCCACGAGCGGCGAATCATAGCTGCTTGCGGGTGGCAATTCGCAGCTGTTGTCCTCCAAAAACAGTGCGCCCATGGATTGTGTGGGGGATTGCAGCTCAGTTCCATTGAAGTGAACAGGGCTAAACTGCAATTCCAGACACAAACCATGGACAGGGGTGGCACTGTTTTTGGAAGGGAACAGACATGTTTTTTCTAACCCTGGACAACCCTTTTAAGTCACAATTAGAGACAAACACAATCCAACTAATAACACAAAATAGTTGTACCCGTCATGTCTTTCATTGAGCACAATGGGTAACCATGCAATGTGCTGGGAGACAAAGTAAGTGAAACCTTAAATTTACTCAAGTGTAGACACTGCTTTATCAGCAATCACCAAATGCATCCTGTAGCTGCAAATACGATTTGTACAACGTTGAGAAGTAACTTTGGATCATTCCTCCCTGCACACATGTTTCAGTTGATCAATATTTCTGGGATGCCTTGCGTGCACAGCCCTTAATAGCATTAAGATCAGGACTCTGACTTAGACATTCGAAAGCACAGAACTTCTTTTTTAACCATTCTGCAGTTGATTTACCAACTTTATTTCTGTGCTTTGGGTCTTGTTGTATCACCCAATCTCTCTTAAATCTCTTAAAACATTTCGATGCACCTTAGTAATCAATGTTCTCTCAATGACCACAAGGCACCCAGACAAGTTCATAAAATTCAATCCAAAAATACACAGTAGCACCTGCTGGTGTTCATGATGTACTGCACTCATGGTATAAATAACTGCAGGTTCCCCGCATAACTTTTTCAACAATTCACAAATCCTCCTTTTTTCTTAGTATACAGTAGATGAATGTGTTATTCATAAGGACGCGGCGCATTCGTCTAGACACATTATAGGAATATTTTGAAAACACAGCCGATTATTTTATTTTTTTACGGCATAGCACCCACATCCCGAATCCTGAAAAATAAGGGTTGCTGATGTAATTCTTAAGTATTTTCTCCTTGATTTGTTCCGCCAGTCTACACTGTGCTGCATTAGCCCGTAGTGTTGTTTAGTGACAAATAAATCCCATGGTGCTGTGCAGCCTACCTCTTCAACACCTCTCATGTCCCCCCACCCCCTTTATCTTTCATGAGCAGGCAAAAAAAGGGTTAAGTAATCTTTCTCACTGTGGGGTTTTGGCTGCATTCCCCATATCTAGGGCAGTCATCAGACTCCTGCTGTTCGCTGTGTTCTGCTGACAAATGACGAGTGTGAATTCCTTATGGCATCCCCTGTTTGCAGTAAAATTAGATCAGACTCAGACAACAGACCCTCATGCTATCCCTTAGCTAAACCGGAGGATCGGGAGATATGGACCAAAAGCATGACCCGCTTTAACGCCAATATTTATATACATGTATTAAAAAGTCTATCCATCTCGCCGGGTAATGATTGACAGTTCGAGATCTCTAATAATCTACTGATCACAATGGCAGGGTGTTAATCAGTTATGAATATACCCCTTTAAGCGGTGCTGTCTGGAAATGAGCGTTAAATGCTTATTCTTATGAGAACCTTGCCCTGAGGGGCTGCATTTAAAATCTATTGTTCAGCGCGAGTCTCCCAAATGGGGTTTTCCCAGCAGTACGACATTAGCACATAATTTCCAAATCAGCTTGCAAAGAAATATGATGTTTACAGAATTCCATAGACATATATAATCACTATATCTTTAACGTACCGCTATTTGCGTTAAATATTGATACAAGAGTCGTCGAAGGACTGTGTCAGGGTTAAAGAAATGGAAGGAAATAACCCCATAGATGCCAGAAAGTAGCTCATAGGGTACGGTTATGGCGAGAGGACACTCGGCACCGTAGGTTGTAATCTAGTAAATCCAAGGAAGCATTTAGACAAAGATGTATACTTAGCCTCGGTGATCTATTGGGATGCGCAGACTGATAATAATAGCATGAAAAATGATATAGCAATAAAGCAAATGATATAATAACACACAGGGCAATTTAATAAGCAGCGATATAATATCATGTAGAGCAATGTGTTGGCGGGGCCCCCTGGTATCAATCTCACGTTCTGCTCGCTATTGATTTAATTCACTTGTATCCCTCCGTGTTAATTTTTCATATGCTTACAAAACAACCCTTTGATTTTCTGTCACTCGTTAATTACACTGTTTTGCCATTAAATAGAAGGCTTTGTGTAAACTAATTACTAGGTAATCATCGCCGACCACGAACGCGCCGCTTGTACCTTTTTATTCCATCCTACAAAAAAAAAAAAAACAACGTTTCACCGTCTGCGCTCGAGCCCCCTCTCCACTTGCAATCATTAGCTCCTACTAATTCACAGCGTTACTGCCGAAGAGAAGGGGACTTGTAATTGTGGCCATATCAGTACTGTTAATTACCGAAGTAGAACATTGAAATGATGCCAAGGACCATTGTTAGAAGCAAATAAAAAAAAATCACACACAGACCAAAAAAAAAAACGAATTTGAATGTTATTTTCACCATCTGGGGAGCAGAATAGAGGAAAACAGCAAGAAAACAGCAGTGACAAAATATCATAGCTGCAGCTCCAGGCCTCATAGGCCAGATGGAGGAAAGAGATTCTGCAACATCAATTGGATGCGAAGGGCCAGGTTCCAGCAGCCGAGCTGTGACAAGTGAAGGAGAGGAGCAGAGATGTGCAATGTGTTCTTATAGGGCTGTTAACTCATTGTTTGCCGAAGAAGGGAAAGTATGTCGGCATCCTTTTACAATCTTTTCTTTGTGTCCAGCGCCACAAAGTAAGATTTCCTAGTATCCCATACTTTCTCATAGAAGTACTTAAATACTAAGTTAACCCCCCCCCCCAACTGACTGCCATATTATTCATATTGACTTTCATTCTGTGTTTTTCTTCAATATAAACGTAATTGGGCGCATTTATGTTTGTGGGCGTGGCTAATGTACACACTTATTTATATAGGCAGTACAACATTTTCCACTTCAGAAGCACCTAGCTAACAAAGGAAGGTTTTGCTATGGTGAAATGTTGCAGGCTTGACTAGTAAAATGGAATTTACTATGCACAAAATAAGCATACTATGTCATTTTTGCACTGATGTGTTAAAGACTTAGTCAAACATTTGTGTTATACTAAGGCTAAGTTAACTCTACGTTTGAGAATTACATTCAGTTTTGCCAAAGTGTTCCTCAGATATACATATAGCAAGTAGTATATAATAAGTCAAATGTATGCTAAAAATAAGCTTTTGGCCTATGCTTGGTCTTTATTTGTCAGAAATCAGAGTATAGAGCAACAAAAGCATCCAAGTCTTCAGGGTAGGCAGATCACACAGGCTGTACGATAGTAAAGTATAGTTAGGGGGAACAGCACAAACAACAGTTTGAGGCAGAGGAGGTGAATCTCACAGGGTGTGCAGAGAGACAGATCACCACCACCCATACACTCATAGCAGATTCTACAGAGGAAGGGAGGGGGGAAATAATAAACTCCTCCACATTTATGTCAGTCAGCACAATGAATATGTTGGGTATTTTTTACATGGATTCCACAGTGAAAAGACTGTAAATGTAATGGTGTATTTTCTTAAAACCCAATTTAGATTGGAAAAACTTTGTTTTTGGTTTTACGGCATTGTGTAGAACATGTCCTTACTGGAAAATGTATTTGATAGCTTTATGTGCTGCTGCTATACCTCAATGGAAAGCTACTATAATACTGAGCATGTTGGCCGTCATGCAGAGGTGTACACAGTTAGCAAAGATCAGTCCCCAGTAGACAAAAAGTGTGGGTATGGGATTGCATTTTTGGAGGTTAAAAAATGCAGGTTTTCTTCATTTGTCTCTATCCACCCTTAAATAAGTAAGCTGCAATTTTAACATAGGAAGGAAAATGAAAGTGGAACACATCTCATGCTCTTCATACAGTCATAGACAATTGTATACTACCATTGTCCAAAGACCAAAATAATTGTTACGTGTGCTGCTGGGATCTGTAGTTCTAAACTTCATAGCAGCACAGCCCTCATAGGGTTAATTGATTGAGCTGGCTGGGTGTGGTACTTCCTGCTAGCCAATCTCCTGGGTCTGTGCTCACATATAAACCCAGCTCCTGGTCAGTCTCTGTCTGGTGTTCAGGGTGAGCAGTCATGAATCCTTGTCTGTTGAAGTTTGCTGTGTGATCTGTGTCTTGCTGGTTCATGTCCGTTTGTTCATTTATATTCTGTCAGTTTTGTGTAAGCTTGCTGTATGACCTGCGATCTGTGTCCTGTCCTGTTGCAGCGGTCTGTGTGAACTCTGTCTGGTTCTGCTGGACTCCTGGTTAGTGTAGGGACTAGAAGAATAACCAGGAGCCGTGAAGTGGCCTGTTAGCTTTCACGATTTGTACAAAATGTCAACTAATACCTGGTATTTATATTCAGCTTCCTATCTGTTACTAGTGGTTACATTTTGGCTGTTGTATGCTGAGCTCAGCGGTCTTTGGATCAGCTAGGGCCCAGATCCGAAGACCGCTGGGCTGCCCTTATTGGGGCAATGTCCCCGCTTAGGTAGGGCCAGGTCAAACTCCCTATAGCCAGGGCCAGCTGCTTGAAACCTGTGTGACCCGTGTGCATACCCAGTCCTCCTTGGTTGCGATCGTGTGGGCCCCATGCTCACTTTGCCCACACGATCGTAACAATAATCAATAATACTGCCATACAATATAACCATTTTTTGTGGTCCACTACCAGTTCTATACAAGCATTCTGCAAAATATCACACTGCAGACTATACAAGAGAATACAGCACTGATCAGATGAAGTCACAGGCTGAATAACCAATTAAAGGCAACGTCTTCTAAGATTGTAATAATTTGCTTTCCTTTTCTTCTCAATTCAGCCCAGACCACTAAGATGATTTCTTCTAGTCTTATCTTGACTACAGATTCTGGTACTCAGACATCTTTGACCTTCTGAACCTTCATTTGACCTGCTACCATTCATTTTGACCTGTTGCACTCTTGAACATTGCCTGCTGCTACCCGCAGAATTGTGCCTGCTGCTGCCCTCAGTTTTCCCAATTATTGTACCTACTGTGCTGCCCAATGCCCTCAAATTTTATTCTGCAGAAATAATAATGCCATAGTTATAGTGGCCCATAAAATATTATTGCCACACAAGTAACAGTGCCCCTAAAATAATAATGCCACACTCAGTGCCACTAAAACAGTGCCTTGTTACAAATCACATTACTATTTGCTAATTTGAATCATTTTGGTTGGTCTGTGACGACTTTTTATAAGAAGGTAGCAGTTGGCATACTTTTATTAAATTCTAGTCAAACAAGCCTTTTAATTGTATCAGGCTATTAGTAATAAAATATCAGCTATGAAAATAAAGAACTGGGTCAATACCCCATCAAATTGAAACAAATAGGGGAACATTTAACAAAAATTTGCATCACATTTATGTGCACTATATGATCTGAAGCCGAATTGCTATTTAGTTTCTTTCCCTTTAAGCTGCAACACACCAGCCGTAGAGTAATGTCTACTATATGATGTACCTGTGTATTAATTGGCATAGGTAATAGACTTTATGCAATAATAATATTGATTTATGTGCGGCTAATGAAGAAGACCTGATAATGTGATAACGTGTATAATCATTAATGTAAAAAGCTTTATATATGAATGCCTAGAGAATAAGGGTGGAAAGGGGCAAATATGTATGTGATGATGTATCATTTATTCATTATTCATATAGCACTTACATCCTACCGAGAATACATTGGTCCTTGCCCCCAGCGGGGCTTACAAACTAATTTCTGTATCTTAAGCAATTTCCCTATCTCTAGGGTCAATTTCATAGGAATCCAATCAAACTCGCATTGAAAGGAAACCCATATAAACAGTCACACTCCATGTACTGTTTGCGCTGGTCATACATGTACCCATGGCCTCAGTGCAGCCAGACTGGGATGATAACCACTGAGGAAAAGTGTCAATAAATTTGTTTTACTAACACAGAGACTTAATTTACTTTAACAAAAATTCTTTAAAGGTGTTTTCTGGGATGTAAATTTTTTATTTTCCTAAGGCCTTTCTCACACAGCCGTAGGCATTTTTACATGCGCCCGCCGGCGCTGTAAAAATGCTTGAACGGGCGCACAAATCTAACGTTTGTTCGCCCGTTCAGACGGCATGGGCCCAGTGCATATACACCGAGACCGCCATGCTATCCTGATGTTGCCCTTCCCTCCCCCTTGCCGGCTCACCTCCTCTCTCCTCTCCTCTGGCTGTTTGCATTAGGAGGAAGTGGGATGGGGCGGAGGTAAGCTTCCGCCCCTTATTCGCACCCAGCAATGGGAGGAGCCCTTCCCTGTCCCCTCCCATTGCAAACAGCCGTAGGGGAAGAGAGAAGAAGGAGGAAGTTTAGCAGTCACGCTGCTAAACTTCCTCCAACCTCCCTTCTCTGGCCGCTGTCATTGGCTTCCATAGGAGCCCATGCAGCGGCCGACATATTCCAGATGGAAAGATAGTTCCAGGACTATCTTTTTAACGCGGTGTGAAAGCGCCCCACGTTATATTGGCCGGGCGCTTTTATGCCGTGGGAATACGGGCATGGGATCGTGGCGTATATCGGCCGGCCGTGAAAACGGCGGCCGATATACCCTCATGTGAAAGAGCCCTCACGCCAATTTTACACCAGCATAATGTCACATGTCCATAATAATACGGATCCGTAATACTAATGTGTTAGAGATGGCATTGCAACCAGATTTGTAGTTGCACAATAGTAAATATTACAAATGAATGCAAATACAGAGACAAAAGGGGACAAAAGTAGAGCATGCTACGTTTTTAAAGCACGCCTGTGAAATATACGGCCATGTAAATAGATACATAGATTTACATTAGCATCATATTACGGTCCGTACAACACAGGCCGAATACAGAGTCAAAATACGTTTGTCTGTAAACTGTCTAAAGCAACAGCAAAAAACTCGAAGATTTATTAATATATTCCCTGCTCTCTCTCATGTCCTTACATTATAAGTAGGCTCCAGTGTATGAAAAATGGCCATGGTTATAAATACTATGAAACTGGATTATGTAACATGACCACACAGACATGTCATCCAGTGGATGAATCCAATGGGTAGCAGATTAGTAAATCACATCTTTTTGCAAAGAATAAATCAGATTGCCACAAAATGAGGCAGGTATACTAATACTGTCTAATACTAAGGGTGTAGGTCCAGCGTAGGATAAAAACTCTTTCCCTTAAGTGAAATGTCTTTGATTAAGGGCAACATGCTTGCCTGAAACATGTAAGACGGCACATGCTTCTTGTTCCTCTGTGTCTATCTGAAATTTTTAATAAAGAGAAAGAGTTTTTATCCTACGCTGGATCTACTCCATTTTCCCATGCATCATTTGTGCTTACCAGCCAGTCCTTGCGTGGGAGTGACTACAGAGTAGCTGGTTTATGGTATGCCTTTCAATACCATCTAATAGTTAGATAGTGCAAACTTAGGGCCCATTTAGACCCACCGATTCTCGGTCAAAATTCGTTTAAAGCCGTCTTTTGAGCGAGACTCGTTGGGTCTAAACGCACAGCCATCATGCAGTTTTCGTTAACGATTCGCTCATCGTTGTCTTTCAGACAAGCTGAAAGACAACGACGAATCTTATCAGTGCCACGCACTGAGTTCTCAGAGGAATACCACTGATACTATTGTTTCAGCTGGTATCGCGCTTGGAGAACACAGCAGAAGTATGCAGAAGACAGCACTCCAGCTGTCTTCTGTATACCCAGCTCAGAGCACTTAGCTGTATACCAGCTGAGCGCTCCGACAATACAGCAGAAGTATGTAGAAAGCAGTGCTTCAGTTCTCTGCTGTATACCCCACTCAGTGCACTCAGCTGTATACCAGCTGAGTGCTTCATGAGCACAGCAGGAGTATGCAGCATACAGTGCTCCAGCTGTGTTCTGCATACCCCGCTCAGAGTGTTCAGCTGTATATCAGCTAAGCACTTTGAGAAGACAACAGCTGTATGCAGAAGATAGCGGTCCCGCTTGTCTTCTGCATACAGCGTGAGCCTTCATTTACACACTTATACAAAGTGAATGTTCAAAACTGTCACTCAAACAGCCGTTTAAGCAAATTCTGAGCGATCATCTTGCTGTGTAAATGCACATAACGATTATCGCTCAAAAGATGTCTTTTGAGCGATAATCATTGTGTCTAAATGGGCCCTTAGACTAAATAGTCTTAAAATGCATCAGATTTATCCCAGTAGCTCTGCTGAATGATAAATCTGTTGACTCTTTAGACTATCTAGTCTAACATTATACCACCTACTAGTTGATGTAGTGTATGCCAAAACTTTTGGTGCAGTTTGGTACATTTAGGCACTCCTCTTTTCACAAGACCATGCTCCTTTGTTGGATATGATGAAAAGTGTCTGAAAGTGTCTAAAACACATCATAATTCAGGTCTAAATATGTTAGACAGTATTTTTTATGCAATTTGCGCCAGTTCACCATCAAATTCTCAAAAGTAAATCAATAACTTTTACAAGCTGTTGTATATGGGACTATGTTAGTAGAGTCTATAACACTGTTATCATGTACATATTTTACAGATAATCTAATGTAATGTTTCTGTTCTTATATCAATTTTACTCTCACATCAGGAAAAGGCCCTGCAGAGAATTGCGCAGGACCTTCCACAGGTCTTGGAGCACTATGCTCAACCAGTGAACAGGCATCGTTATTCAACATGGGAAAAGTTTCTACAGGTATTCCTGAGCCAAGGTAAGTGTGGGAGCCCTTTTTGTTTGTCATCGTTATACCACCTTGGTCAGGTCTCTGTGTTTCACCTTCCCAAAAACCCATAAATGGGGAAAATTGGCTTCTACCTCATTGGGTTTTTTTTTTGCCTTCCTCTGGATCAACATTGGGGGGTAATAGGCTGAACTGAATGGACAGAGGTCTTTTTTCAGCCTTAAATACTATGTTACCATATAAGATTGGTCCAAAAAAAGGGGAGATTTTCCTTTTGTAGCTTTCCTCCCTTTAGGATGCTAGACTGTGTGAAAAAAAAGCCTAAGGCTGCATTTACACAGCATCATTGACTACACTGTGCCTTTCCGTCGCTGGGTTACATCTGAATAGCTAAAAAGCATATTCAAACGGAACCCTGAATGGAACCATTGACTTTAATTAGTCAAAAAGAGACCAAAAGTGCAAACTTTGGTCTGTTTCACGTGTCCTCCAAAAATGACAGACATGAATGGATACCAATAGTGTAGTTGACCATACCTTTTTAGCCACTTAAATGGGTTGTCTGGTTACAGGGCTGAGGATGGGCAAGTACTGCTTGATTTGTTATTTTACTATATCTACACCTGCCACGTAACCGGACAACCCATAAATGGGATAACCCATTTAACGACACATGAGTTACATACACGACATTGGTCACCTGGGGGATCATGGAGTAGGCTCAGGATCACAATCTCCCTCATTATACTGACATGCAGAACAAAACTAATGTTATTTTTACCGCACCATAAATGCCATAGAAACACAACCCAAAAAATAATGGTGCGATTGCTTTTACTTTCCATTTAACTGCACTAAAATTGTTAAAGGCTTCCAATGCATTAAATGGTACTATTAAAAAAAAAGAATTCTTCCTGCAAAAATCAAGCCATCATGAGGCTACGGTGACTGAAAAGGAAAAATGTTAGGACTCTTGGAAGGCGGGGATAAAAAACTGAAAAATGACCGGTCCTTAAGGGGATTAAGGCTCTGTACACATACTATACTAATGGTGGCTTCACATCAATCTGAACTTATTTACTTCGTATTTGCGCTCACAAAAAACATGCATGCATGTTCGCATTGATTTTAGTGGGAAATTAAGTGTAATTAGTTTAATATGTGCTACTTTCATACGCATATGCACAAAAATAGAACATGCTGCATCTTTTTTGGAACGACCGAAATGTGTGCGTAAAAAAAAGTACATGTGACTGAACCCATTGAAATTAATGGGTTCTATTCACTGCATATTGCATAATATGCAGCGCAAACGCATTTGTGTGAATAAGCACTTAAAGTGCAGTATTTCTAATGTAGCTCTTATAAGCAAAACAGGAACCAGATAAATAAAAGAGTAAAAATATTAATCTTTTCATTCTAATTTTCCTCTATTTTGAGAAAATTGCTCTATGTGAACTGGCCCAAAGGTCAGCAGCTCTTTAGCTGTTGTTCTACATCTGTATTTGGCACAGAATAGTTAGCTTTGCAATTTTTTTTTTTGAGGGATATGCAATATACAGAAAAAGTTGTAAAAAATTAAAAGTACAGAAAAACCTCCAAAAGGTAAATAGAATCTTCTCACCAGTTTTCTTTCTTTTCTGACTGCGTTCAGTCGAAACGTTGTCTTGTTATGCAAAGCTGTGGCAATAAAGAAAGAAAACTGGTGAGAAGATTCTATTTGCATTTGGGAGGTTTTTCTGTACCTTTGATGCTGCTCTACTATTACAATTGTACTTTATGGACAGTGGATGACGGGTCCTCATCTATTTTGAGCTTGCATCATTGCCCATGAGTGCTCCCTACTATTGAAGGTGGATTGATTGAGTGCTGCCACCATATATCTTTTGTAAAAAATTAAAAAACGCTAAAATAGAAAACATGTAAAATTCTATCTTCTCCATAGTTCTAATGTAAATAACCCAAAAACATATAAATAAAAATAAATAAATATAAGACATACAGCATTAAATTTTGGCTATAGGTTTACTTTGTAACAAAACTGAGATACTAACTTTGAGGCTACATTGGGTCAGGACCGCTATCTTTTCTCCTTAGAGAGAGCTCCTAGAAGGTGAGTGAGTGAGGAGACTTATCTGGCCATTCATACTCCTCTGGGTAATATGCAAATAAGGGAGATGTAACAATACCTCTGCAGCACCACCTATTGGAACGTAGCATTCCTGCAAATCAATGTTAGACTCTTTATACAAGCCTTGTAACAATGACTGGGAATTGAAAGCCAAGCCAGAATCCATACACAGACAGATGTTTTGGAGTACATTCACACGTGCGAGAATCTCTCGACAGTTTTGTGTGTCGCTTCTGTTTTACCCATGTACTTATCCTATGTTATTCCAGGAGGAGTGATTGAAGCTTTCCCACCAGCAGAAAGTATTACCTGCCTTACTATAGATCTACTGATCGCTCCAGATGGTGAAATCCAGATGTTGTCCTGTGGGGACCAAATTCACAGCTCCAACCCATTGCAAAGTGTAGGCAGCTCTGTTCCTCAGTGCTCAGTGCCTCCCGATATACTGACATCAATGTGCAATAACATTGGAGAGGCCTGCAAGACTCGCGGTATACTTGGATATTTATCTATAGAGCTGCTAACATTCATAGACCCTCAAAGTCTTGAGCAACAGGTAAGATGCTAGAATACAGTATAAGCTACGTAGAGGGCTTTACTTTTTTTGTTTACGTCTTAGGGTGACTACCCACAACTTTTTTTTTTTTTCACTGCGAAATTCGCAGCGTTGTTTTTCTGCAGGGGTCTATGGGACTTGTAATGTTAAAATCGCGATCGCGCAAAATCACAATTTACCGCGAAATCACGATTTTGCGTGATTGCGATTTTAACATTACAAGTCCCATAGACCCCTGCAGAAAAACAACGCTGCGAATTTCGCAGTGAAAAAAAACTGTAGTGGGTAGTCACCCTCAGATGGCAATTCTATCAAAAAAGTGTGAAGCTTTTATCACCCTGATTTTTATGTACAGCAATTGTTTTACATCATCAAATTTGATCCGTTAATATTACATTAAGAGGTGATTCCACCCAATACAATTCCATAAATGTTCTTTAAAGAGACCGCGTACAATAGATGTATGTTTGCCGAATGTCTGCAGACTCTCCTCCAATTGCAGATATCAGAGGAGATAAGGATCGGGGAGTTGGATTTCAGCTGCTCAATCCTTTTGTTATTTGGGAGATAAGCTACTGCCAGAGGTATCTTGACAGCAGCTTTCTCCCCTCTTTACATTCAGACCACATGAATGCCAAATATGCATGAATATGGGGGTGTCAGACAAAATAGCCAAATGAGTGGTCAGTCAACAGCTGTCTAATGTGTGTGGGCAGCCTTACTTTCAAAGGTTCAATTAAAGAGGTTATTTTCTTACAGACAACACTAATATGAGAACCTAGACCCAAAACAGCTGGGCTTTGCCAAGTGAAGTTTCCTTTGGTGCCTAATTGTAGTATTATAGTGTTATTACAATCAGGAGGCTGGAATCGGCACATGTGACGGGGCGGAGCTACGCGATGACGCGCACAAGGGGGCGGAGCCAAAACGCTGATGGTGCCGAGCCGAGCCGAAGGGAGAAGACCCATCTGCGCAAGCGCGTCTAAAAAAGCAAGAAGACACCGAAATTAGACGGAGCCATGGAGACCGGGGCGCCAGCAACGGAGCAGGTAAGTGAATAACTTCTGTATGGCTCATAAGTAATGCACGATGTATATTACAAAGTGCATTTATATGGCCATACAGAAGTGTATAATCCCACTTGCTTTCGCGAGACAACCCCTTTAAGTGCTCGATAGTCGTTGCACATAAAGTACTCTAACTCTGCATTCACACATGGGGGGAATTTATGACAGCCTTTACAACAGAATTCTTCGGTTAAAAAGTTGCAAATTTTGTTACAAGCCCCACTTTCAACAAAAACTGTGGCTTTTATTGTTTTTACGCCACACTCGCCACTTTATTGAAATAGGGACATGGTTTGATGCGAGGGCACATAGTCACCCCGGACAGAGAGATGTATGTATAATTTGCCTAAATTATACCAAACATCTACGCCTGCTCCTAGCTTGAATAGATTTCTGTGTTGACGCATTGAGGAGCGGAGATATGCCAGTCTTAGTAAATTTTCCCCCTTGGTATTTTTGTTGAATGTTTGAACCCCAGCAAACAACCGCAGCTAAAAACAACAGGTATTTTTCAAAAACTGCATGCTTTTAAAAAAAATGTTTTAAAACACATGTATTTTTAAAAAATGCATATTGTCTCTAAAAACGCATGCAGTCTTTCACAATATGTGCCATTTTTGTTGCAGTTTAAAAGTGCAGCAAAAAACTCTAAATCCGGCTGAAAATACCGGAAAAAAAGCACTGCATGCAGCGCTTCTTCTTCTGTCAAAAGCCGGGTAGCTGAGCGGAAAGCGGATGGACCCCATTATAGTCAATGGGGTCTGTCCGGCGATCTTCGGTTCCGTCTCTTTAAGGCTGCAGTGATTTCCCTTTACTGCTTCCCGAACAGAGCAGGAAAGAGGAATCCCCAACTACTATTATACACCTGACTGGCGAAGTCCAGCAGAGTGAAAGCTGATACTGTTGGGAACTTCTTTCTGATGTTCATATACTTTAATTGGGCATACGGAAAGGGGTTGTGAAGATGGGGGCAACCTCTTAAAACAAATTAGATCTTGTTTTATTTCCTACCCTTCTTAAAAAAATACCCTATAGCTTTTATTACTGTACTACCCAGTTCATCCAAAAATAAGACCTCTCCCGAAAATAAGTCCTACCCTGATTTTTCAGGATTTTCAGGAAGGCTTGAAATATAAGCCCTAGCTGCATTATTTTTTTTAAAGAAGGCATGCTTACCTACCAGGCTTGGTCCAGGTCCTCCTGCTCCTGTTGGAGCCTCGGCATGTGTCCTGAAGCCCTCGTTCGCCCACAAAAGATCACTTCCTGGTTAGGGAATTCATAAATCCCGCCTCCAGGAAGCGATGGCTCTGATTGGTTCTCGAGCACCGCTCAGCCAATCAATGCAGCACCTGATGAACTAATGCGATGGCTGTGATTGGTTCATCGAGTGCTGCATTGATTGGCTGAGCAGTGGTCGAAGAACCAACCATAGCCATCATGTATAGAGGCGGGATTTATGAATTGGCCAATCAGTGTTGCGGCTCAGCACGTCAGAGCTCCGGAGAGCAGTGGGAGAACCCAGACGGAGCCTGCTAGGTAAGTGTAATAAGACATCCCCAAAAATAAGACCTAGTGCCTCTTTTGGGGCAAAAGCTAATATAAGACAGGGTCTTATTTTCGGGGAAACACGGTATTACTGCCATATCAATTAGCTCCTTATGAAGTTGTGTATCTTATGTATGTGAAGTCAGCAATTCGATAGTAAGCTCCTCTGCCACACCATGCATGATGTGAATAGTTAAAAACTCTTATAATATAAAAATGAAAAATAGACATTTGACTAATGAATTAGTTTTAGAATCCCCTGACGAGGAGATACTGCTGGTGACTTGTCAGCTGTGTGTAACACAGACTTTAATCAGTGCACTTTTTGACAGCCATCACCTAGTCGAATGGCTTAATAAAAACGGCAGTATGACTGACAATTGTTTCTGGCAGCAAAAACAATCTGAATTGTTCTGGTCATGTTTGTCCATCTCTAAATAACAGAAGTGGACAGCCCCCTTGTGGGCAGCTCGTTACCAGCTGCCGATTAGCACTTCTCCTGCCCCCCTAGAGCAGATCCTTACGATGACGGATTGGATCTTTAATAGCCCAGCAGATTCCTGCCAGTTGGTTATTAAGGAGCATCTCGGCAGTGATTCATTTAGAGGGCATTTGCTTGTGAATATGATTTAGAAATTAGCAGGAGTTTAGCAAGAGGCTGGGACTGGCTGACCTCTTAATAATGTTATAATGATGCCATTTAACATCCGCCGCTTACACCACTGACTCAGCTCAGTGCGCCAAGAGTAGTTTACTTGCTGGCAGGTAGCACAGAGAGGGAGACCCTAAATCTGACCTGACATCAAGTACTGATCAGGACAGATGTCTGTGTGCTGAATGTCAAGTAAGCTAAGTGGCTGACCTCTTAATTGTGACAATTGAATTCGCTCACTATGACCTTGCAAAAGTCATTACACACTGTGTACAAAGTATACAAATACAAGGCAGTAGTTCGTTCTGAAGAATGCACATGCATATTTCATAAGTGGTATGTCATCAAAGGGGTTAATACAGATTGCACAGTATATAGGTGTAGAGATGTATTTGCTTTAATGAAAATTTAAAAATGTCTGATTATTTGGTTTCTATGCTTACATTGTTTTTTAAGGCACTGCAGACTGGAGGACTGAAATCTTAGCAAATGCTGTCAGCGAGAGTAAACTGACAGCTCCTCCCCTGTTGTGAACTGAACATGTGTTGACTGCCTTTTCACTGAGCTATTACAGATGGCTGCATGACAGTGCCAGGGAATAGTGCAGGAGATCAGGAGGACAGAGAGCAGAGAAAGCTAGTATTACAGAGGGCTATAATTCACTCTCAGTGAATTTCCTGCTTTTATCAACAATAAGAGGGAAATGGCACCAGTAGCTACTCAGAGAGAGGATGGAGAAATAGCTGTGCAGTATTGAGTGGGTGTGATTATGCTACACAGCCTCTGAATGAAGAGAAGAGATGGGGAGCTGAGCTTGTTGTTCAAAGTGTTTTTATTGGGTTTACAAAAAAAAAAAAGAATATAGTGTAATAACTTGACATATACATTGCTTCACAGGCTCTTGTGCATTTTGTCATAAAATGTCATTCAAATAACAATTCGTATGAACTAGAGAAAGAAATAATAAGGTTAACATAGTGAAGAGTAGTGGTGAAAGAGAGAGTGATAGGTAGATGATAGAGGACAGAATAGGGGGGAGACAGAGGGGTCAGTGGGGGGGGGGGGACTGAGCTAGAACATGTTCATGGGACAGACCAGATGATCAGTGTTGGGAACACCCCTTAACCAGCAAATCAAGTATGAGACTTTCTAAATGCATGAGGAGGAAAACTCAATGCAAGAAAAACTGCATGAGAACATCATCATTTTTTTTTGTTGCAGGGACTTAGTAAGATATGCGTATATTGATTTTTCATGCACAACGATTTCCATAGCCTTTAAGACAACTTCTTTTCATGTTCCAATTAAGTTGATTGAACGGCACCCTAGTTGCTCTGTTAGATGCAATGTTTCCTTGGAAAAAGGTATGCAAATGGACGATAAAATTCTTCCGCAGCGCCACCTATTGGAAAGTAGCTACGACTCCGTATCTAACCTTCTAAAAGGCCTTGCAGCAATCATAAAAGTTAAGGTACTTAAATGACTGATTTTGCGGTCTGCCAGTAGCTTTTTGACCTGTGGAAAGCCAGGTAGCGCCATTAAATCTAGGTTTGGTTTCTAGACTTTTATTCTACTCATCCAGCATTGAAATATGTTGCATAATAATCATTGTTTGTGTTCTTTACTGATCTAGATTTGGGCTACAGATTTAGACTTGTGTTATAGTGATCAACTAGCAATGACACAGCTCCTGCTTTATCTTACCAATGGGACGCTGGACTGTAGAAACAGCCGCCTTACTGTGCCACCTGCGCCAAGGAAGGTAGAACGCCGCAGACACAAAGCTCAACCAGCAGAAGTAAAACCCTTTCCTTCTTATACTTAGCAAAGAATTTTAAATTGTAGAGCAAAGCAAATGCCAAATCTGAATGATTATCGGAATGCATGTATGCACACAGGCTAATTATAACAAAGTATCCTTCTGTGTATTAGTTTTACATTGAAATCTGACATCAAGGCATCACTGACACCCAATGAAGGGGAATGAAGGGGCTGAGACACTCTGTGATCTCCCAAACCCCTCTGGTACCACTCAGTTTTCCGGCACAGCATTCTAAGCAAATCACCATTTAAGGGCTTGTCCAGGGTTAGAAAAACATGGCTGCTTTCTTCCAAAAACAGCACCATCCTTGTCCATAGGGTTGCATTTGGTAATGCAGCTTAGCTCCCATTCACTTCAAAGGAACTGAGCTACAATACTACACACAACATACGGTCAGGAGTGGTGCTGTTTTGGGGAGAAAGTAGATTATTTTTCAAATCATGGACAACCCCTTTAATTTGAATGTCACTCTGTTTAGACTGTTGTAGCAGAGATATCATGTTATAGAAATCACCGAGGGGCACCAAAAGTAGAGTCTGAAGGTCAAACAAGCAGGCAAATATTCAGGTAACAGAACATGGTCCTGGTCAAACCTTTAGTTTATGTTTTGACCCAATGTAAACTCTATTTTACAGTTTATTCTAGAACTGTTTCTGAGTTACAGCCTGTGTTATAGCCCAGAGCTGAATTCACAATTCTATAAACTTCAGAGCTGAAATTTGTTACAATTTCTTGCTGATGCAAAGTATGCATGAAGCTTGCTTCGTTGATTTGCCTTCTTGCAAGTTTAGTTTTTACATCAGATACCTTACAGTGATTTGATGCAGGATAACTCACTACCCCACTGTTTTACACTTCTCAGCTGAGTTTTGGTTCGCCTGATCTTAAAGGGGTTTTCTGAGTCTTATCTGTAAAACTCCTTCTGCATGCACGAAAATATCAAATAGTGATCTGCTCACTTCTCCCCGCTCCTGTTGTGTCCGCTGTGCTGCTCCGTGCCTCCCTTCTGATGTCACATTTACAGGCTGCTTGATCGTTGAGCTGTTATTGGCTGTAGCACCTGTGATGTCCCGTAAATCAGGCAGCTTGTATACAAACACGGGTGCGGAGGAGCAAGCACCGACGTGGAACACAGCGGTAGCGAGGAGAGACAGGTAGATCACCGTTTCAGTGTTTGCAGAAGGAGTTTTACAGATAGACTATAACTCGGACAATCTCTTGAACCTTCAGAATTGTGCATGCAGCTCTTGACTCTAACATAATATAGGATCAGTACAGGATAAGTAATTCAATATATATACAGAAGCTTGCTTGGCATTTTATGTAGAATGTCTACAGTTGCAAGATAAAGTAAGTGAACCTATTTGAAATTCTGACATTAATTACTAATAAAATGTGGTATGATCGTTATGGAAATCACAATTATAGACAAACACGATCTAACTAACTTAATAATACACAATTTATCGTTGTTGTCTTTTATTGAACACATTGAAAGAAATCCACATCACAGGGAGAAAAACTGAGCATGCCCTTGAATTATCAACCTGAAGATCCCACTGTAACTGCAAAAAGACTTGCATAATGCTGAGGAGGGATTTCGGACCATTTCAAATATGTTTCAGTTCATCAATATTTCTGGAATACCTTGCTTGCAACTGTATGTGTAAATAGTGTTCAAAGTTAACCATACACTATATTTATGGGCATCTGTATGTTACCGGTAGTTGGTTCACTAGAGTTAGACAATATTTGAGTCAGTGTTAAAAAACATAGTTAGTGGGATTAGGCCGGTTTTACATCTGTTTTGGTGACTCCGGACGGAAGTTCCGTCACACTTCCGTCTCAAAGTACCGGAAGAAAAAGCGCTGCATGCAGCGCTTTTTCTTCCGTCCAAAAACCGGGCAGCCGAGCGGAAAGCAGACGGATCCCATTATCCTCAATGGGGTCCGTTTGGTGCTGTTCGGTTCCATTCAGAGAAGGAGCCATTCGGCTGCAGGGCTTTCCCTCTCTTGCTCCCCAAGCGGAGCAGGAAAGCGGACCCCCGAGTACAGAAGTGAAACCTCCCCTTATTCCGACAGGCTCTACAGCTGAGATTGCATTATGTGTTAATCATGAACTCATAGAATGGTTGGCTGTGTGGGCAGCTAGAGAATCATTCCTGCCATATCTACTTATGGTCTATTCTCATGCATTACATGTTTTCCTGTACTGTTCCTGCTGTTCTCTCATTTAATGAAGTTTATCTCCCTTTTAGTAAGACGCAGTCTAGTGTGACTCACCACGCTGTTACCTTTCTGCATTAACACCCACTTTTCCCTGTTTATGAACCCCCTTCAATAAAAGAATACATTTTCTCAGTGCTGCTGCTCCTGTAATTATGTATAAAACCAATCACTCATTATTTGTAAGATAGATGAGGCTAAATAAGCACAGCATTAATAATTTACAAGACTCTTCATTATGCCAGTGTATGGGCTGCGAAGACCCAGCAAGAGCAATGCCAACCCTTAAACAATGGCGTTCCATCACCGCGGCCCCATCCTGCTTCACGCTTGTTAAACAGAGACATGGATTATTCTATCAAATGCTCCTCTAGTTTCTGCTCCCCCACTGCAAGGGAACAGCTTCTGAAATGCACCTCCTATAGTCCCCCCTCGGCACGTTAATGACTCCAGCCATGGGTGATATTAATTCTGCAAATATTATAAACATGATTAGCTTGCACTCAGAGATTTATTGCGGCAGAGTTTTCCAAGTGCTGCTGTCAAGGTTCACGCTGGCATTTCATTATATTCGATGGGATCAAATGTACCAAATGATCTGTAGGGTTGTGTTACACAGGCACTCCTTCACTGTATTCACATTACTTGATGGGGGTAATACATGAAGTCATTTTTGGGCCTCACTAATATTAAATCAGTGTTTCATGCAAGGACCAATTCTACCCCTGAAGAAAAGCAGTATGATCTAAACATTAGCTTTCTTCAGATCATATTGTACATTGCTAATATTAAATGCACTGAAGGACTTTTACCAGTCCATGGGTCCCCATTGTAGTGACAGCCACTATTTTGTGTCATTTGCTTGTCTTGATCCAGAAATTACTGGGACTAGAGATGTTCTGCTTGTTCAGAAAAGTTTGAAAGCAACATCTTGCTGCTCAGCATCAATTAGCATATTTTTCATACTATGGCAGCCTGCACAGGGCCAGGTCAGATCCTGCTGCGAGAATTCTCGCAGCGGGATGCGACTCGTGCCCCGGTATTGACCTTATACTCACCCGCCCGGCGTCTTCTCTCTCTGCTCTGCGATGTACTGGCTGGCGTACAGCCGCACATGCGGAGTGCAGAGCTGGCGCGTCAGCGGTGACTTTTCTGTGCGGGCCTCTGCGAGACCGCGATTAGTTTACTGCGCAAATTTTCATGCGGTCAAATCGCGGCTGTTTGCATAGGATTGCATTATCCTATCCACGGGCGTTTTCTCGAGCGATTTTTTTTTTTTGTGCGCAAAACTGATGCGCACAAAAAATTGCGTGACCGAAGCCAGTGCCACGGCTGAAAAAACCGCTGCTAGCAGTGTTTATCAGCCCAATGGGCTCGGTCGCACAGGGGCTCCCCGCTATCCTCTGCCACAGCTGTGGCAGAGGAGAACGTTGTTCGCCCATTGAATTCAATGGAGCCAGCAATACAGCCAGCTCCATTGAAAGCAATGGGCTGCCGGCTAGCGCTGTATTAATTTTCGGGGAAGGGCTTCAAATATCCAAAAAAAGTGTAGAAAATAAAAAAATATATATGCTCACCTTTTTGCAGCTGCCGGAGTTCAGCGCATCCAGCCAGCTCTTCTCCTGAACTGCTTTCTGTAGTATTCAGCAGGTGGGGATTTAAAATCCCCGTTGCTGAATGGGCTGCCTCTGATTGGTCACAGCCCTTAGCCAATCAGAGGCAGCTCTCACTCACCCATTCATGAATTCATGAATGGGTGAGTTAGTGCTGCCTCTGATTGGCTGAGCACTGTGACCAATCAGAGGCAGCTCTCAGCTGTCATTCAATAGCTGTGACTAAGCCCTTACTATGTTATACAGGGTCAGAGAGGTCTGCTCCCGCTCCGTGCCCTGTGTATTTTGTAGATGGCAGTGGGAGCCGAAACTGCTGATTGGTTGGGGTCCCGAAAACCCATTAACTATGGATCACCTATCCTGAGGATAGGTCATCAATAAAAATTGCCTGTGAAACCCCTTTAAACATGTTTTTCCAGTATTCAAATGGACTTTCAAAGAAACATTTTGCTGTCTTTTTGCTCCCTTCCTCTTAGGTTTCCATTTTTTACTGGAACAAATAGAGCTGCAGACTGTATGTGGAAAAAAGCCTCAAATGTTTAATTCTGTTTTTCGGCTCCCAAAACAAAATAGAGATACGTTATTGTGCAGTAAAGCCCCTTCACAGGTCTGAATAGGCCCTAAGATGCACCTGACTAAAAGACACACCCAGGTGTTAGACAATAGAAAATGGGGAAAAAATATGTGCTACTAATTAATACTCCCTTGTGGTCAAAGGAAATGGGGGGGGGGGGGCAGTGTAAAACAGTGTAAAAGTGCACCTTATAGTTAAAAAATACAATATTTTCTTATTTCATGTTGCTTATATATTGGATAAACACATTCAGAGATTGTCACCGTTCACATTAGTAAGTTTTTGCAGTGTGGGTGTAAGTCAGTGTCCCAAACCTTTCAGTGAAATGATTCTTATGAACAATAAACTAGTTGGAATCCTGAGTGTGTTTAATGATATGAGGGTATTTGGAAATGTATGTCCTGTCCTTTCTGGGTTTGTATGGAGAGGGTTCAAGAGCTGATCCCGCTCCATACACTGTGGGTGCCAACTGTTTCTTACAGCTCACACCCGCCAGTAACGCTGAGCACGGCTGTTAACCCCTTGGGTACTGCTGTCAGTTATGACCCAGATTTAAATCTCCCCGATTGAAGATCGTGGTGTAATGAAATACTATGGTATTACATTTTACTGCATCAGCGATCAAACAATTGCAAGGTCAAGTCTTCTATTGAGACTAAAAAAACAATGAGTAAAAAAGAAATATTTTATTAATTATTAAAAAAAAGAATGGAAGGAAGTAAAAGTTTAGCCCCGCCCTCTTCCCTATATTTATAATCAAAAATCAAAACAAAAACATATTTTGTATTGCTGCACCCATAAAAGTTTGATCTATCAAAGTAATGCATCATTATGGTGAACGTCATCAGAAAAAAAATACACAATGCCAGAATGGCACTTATTTGGTCACCCAGTCTCCAAAATGGTACCAGTAGGTACTACAGGACATCCTGCAAAAAAACGAGCAGTCACTTAACTATGTAGACAGAAAAATTAAAAAAAGAGTTATGGCGGTCAGAAGATGGCGGCAGAAAATCATTTTATTCCTTTCCAAGGATAATTTGTTTTTTTAAAAGTAGTACAGCAAAAAAATATATACATAAATTCGGTATTGTAGTAATTGTACTGACCCTCAGAATAAAGTTATCATGTCATTTTTGATGCAGTGTATACACCGTAAAAACAAGACCTCCCCCCAAAAATGGCAGAATTGCGTTTTTTTTCTATTTCTTAAAGTTTTTCAGTACATTATATGGTACATTAAATAGTACCATTGAATAATACAACTCGGTCCGCAAATAAAAAAGCTCTCATACAGCGACGGCGATGGATAAATAAGGATTATGATTTTTTGAAAGTGGGGAGTAAAAAACGAAAATGAAAATGACAATAAAGGTCCGGTTTTTAAGGGGTTAATATAAAGTCTCCTTATTGGTAGGCTACAGGTCCACTTAAAGGCATAATAGTATTGACTTTTTTCAAGGTCTTGATAGGACCCACATAAACTGTAATAAATACCTCCTTGAACACAACATTTAGAAGCGTTTTTCCTGTTAGACGGGGAAGGCGGTGTAAACACAGGGAACACAATGGACCAGGTCAGCTGTAAAACTGAGCCATCGATACGTTACTCTTTGATTCCTCACAAAGGTTTTGGATTACAGCCTATAAAAGGTATTGATCAGAGGTAGCCATAAAGCGCAGTGCACACATGGCGGTCCTGCGGGAGCCTGGAAGGAAACAGGCTGCACCATTTTTATGTAGCACATCATTCAATGTCCTCTGTGATACACGGACAGGGACCACTTGTGTTTACTGAACCAGACGCAGGTACATAAGTGGTCTGTCCCCTATGTGAGGCGGCAGGATATAACTTTTACTCCTGTGGATTATTAGACTGAAATGAAGACCTCTTTTTCCATGGTGGAGTATAGATATGTGCAATTACTACATGGTCTGATGTATCAGTGATGTCACCTGCAATGTGATGTCAGCAGAATAAATGTCCTGCAACTGAGATTTAATAAAAAGTCATCTCTCTCATGGGAAATTCTCTTTTTTTTCCGTTTCCAGACTATAATATTAGACCGGGTTGCCGTTCTCAGCACACGCTTGGTTCACACAAACCTCTCACTTGTGTATTACAATGTCTTCTTCCAGATGTGTAAAGCCCATGGTATCGGTTATGATGTAAAGGTGAGACTATAGAAAATAACCACGTAGTACATGCTAAAAACGGAACATTATAGGATATTGTGATTGTTTGAAATGGGCAAAAAGATGCCTGTATACAGAGCTCCGATGCAGATGCTCCCCGGAACTGCAAAAAAACCACATGACCCGGGGAGCAGCTGCACCGGAGCTGTGTATACAAGTCGCCTGTGTATTATATATGCTGCCTGTGTATTACATGCGTATTTTTCACACATGTAATACGAGGCGTTAAAAGCTTGTTAATTTCCATTGTGCCATTCACACCATTACACGTGAAAAAAAAATCACAGCATGTCCTTTTTTGGTGTGCATAAAGCTGGGCTTACACGACCGTATTGGAATTGTGTATTATACGGGCTCTGTATGTCCATGTGATAGCTTGCAGGCAATCAATTACATTGCTGTATACTGCTTAAGTATTTTTACACACATGAAAAATACACGGGACGCATACGCCCATGTAAGTAAGCCCTAAGGCTCAGGGCTCAGTCACACGGGCGCATCACCGCCTGTGTTACTGCAGCCAGCAGACGGACGTACCTGAAGACGGACGTCTCTCTGCAGTGGCGGGAGGAAGAACATGTGACCGGCTCCAATGATCAGCGCTGGAGAGAGACGGCCGTCTTCAGGTATGGCCGTCTTCTAACTGTCAGTCACACGGGCGCATCGGCGCCGGTGTACGGGTGCCGATGCGCCCGTGTGACTGAGCCCTCAGTATGCATTATGGAGTCAGAGGGATTCCTTTAAGGTATATATATGTGTTCTGCTGTCACCTCTATGCATGGCTTAGCATGCCGAAGTAGAGGGTGTTTGTGATCAAACAATCTATAGTATAGCTTTACCATACTAGGTACCAACTGTTTTCTTCTGTCGCTGCCCCGATCAACAAAACAAAGAATAGCACATAGCATAAAACTTTTTTTTAATAATTATGTATTACAAAAAGTCTATCTACGCCTGTTTCCCCGAAAATAAGACAGGGTCTTATATTAATTTTTGCTCCAAAATATTTTTCTTTTTTACATGTATAGCTGCCTGGACACTATTTACATTGTCTTTTTTATTAACTGTAACTAGGGCTTAATTTTTGGGTAGGGCTTAGAGTTCAAGCATCCTCAAAAATCCTGAAGAATCATTCTGCACCCTCAAAAATCCTGAAAAACCATGCTAGGGCTTATTTTAAGGGTAGGTCTTATTTTCAGGGAAACAGGGTATTCCTATAACTATACAGGATATCCACAGAAATACCTATCCAGGGACCAGAGAGATCTTCCCGCAGTAGTGGTGCATCTTGTCTCCACCGGAACTATGGGTATGCGCTGGTAGAGTTATAGGGAACACCCACAGCTGATGATTAGCTACCTTCACGCCAGCTTTACACAGCGCCGAGACAGAGAACGAGGACACATTACAGCAGAGAATGTAGCCCAGCGGCGAGAGTGACAGCGGGGGACTGGAGCAGAGGAAATCTGCGGCTTATGTACCCGCACTTGACAGTTGCGCAGGGTTCAGCAGCGCAAGAGGAGGAACGGAGCACAGACTGCACTGCAGATGGGACGGCGTTGACGAGACTGACAGTGCAAAGGGGACAAGGGAGAGCGGCGCAGGAGGAGGACCAGAGCACAGATTCCAGTGCACATGGGATGACATCGAGGAGACTGGCAGCGCTGGAGCCAAGAGGGGACAAGGCAGAGCAGCGGAGGAGTGAGTGACACAAGGCGAGAGAGGAAACCCAGCAGGGAGCACACACAGCGCAGGAGTCGAGATGGGACAACGCAGAGTGGCGGGGTGAGTGACAGAGGGTGGGAGGAAAAATTTTGGATGTATGGCTGAGACAGTGACATGAGCCGTGATGGGAGATGATGGCCGAGCGGCATGCCAAGTGATAGCGGGGTCAGGTGTGGACATTGCAGGCTGTTGGGGGAGACTTACAGCAGGGGCCAGAAGCGCAGATGAACGAAGATGGCAGCCCAGCCAGGGAGCACACATGCCAGAACGCCTGGTATCAGCCAATCCGCTGTTGTGGGCGTCACCTGCCCCTCCCCATAAATTCAACCAGGCCAACCTATTCTTCCGGTGGAGACAAGATGCACCAGTACCCTTCCCTGCATTGCACAAGGGCATGCATGTTCCAGCGCTAAAATAGCCAAAGGGAATCAATGTAAGATGAATTAGCATAACAATGCATTTATTTATTGGTGGCAATTAAAAATGTCAGGAATGAATTAATGCAATAAAATATAAGGAAAGCTCTTTTTTGCCCCTGGTTAGGTATTTCTGTGGACACACAATCCTGTTTCTTGGCCACTACATTTTTAAACTTGAACCCTCTGGATTTACTCCTGAGGGATCACCGTAAGGCAGGTGAGTCCGACGGATATCCAGCAGCACTTTGTGACGTTGGCGAATCGGAGAGAAGAATACAAGGGGCCTTTGAAACGGTGACTCCAGGAATATGATGTGCCATCCATTCTGCCACGCTCATCCGTGTACCTCTTTGTATAGTGTTCTGATATACTACCCTGGATACGCCAGCCCGGGTTGCCCTGGATCTTACCCGCAACCCGGGCCCTGCCTACTTGCCTCCACTCCTGGCCAACCCCAGGACCGAGGAAGGGACGCTGGCGTACCTGAGTGGAATAGGTAGAATACCGACAGGAAAGGCAGATGATAATACCAACACGAAACAACACTGATAAAACTGAGGCAGATGGAAAAACCTGGCAGATAGTAACAAAAAAGCAGACAAGCTGACAGAGGCAGGAGACCTACAGATGCAGACTAGCTAACTCTCTGAAGGAAATCAACAACTGGCAGTGATTGCAGATTGCTTTTAAACCAAAGCCTCCCCCCAAAGGCGGAGAGAGGGAGGCAGCCGACTCACAACAGCACATAAAAAGCGAGCTCATGCACGGCAGCTGCACTCACCTGTGCACGCGCACACAGCGCCGCGAGCCACCAGCACACCGCCGGCCAGGCACCCGCACCCCCGGCAGCCGGACCACAAGCCAGGGGGACGCCCCCCAACCGTGGGACCCAGCACCCGCCACCCTGGGTGGAGCCGCAACTGCCGCATGGTAACATATAGTCGCCGATGGTGGTCATTTTGAACACTTTCTGTAAGATAGCAAAAGTTCATTACTTTGTTTCAGCTCCTGTATTTGTCTTTATCCTTTTACAGACAGAAATTATTTGTTATGCTAATTGTCTTACATTGACTCCCTTTGGTTATTTTAGCAGTGAAACAAGCTGCTCTATACACATACCCCCATGCAATACTGGAAAGATGGCTTCTGACCCATGATAGGCATTTCTGTGCACACCCAGTATACAGTATTACAAAAGTTTTTAATTTGATTAATTTAAAAAAATGCTCCCGTGTCCAGATATTGTGTCCAAGTTATAAAAGCTGCATCATCTGCTGTTCTTTTAATTTCAGTCCTTCTCAGATCGTCCACCTAATGTATCCACCGCTGGTGAGAAGAAGTCTCTTCTAGTGTGCAGATTCTTATTGTCAGGCCTGCAGAATAGCAGGAATCAATCGGTCAATCGGTCCCCTGTGTACTGTATAAGACGGACTGAGCATATGTGACCACCAGCATTGGCACTTTAGGTGGAGATTCTGTGAGGGAATTAAAAAAACTCCAGGAGGCACCATAGCAAGTAGGTAAAAGCAATATCTACACTAATATCTAAACTATTCCAGTGGAAAATGAGTTATGTTTTCCCTGATCTAATAGAGTAAAATAATAATTAGGTTACAAGCCTTTTAAACTAGTTAAAAAATATATAATTGGTTTGAACTTTAACTTTAAAATTTGGGGTATATGTATGGAAAAGCACAAGCCATGTTTATATGTGGTGTGAAAACAAGGGACAGCGTGGGGTCAATCAGGGAAACAGGAGCAGGAACTAGGAACAAGCAAAACATTTAGCAGGGGAGCTGTCTAGGGAGCTGAATAGCTCAGCAGATAGAGCTGCCGCCTGGAACACAAGAGCTCCTGAGTTAAGAGCCCTGACAGGAGGTGACAAAAATGTGACCAAATAACCATAAAGTGACATACACGGTGACATAAGGTAAGGTGTGTATAACAGTGACAGGTTTATAAATATACAAGCTCACAGGTTTTCTAACATTATGAAAGTCAATAGAACCTGTACATGTGGTAGTGAACAAGACGTGATGGCTATAACAGCATTGTGACGGAAGTTCATGTAGCAACAGTAAATGATGGAGCACGTGTAAATATGGTAATATGATGGTATTAGTGATAATAAATATGGTTATTGCCAGGGTCAGCATATGGTCTAGTGGCTACCTACTCCCTGTAGTGAACTAATAGATGATCATAGGACCCAATATACTCCTTCTCCCAAGCTATGGTTCACATAGACAGATTCTCCTACTTTTCGGGATTATATGTCAATTGGTCCAAATCAACACTCCTCTATACCGACCTCAACCCAAAAAATGACCCCTGTGTCACCAGGTACGGACTAAAACCGGTCTCATCATTTAAATACCTAGGGATATTTATGCCACACGACCATAACAACGCCATAGCAGAAAACATAACCCCACTTCTAGACAATGTCAAACACAAACTGAAGAGATGGGCCAAGCTACCGCTCTCTGTAGCCGGACGCATAAATCTCATTAAAATGACTATCCAGCCCAAATGTTTATACACACTGCAACACATGCCGGTACGGGTCCCCAAGCGCTATTTCCAATCCTTAAATTCTCTTATTATTACATTTATATGGAACTCCTCCCGCTCCAAGCTAGGCCTGACCACTTTACAAAGGCCCAAAAAACAAGCAGGAATGGCCCTCCCGGACCTTCGACTCTACTATCTGGCAGGACAACTGAGAAACATACGGGCTTGGGTGCTGGACGGGGAACTGCCTATAGCAGATAAACAGCTTGCAAAACAAGTAAAAGGCAATAATCTTCTGAATTATTTGGAATTTCCAGAGTGCACCAACCCCGCCGACACAGTCCCGCTCCATAAATTAGCTCTTGGCGTATGGAGGGAAGTAAAGACGCTACAGCAATACAAAAACACAATACCTGAGCTCCCTCTTTGGGATAACCCGGGCCTTACTGCATTACACTCAGTCCCAGACCCACAATATTGGACGACTCAGGGAATACACACACTGGGTGACATATATACGGAAGAAATACTTCCTACATTCACACAATTACGCGACAGGCTACAATCTCCGCAGCTTCAGCTATTCAGGTATTTCCAGCTAAGACACGCACTAAACTCCCAATTCCCGCCCACTTCAACCCGCATATCCAAATTCCCCACAATCGGTATTCTCAAGTCCCAAGGACCTAAGGGACTAATCTCTGCCCTATACACGCACCTTCTCTCGGCTAAAATAGACCCCAACCCGCCTCCAGCGTACGACAAATGGAAACAAGCCATCCCATCTCTTACACCTGAGGAATGGCAGGACATCTCTGAATCCCACCTGTCAGTTTCCCCAGCTATAAACAATAAATTAATTCAGCTATACATAATCCACCAAGCCTATCTCACCCCCAGTCGTCTACACCAAATGGGCAATACATCCTCAAGCTCCTGTCACAGATGCCGCCAACCTGAGGCGAACTTCTGGCACTTAATTTGGGAATGCCCACTAGTCAACGACTACTGGTCAAAAATAATCGACTTTATAAATTCACTATTACCGTCTCCATTAACTGTCGACCTAGACCCCAAAGTAGCATTATTCGGCCTGCTGGAAGAGGAGATGTGGCCGCACTACATTCGCAGCTTTCTTGAAAAAGCATTATTCCTGGCACGAAAAGCAATAGCCATGAGATGGATGGCCATAGAGGCCCCTTTGGTCCCACACTGGATCCAGCTGGTGAACACCGTCATTTCCTACGAAAAAATAATCTACCAAAACCGAGGTTGCCCAGCCAAATTTCACAAAATATGGGGGAACTGGCTAGACGCCCACTCCACCCTGTCAACGGAGTAAACCCTGAACCCCCACTACACAAACCATTCCCCGCCACCCCCATACCAACCACAAACCCTCCCTACCCCCCCTCTCCTCCTTCTTTTCCTTTCCCCTTTCTTACACTCCTTTCACTCAATAAGAAGCGCCTACAGTCCTGCACTCTACCTTTATCGAAACAAGAACAAAACAGAGCAAAGTTGTTTAAAAGTTAAAAGTTTACTGTTGAAATGATCCATACAGTTTGAGAAATACAGTAATAAAGTAGCATTGATGTACTAATAGCGAATTACATATCTATACCATGTATCTAACAATGCTCTTGTTATTTTTCTGTAATCTGTATTTTGCAATGCACATGTTAATAAAAAAACCGAATTTTAAAAAAAAATAGATGATCATAAAAAATGAAATATGTTCCATGTGTTATAAATCTATATTACCAACCAGATTTACACCCAATATGCAGCAGTATACCGGTAAGCACTGCATTTGCTTCATTCTGCACCTATTTAATCATGACCTGTAGTTTAAAAAGCAGGGCAGTGATTGGGTCTATAGAAAACTAAGTGTTTGAGGACAGGGACATGTTACATAATAAACCTGAGCAATGCATAAGACATTTCTTTTTCAGGCTGTGACAGGCTGACCACTGGGGGAATTATTAAAATGATCTCACATGTAACTCTGGCAGATAATCAGCCGTTGACCCCTGACACCATCTCCTTACTTGGCAGCAAGTTATCATAGGAGTTAATGTACATTGATTATGGAGGCAAACCAGGTCACAAAGTGACACATTTTCCTTTACTTGGCAGGAAAAACAAGGGACGGTGTTTGCGCTTCTGGAAAACCAGAAAAGGCATCGCGTAGGAATGATGTGAGTATGTCAATGCAATCAGGGGACATCTGACCTTAAGTAGTCTTGGAGGGAGGCCAAGAAAACTAAGTATACCCCATTCCTAGAGAATGCATGCTGTGTTTCACTACATGCATGGTTCTGCTGATCTGAAGGATTGGTTTAAAGTCCCAAGACTTGAGTATAATGGAAGTTTACATGTAGGTCACATTACATCTTAAGTTTCAAAATTAGGCTTTTGACAACATATGATGTCGCTGGTGGTGGTTCGACACAAAGTTCAAGATACGAAGCAGCAGATGGAGTAATCAAAGTTTACAATATTTATTGATAAACACAGAAGCGGAAATAAACAATAATAGTATACAAATAAAGGTTACACAATTAAACCTTTTTACTTAGAATCACTTGTGATTAACTACAGCTAACTAGATCCTAAGGATAACACTTTGTGCACAAGTTTGGAATAATTCTGAAACAACAATATCCATGACACTTGACGATTATCATCACCATTTCGCACAGTGTCCGGTTATGGAATATATGGTACAGCAACATAGCTTCCCTTTTGGGGTTAACACTTCAATACAGTCTCTTAGAAAAGTCAGTTTACATATAATGTCCTATTGAATAACACAGTCTATAACTTGGGTTCAAGCTCAGAAACTTGCACTATTCTAGCGCCACCAATATGAGCCCTATCACCTATAGCAAGCCTGCTAACACACTGTTTTCAACCCTTTTCTCGGTGTGCAGACCTACTGGCAGAATGAGGTTCACCTCACTTACAATATGTCTCATGGGAGTACTCATTTCAACCGACCCAGGCTAGAGAAGCACTCCTCCACCATGGCTTCCATAAATCCTTGTCGCTGTTCAGGTGTCCCACTGGTCCGGAGGCACAACACTGGCTTACTTTCTCTATCTTTTAGCTCAAAGCAAAAGGCTGTCTCTAGTCACTGTCCTCCCTCAGCAGCTTCCTCTCAGAACTCTGTTAGGCTCAGCTTCAGCACCACCTCCAGCTCACTTGCTCAGCACTGTTTCTCCACTGTGACTAAGTACAAAAAGGTCCCTTTTATAACCAAGGCCCTAGTCTCTGGAAAATTCCTACTGAGCATGCTCAGTCCCAATGTGCCAAAATTTGGCACAAATTTTTGCGCATGCATTAATTTCGGCCCAAATCACAGTTCATCTCCATGGCAACATTTTAACCCTTTACGGTAGCCCCATACATATACTATAGAAGCAAATGCCTCCATTTTATACAATGTTATGTTTACCAGAAAAGGAAAGTCCATAAGAGACAATGAGAAATGTTTTAAGTCATTTACAAGTGCCCAATTTTAGAATATGCTTTGTACTTACTAAGAAAGAATATCGTTTTTTAGTTGGCCTTGTTGACTAGACATATGAGCTTTCTCTTTGCAGTTTTCAGTACATGAGGGCTAATCTATGAAAAGTAGGGTAAAATAAAAATGGCATATTGCTCAGGTCACCACTATGTTTATGATTACATACTGGATGATTTCAGTTATGGGCCAAAGCCTGAAGTTGCACTTCTAAGATTCCTATTATAAAACTCCCTGATCTGGGTGCAGATTACCAAATACATAGATATCCCAATAAATACAAACCTAATAAGGCATAGTAGGATGTAGATATTGCTATACTTGCTCATCTGAATCCACAGAAGGTCTAAATAACAATGCAACACCCAACAGAAACCAGTTTTAGGGGATATTGACCAAACAACAAAATTGGTAGCACTTCCCTACTTAGTTGTAAATGTGGTGCTATGTCCAAAAGTTACACCATCATTGACTTAAAATAGCAAAATAGTACTAAAACCAAAAACTTGACAGCACATACTAGAGATGTGATTGCAAAAAAATTATGTTATAGGGATATTTAGTATACTTCCAGATGTAGACAAGTGCAATATTTTGGGTGTAAGCCCTTTATCAAGCAAGTAGAAACTAAAACACTGCCAATGCTAGGAAGAAGCATACAGTCACCCATACGGATAGTCAGAGTATCTAGTATCTGGAAGACACTGAAGATGTCATGGAAAAGGGACCACAGATCGCCCAAGGTATATTACCTGTACGTGTTCTTGTCTGTCATTTGTCTGATCCGCCAGTTCCGGTTTTTGTCCATCCAAGATGGTCACTGCAGTTTTCTCTCTAGCTAATGCACACTGTGCACTGCCCTCTGATTGTCCATCGCTGAGCACATGAGCAGCACTGGCCAATTAGCAGGAGTAGTGCATTGGTAGTCTAACACTATCAATGCATTGTGGGGATTAGGTAGACTAAAGATTGTGTTGGCCAACTCGGACAGCCAAAAAATGGGACCAAAAACTGGGAGATCAGACGGACAACAAAGAAGAAAAAGTGCAAGTTATATACCACCTGCCCACTTCTTTCCCAGGACAGAATTTTGTCCCAAAATGGGATGACCACTTTAAGTCTTCTTCACACAACATGGCAATCATCAATGGCCACATTGGTAGAATAAAACATGTCTGGCCAAACAGTATATACTACAGCAGTTATCATGTGGTAGGATTAGTTCATTTTCTTTTAGATGGGTTCATGGGGTCTCATGTACAGTAATATACTGTATAGTGGAAACATATTGTAACAGTGGCCATACACATGAGATAATCATTAAAAAATGATTGGTCATGACAGAGGAATCATAGTTATTAAGACCAGGAGTCTACAAATGGCCTTTTGGAGCCATTATAATGACTGGCAGTCATTAAGGTCATACCGTAGAAGCACAAAATCATAAAAGAATTTTTTCGGCCTCAACCCTCAAAGCCAATACTGATTCTTTCGATATTTTGTTCTCTAAGTTCCCCAAAACCTATACCAATGACCTGTTGACAATGCTGTCAATATCTTAACTATACCTTGGTGCCACTCTGAAGATATTCTCCATTGAAATGCCCATACGGTAGTCTAATTCCAGTATTGGCACTATTAATGCCTAGCAGACTGAAATGAGTGTGAATGGCATGAGTTGGCATGGTCTGTATGACTTTGCATGAGTGGACATTTATAAATAGGCCTGTCCTTTAATCCTATAGTAAGGGTAAGCCGTACATGTGAATAAATGGCAAAATAATGTGTGTATTGGGGCACTGACCTGCTTCTTTCTGAATCTCATTACCAGGAGCATTGCTGAAGACCTCCAGGGAGCATTGATGACCTTTGCACGCAATCTGTTCATCATCCATCAGGAAATATCAGCCCCTAACATGCAGGGAGAAACTAATTTCAAGGTGAGTTGTTAATTAAGTAACGATTTCAGCTCTGTTTTGGCAGTCACTGGGAAGGAACGAATACAGAGGAGCTTCATTCTTCATGAGAACATCTTTCAGTGTCTGGTAATTACTGTCCTGCAAGAGAGGCAGAGAGTTAATGATCGGCACGAGGTTCCTATCACTGGGAGATTATACGTAACAATAAGATGATTTATACTGAAAGGTTACTTCCATCAATAGGGAAATGGGCAGACTCACAGTGAATAGTTAGAGCCAACATTGTTATGGGACATTAAGTTGTAAGTAGATATTACATAACACTTGTAAATTTGAAAGAGTAGCTGCATGAAATATATTCGGAGGGATTATTAGCTCTTTGGCTGTATTGAATAAACAAGAAAACCCTACTGTCTTGCCGCAGAGCACTTTTACCTGAAAGCATTCATGTAAATGGCAACAACGTCACTCAATGGTTAAAGGGAATCTGTCATGTCATTTCTGCTATCTAAGCTAAATGTAGTGTAAGTTTTGGGACACTGCTGTGCGAAGTATTACCTTCTTTTCTCAATTAGTCTGATTAAATACTGGCATTATGAGATATGAGCTTTGATGCACTTCCTGCGTGTTATGTTGGGTGGACTGTCCGATGGCGGTTCAGCTCCTTTTCTGGTTCGGGCTCACCTCCATCTAGTTAACACTTTTCCACCGGAGTGTTGATTGGCATCTCCAGCTCTTGTCCCTGGAAACATCTTGTGTTTCACGTTTTCAGCATATGTGTTGCACCGAGGGATCGAACGCATGCTCAGTGGCTTAGACTCGGGATGGCACATCATGAATGATGTCACGTGCATGCACTGCAGCAAGAGAAGCGGCGCATGCACTGAAAACTTAGACTACAAGACATGTCTAGTAGCCAGAGCTTTCTGAAAGTTTAGTTACGCTATACGTTTAGTTACCACGCACTGTACGATCCACCTGGCATTAGAATATCACACTGGACAGTCCACTCAGCATGAGCATACCGTGCTGGAAGCGCGTCAAGGCTCATATCTCAGGATGGCACATCTAATCAAGACAATAAAAGGTACCATTTTAAACAACTGACCCCACTACATAAGATAGCAAAAATGATGTAACAGGCTCCCTTTAACACTGATGTCTGTCCGGTGCTGGTATGGCGTTTGTATCTCCTCCTCAGGCTTATTTGGGCTTTCTTTAGGTTTCTAGCTTCCTCATAAGTTGACTAAACTTTCAGAAAATTTCTGACATGTTAGAAGTTTTGATTAGTGGGGGTCTGGGTGCTGAGATCCCAACTGATCCTTAAAATGAAGGAGCCTAAGTGCTCAGCCAAGCATTGTGCCCCTTTGACTGAGATCAGCAAGCTGTATACGGACTACAGTAGGCTGTCTGTTGAGCTCATAAGCAGTTCTTCATGCACATCACTCAGATGAGCCCTTCTACCTGCAATTGCTCAAGGCACTGATCAAACTGTGACATGTCAGAAGTTTCTAAAAGTTTATTTCCCCTTTACTATTAAAACATAGTAATGAGTTAAAGGATTTTCTTGTGTTTTGCGGATTTATGACCACTGCAAATAATCAGTCTGCTGCTGCATGAATACACAACTCAGTATATTGGAGATTGCAGCAATGTGGCTGCTGTATGGAATCCTCTGTACAAAGTAGTGGAAGCACAGTGAGCCAAGGGACCAAAGTATTAAGTTAACCCTTTCCAAACCTGTGTTGGACCTTGTCCAACATGCAGAATTTGCTGCATAGCTCCACTGTCGGACAAGATTCGACACATGTATATACAGTATGCCGGGGAGCGCTTTGCTGTGGGAGGCTCTCTGGCACATGTACTCACTGTTAGATGTCCCTGCACTGTAATGTCGGAGGTTCGTTGGCGCGGTGACATAATGCAATATGTCATTGCACCGACATAGTATTCTCGCTGCACAGCGCTTTAAATTCTCGCACTGCCAATTCAAATATTTGAGAGGGAAAGATGGAGAGAGTTAGTGATGATGATATTTAAAAGTGGATTATGGAGGATAGTGATGGCGAAGGAAATTTCAGTGATGAAAGTGATCATGAAGAACGTGTTACTGTTTTCAGTGAGAATACTTTAACTAAAAGCAGTCATCAAGAAGAAAATGTTACAGGTAGCTGGAAGGAATATCATGTCGGTGATGGGGATATTATACATTACCCGTACACAGTGACACAACAGGGATTCACCCTTCCGCAAAGTGTTCGCCAAAGGTAGTGCATGTACCCGAGGGGGCAAGGTGAAGAACATCAGTGATTACATCGACAAGAAATGTGAAGAACTGTATGTTCCTGGAAAAAATGTGCTGCAGATGAGAGCACAGTAGGCTTCAAAAGAAGGGTTCAATTCAGGGGCGTAACTATAGTAGATGCAGGGGATGCGGTTGCACCCGGGCCCAGGAGCCTTAGGGGGCCCATAAGGCCTCTCTTCTCCATATAGGGAGCCCAGTACTATGAATAAAGCATTATAGTTGGGGGCCCTGTTACAGGTTTTGCATTGGGGCGCGGGAGCTTCAAGTAACGCCCGTGGTTCAATTCAAGTGCTACAATCTGAAGAAGCCTACAAAGCGGGGCCTATAAATTTTATACCTGTGTGACTCACAAAATGGCTATGTATTTTCCCACATTCCCTATTATGGCAAGACCACCACAGAAAGTCTTATTCGGCCTGATTTGCCAATTACATCTTGGATTGGGGTTCATTTGAGGTAAGGCTTGCAAGGCCAAACAAGTGGTACAGGCTATCATATATACACCAACCGGTTCTACACAAGCCCTCAACTTGCTTGGGAGTTTCATGACATGAAAATGCATATAACGGAAACACACATGGCTTCTAGAAAGGATTTTCCTAGTGAATTGGAAAAAAAAACTTCAGGAATATCAAGTCTGTGCCTATGAATGCAACAAGAAAATGACATGCCTCTCATTCCAAGACAAGAGGGCAGTTACAATGCTGAGTACATTCTATGGCCTGCAAACACAGTCGGTCACTGGTTATCGGAAGAAACAGCCAGTTCAAATTCAAAAAACAACCATTATTTTGGACTACACAAAGTTTATAGAAGGATTGGATAGAGTTGATCAGTACTGTGGATGCTACGGTTTTACAAGAAGATCCTACAAATGGTGGAAACAATTATTCTTCTGGCTGATGGTAGTTGCAGTTGTGAACAGCTACATCCTTTACTCCTTAGATGAGAAGGAGAGGGGCCACAAAATGCTGACCCACCTTTCATAACGAAAAAAACCTTATTAGTCAGCTTGTGGTCAATGTGAAATGTGATTATTCTCAGTAAGAGAAACCCAGTAATCCTGTAGATATGATACCTTTTAATAGCTAACAAAAAAGATATGATGTTATAGCGAGCTTTTGTACATACTTAGGGCTCTTCTTCAGGCTTAATGGAATAGATCCGAAGAATCATACGTATATATACACTACCGTTCAAAAGTTTGGGGTCACATTGAAATGTCCTTATTTTTGAAGGAAAAGCACTGTACTTTTCAATGAAGATAACTTTAAACTAGTCCTAACTTTAAACAAATGCACTCTATACATTGCTAATGTGGTAAATGACTATTCTAGCTGCAAATGCCTGTTTTTTTGTGCAAAATCTACAAAGGTGAATAGAGGCCCATTTCCAACAACTATCACTCCAGTGTTCTAATGGTACAATGTGTTTGCTCATTGGCTCAGAAGGCTAATTGATGATTAGAAAACCCTTGTGCAATCATGTTCACACATCTGAAAACAGTCTAGCTCGTTACAGAAGCTACAAAACTGACCTTCCTGTGAGCAGATTGAGTTTCTGGAGCATCACATTTGTGGGGTCAATTAAACGCTCAAAATGGCCAGAAAAAGAGAACTTTCATCTGAAACTCGACAGTCTATTCTTGTTCTTAGAAATGAAGGCTATTCCATGCGAGAAATTGCTAAGAAATTGAAGATTTCCTACAACGGTGTGTGCTACTCCCTTCAGAGGACAGCACAAACAGGCTCTAACCAGAGTAGAAAAAGAAGTGGGAGGCCGCGTTGCACAACTAAGCAAGAAGATAAGCACATTAGAGTCTCTAGTTTGAGAAACAGACGCCTCACAGGTACCCAACTGGCATCTTCATTAAATAGTACCCGCAAAACACCAGTGTCAACATCTACAGTGAAGAGGCGGCTGCGGGATTTTGGGCTTCAGGGCAGAGTGGCAAAGAAAAAGCCATATCTGAGACTGGCCAATAAAAGAAAAAGATTAAGATGGGCAAAAGAACACAGACATTGGACAGAGGAAGACTGGAAAAAAGTGTTGTGGACGGATGAATCCAAGTTTGAGGTGTTTGGATCACAAAGAAAAACGTTTGTGAGACGCAGAACAAATGAAAAGATGCTGGAAGAATGCCTGACGCCATCTGTTAAGCATGGTGGAGGTAATGTGATGGTCTGGGGTTGCTTTGGTGCTGGTAAGGTGGGAGATTTGTACAGGGTAAAAGGGATTCTGAATAAGGAAGGCTATCACTCCATTTTGCAACGCCATGCCATACCCAGTGGACAGCGCTTGATTGGAACCAATTTCATCCTACAACAGGACAATGACCCTAAACACACCTCCAAATTGTGCAAGAACTATTTACAGCAGAAGCAGGCAGCTGGTATTCTATCGGTAATGGAGTGGCCAGCGCAGTCACCAGATCTGAACCCCATTGAGCTGTTGTGGGAGCAGCTTGACCGTATGGTACGCCAGAAGTGCCCATCCAACCAATCCAACTTGTGGGAGATGCTTCTAGAAGCGTGGGGTGCAATTTCACAAGCTCACCTCAACAAATTAACAGCTAGAATGTCAAAGGTGTGCAATGCTGTAATTGCTGCAAAAGGAGGATTCTTTGACGAAAGCAAAGTTTGATGTAAAAACAATGTTATTTAAAATACAAATCATTATTTCTAACCTTGTCAATGTCTTGGCTCTATTTTCTATTCATTTCACAACGCATGGTGGTGAATAAGTGTGACTTTTCATGGAAAACACAAAATTGTTTGGGTGACCCCAAACTTTTGAACGGTAGTGTACATATACATATGAAATGGTGCAGACATGGTGTGATTAATTTTCACTTAAAACAATACCAGAACAGGATGACTAAATACTTAATTAGTCCACTGATAAGGGATGTGAAAGTTTCATGTTATCTCTGCTATAGATTTCTCATATTCTCCAGTGATGCATGAATCCACTTCCAATGTTGATTCTAGTTTTAAGACTGTCAAAGATGGTTATAAACGTGTACTCCCAAATTCTTCTGTGATGTTGAAATTTGAAGTTGCCTTTTAATATAGTAACTTTCATACGTTCTATGCTGTATCTATGACTCGAAAAATGCTCAGCGAAGGTAAGTCTGTCTTTCTCTGTTTAATCGTGTGGCGATGAGATCTCCTCCTCGCTTTCAGTTTTTGTCCTATTTCTCCAACATAAAGACCCCCAACAAGACATTTACTGCACAGGATCAGGTACACAACCTCAGACGTGGAAAATGTGAATGTCCCCGGGATCTTGTAGTCCTCCTGTGTGTTGGGGATCCGTATCCTGTCTGCACAGTCATAATATGTGAGCAGGTCTTACAGCTCCTTACATTACAGGGATAAGTTCCTCTTTGTGTGTCAGAGGGTAATGCACTCCTGACTATGAAGTTCCTCAAAATTGAAGGTTGCTGTAACATAGGATGGGAGGGTCCGGGAATATGGTTCTCAGATGGTCATCCTTGTGTGGGGTGTGATGGAGTTTCTTTGCGTTTTTCCTTAGTAACTTTAGCTGTGGATTGTAGGTCACTACTAGAGGTACACAATAGTTTCCTTCCTTCTCTGTGTATCGGGGTAGTGGGTATCCTGGTGGCTTTGGTGATGTGGTCATTAATTGGTGGGATGGTAGGCCTGATTTTAAAAATGCCTTTTTAAGATGGTATAGACGTTCCTTTCTGTCTGTTGGGTTGGAGCAGATCTGGTTGTATCTGATGGTCTGGCTGTAGATGATGGATTATTTCAGGTTTGGGATGGAAACTGTCCCCTCTGAGGTATGTGGGACGATCAATAGATTTTTGATACGGGGATGTCTGTATTGAGTTGTTTATATTTTATGGTGGTGTCCAGAAAGTTGATTTCCGTATACGAATAGCTTAATGTCAGGTTTCTGGTGGGGTGAAATGCATTGAATCTCTCATGGAATTTTATTAGTTCTTGTTTGGTGTTGGTCCAGATGATTATGCCATCAATGTAGGGGAATTGGGCCAATTGTTTGATGGAATAGGAGGCCAGAAAGTCACTCTCCAGTTTTGCCATGAAAGGGTTGGCATATTGCGGTGCCATTTTACTGCCCATGGTGGTTCTGGTGAGTTGCAGGTATATCTCCAATGCTTACATGTAAAATTATTAAAAAACATATACAGAATATATTAAATATAAATTAAAAATTCTGTAGAAGATTTTAGGAGATGATTATCACCCAGAGGCTGTGAGTAAAGTCATGGAGGTGTATCTAAAGCTAACATGGGGCATTTCTTCTCTGCAGCATAGTAATTTCATATGATAGTTAATGTACACATATCTGGCATCACTACACATGGGTGGGATTATTTTTTTGGACTAAATATTATTGATTGAATGAAATACTTTAACACAGATGTTGAAAAAAAGAGAAAAATATATAATTTTAATCAATTTTATTAAAGAAATGTTGTAATAAATGTGGGTAACAAAGATAAAATCAGTAAGAAAAAAAGAGTCTTGTATCAAACATCTAATATGTGTCATGATATCATGGCTGCCCTCTCCAAATTATAGTTCTCTCTAGAAGGGATCATTTTATACAAGTTGTATGTGTTCCACAACTAAAAAAAACTAAAACTTTTAGAATGCAGCATTCTAAAGGCTGAAACTTTGCTCTGCGCATTAAAGGGGTTGTCCCGCGAAAGCAAGTGGGGTTATACACTTCTGTATGGCCATATTAATGCACTTTGTAATGTACATTGTGCATTAATTATGAGCCATACAGAAGTTATCAGAAGTTATTCACTTACCTGTTCCGTTGCTGGCGTCCTCATCTCCATGGTGCCGTCTAATTTTCGCCGTCTAATGGCCAAATTAGACGCGCTTGCGCAGTCCGGGTCTTCTGCTTTTCTCAATGGGGCTCCGTGTAGCTCCGCCCCGTCACGTGCCGATTCCAGCCAATCAGGAGGCTGGAATCGGCAATGGACCGCACAGAAGCCCTGCGGTCCACCGAGGGAGAAGATGCCGGCGGCCATCTTCAGCAGGTAAGTAAGAAGTCACCGGAGCGCAGGGATTCAGGTAAGCGCTGTCCGGTGATCTTTTTTAACCCCTGCATCGGGGTTGTCTCGCGCCGAACGGGGGGGTTGAAAAAAAAAAAAAACCCGTTTCGGCGCGGAACAACCCCTTTAAGGCCAAAAACAACTGCGGTCTTGAAAGATTAACATTTGAAGGCCTCGGGGAAAGAATGAAGAAAATCAATTTTTTTACGTTTTTAAACCAAACCTGCTATTTTGTAGATTAATATTGTAGAATGCGTTGGTGAAGGCAGATAAATTAAAAATGATCATAGTCCATTCCAGAGCTGTGAAAAGGAAACACGGTTTCTGGAAGAATAATGAATTGCAGACTTTCAAACACTTTGTGCCAACGGAATACCATGATTACTATGACAATTTGCCACAATCGGCCAATATTCCAGATGATGATAAAAGGAAAGATAAAGACAGTTTTCTTTTAAATATATAACTTTCAGCAATGCTTTCAGCTTTAGGAATCTTCCTTGCATGTATTGTAGTATTCAAAATTCCATTTTAGGCCTAGTGCCCACGGCCGTGACGGGCTCCGCAAGCGGAATTCCGCAGTGGAGCCCGTCACGGTGCCCCCCCAGAGACCCCATACTTACCTCCGGATCCGCCGCCCGACGTCCCACATGACGCTTCTGCGCGCATGCGCAATAGAGCGCATGACGCGTCGGCAGCGTCATGTCACACGCCCACAGCGTCACATGGCGCGGCTGGCGGTAGGCTACAGCGGAAGATAGCATGACGGACGGCTTCCATTGACTGCAATGGAAGCTGTCCACGTACACCCGCGGCAAATAGAACATGCCGCGGGTGAGGACGTGTGATTTCACGGTGCGGAATTCCGCACCATGAGCATTGCGCTATTAGGTTCAATAGAACCTAATAGCTGCGGGGCAACGCAGCGGATTTCCGCTGCGTAAAACGTGCTGGAAATCCGCCCGTGGGAATTAGGCCTTATACTATAAGCTTTATGAGTTGTGAAACTTTCAACTTAAAATTATCAATTTGTAGTAAAACTGGACTATGTGATCATTCTTCCTCTGAGCATGTCCATATATTAGTATGTGCTTTATTTTATTAACCCGTTAGAGACCACAATACGCCTTTTTACTGACCTCACTAATAGGCTTTAAACTTGCACATACATTTTTTTTCTATTTATTTAAACAATAATTTTCATTAAAATCTTTCCAATATACAAAAGAATAACAGTATGAAAAATTATTTTCCTGTATTATCAATGAGTTATCACTTACAATATTTGATCTGGTTTGATAAACGATACCGAGTTTTGGTGTTCCAATATAACCAGAGTTTTCTCCGCCTTTAATTGCTGTATTTTTGGCAGCAGCAATTCACTGGTAACAGTGGCCTGGCCAGGGCCATTTAAGGTCAGAGGAAGGGAGGAGCGAGAAGGGGATGTTTCAGGGGAAGGGGGATTCTTCTCTCTTGGGGTGATGACCCAAAAAGGGAAGGCGGGAGCTCTGAACCTATGTTTTGGGTATTACAGTTATAGAGGTTGTTGGGCCAATCCCTGTTGAAGGGAGGGCATAATCTATCCATTGGGTCCAAATACCCAGGAACCTATTATACCGGTCTTTTAATAGCAATGTTAACTTTTCATTGACTAGATACCAGTTCATATGACGCTTAACCTCCAAAAAGGCCTTACGCCAAGATTTAGTGATAGTTTGTTTTGTGGCTAAAAAGAAATACAAGATTAGTTTTTTGGAGGGTGGGGGTATATTTTCGATCCTCTTATTTAACAGGGCTTCCCATACGTTTTTTCTCAGGTCATGATAGGTTACAGTATAAATTAGGAAATGTGTCTTAATCCAGAGTCTTTTGACTCGAGGGCAGGACCACAATATGTGGAACTAGTATCCTGGGGAGGAGCACACATAAAACTTTTTAAGGCAGTAGCTTGGCTGACTAGATGAGCGAGCGTACTCGTCCGAGCTTTATGCTCGTTCGAGCATTAGGGTACTCGAGACGAGCACCATGCGGTGTTCGAGTCACTTCCATTTCCTTCCCAGAAAAGTTTGCGCTGTTTTCTGGCCAATAGAAACACAGGGAAGGCATTACAACTTCCTCCTGTGAAGTTCCAGCCCTATCCCACCCCCCTGCAGTGAGTGGCTGGGGAGATCAGGTGACACCCGAGTATATAAACTGGGGCCGGCCGCGGCTTGCCACAGATGCACGCTGAGAGACATTAGGGAAAGTGCCGTCCTGCTGTAGCTGCTATAGGGAGATTGTTAGGCTGTTATCTTTGTCTTCAAGAACCCCAACGGTCCTTCTTAGGGCCACATCTGACCGTGTGCAGTACTGTTGAGGCTGCTTTTAGCAGTTTAGCACATTTTTTTTGTATATCGGGCGTGCAGACCATAGCGTCCTCAGTCTGCAGTCATTTTACTGAGTAAAGGGGCAGTACTGGTGAGGCAGGGACAGTGGTACAGGGAAAGAGATATACTAGCTATATAGGCAGTGGGTTTTTTCAAAAAAATTGGAAAAAAAAATCTTTGGGCTGCCTGTGACCGTGTTCAGTTTACTGCGTGTCTGCTGTGGGTAGTAGTCGCTCACTATTACCTAGCTAGGTGTTACTGCAGCCTTGCGCATAATTTTTTCTGGCTGCACTGTGCTTTCAATAACCACAGTCATCCTCCAACAGGGAAATCCATATACAGGCTATATAGGCAGTGGGCTTTTTCCCAAAAATTGGAAAAAAATACTATATTTGGGCTGCCTGTGACCGTCTTCAGTTTACTGCGTGTGTGCTGGGGGTAGTAGTCGCTCATTATTACCCAGCTAAGCCTGTGACCGTCTACAGTTTACTGCGTGTCTGCTGGGGGTAGTAGTCACTCACTATTACCCAGCCTTGCGCATAATTTTTTCTGGCTGCACTGTGCTTTCAATAACCACAGTCATCCTCCAATAGGGAAATCCATATACAGGCTATATAGGCAGTGGGCTTTTTCCCCAAAATTGGATAAAAATACTATATTTGGGCTGCCTGTGACCATCTTCAGTTTACTGCGTGTGTGCTGGGGGTAGTAGTCGCTCATTATTACCCAGCTAAGCCTGTGACCGTCTACAGTTAACTGCGTGTCTGCTGGGGGTAGTAGTCGCTCATTAATACCCAGCCTTGCGCATAATTTTTTCTGGCTGCATTGTGCTTTCAATACCCACAGTCATCCTCCAACAGGGAAATCCATATACAGGCTATGTAGGCAGTGGGCGTTTTCCCAAAAATTGGAAAAAAATACTATATGTGGGCTGCCTACTGCATGTCTGCTGGGGGTAGTAGTCGCTCATTATTACCCAGCTAAGCGTTACAGCAGGCTTGCGCATAATTGTTTCCTGGCTCTGCTGTGTCCGTTACATGATCGCCGTCATCCCGCCAGAGGGAAAGAGTATACATATATACGCTGCATACGGTGTCTATCTGGTTTTTCACCTCACCATTTAAAAAAATTGAAGCAAAATACTTAAGGCCTACCATTGGCCTTTGGCCACTTGACTGGTTCTGCCCTGTGAATTCCAGTAGCTCAGTCATACGCACCTAGGTTTGACTACAGGCTTGCGCATAATTGTTTCCTGGCTCTGCTCTGCGTTCCGTAAGCGAAGTCAGCCTCCAACCACAGGCCAATAAGTGGCACATTTAATTACAGTGTTCTGTTTCTGCTTTACTCGTAATACACCATGCTGAGGGGTAGGGGTAGGCCTAGAGGACGTGGACGTGGACACGGGCGAGGATGCGGAGGCCCAAGTCAGGGTGTGGGCACAGGCCGAGCTCCTGGTCCAGGTGTATCGCAGCTGACTGCTGCGGGATTAGGAGAGAGGCAAGTTTCTGGGGTCCCCAGATTCATCTCATAATTAATAGGTCCACGCGGTAGACCTTTATTAGAAACTGAGCAGTGTGAGCAGGTCCTGTCGTGAATGGCAGAAAGTGCATCCAGCAGACTATCCACTGTCACCACCCAGTCTTCTACGCCGTCCACTGCTGCATCCCTGAATCCTCTTGCTGCTGCTCCTCCCTTCTCCCAGCCTCCTCCCTCCCAGCAAATGACACACTCAGAAGAGCAGGCCGGCTCCCAGGAACTGTTCTCGGGTCCCGGCCTTGAGTGCGAAAAAATGGATCCTCTATCACCTGAGGAGTTTCTCATGACCGATGCTCAACCTTTGGCAAGTTCCCGGGATCCAGGTGAGGAGACTGGGGACTTCCGGCAACTGTCTCAAGAGCTTTCAGTGGGTGAGGAGGACGATGACGATGAGACAGTTGTCTATCAGTGAGGTAGTAGTAAGGGCAGTAAGTCCGAGGGAGGAGCGCACAGAGGATTCGGAGGAAGAGCAGCTGGACGATGAGGTGACTGACCCCACCTGGTTTGCTAAGCCTACTGAGGACAGGTCTTCAGAGGGGGAGGCAAGTGCAGCAGCAGGGCAGGTTGGAAGAGGCAGTGCGGTGGCCAGGGGTAGAGGCAGGGCCAGACCGAATAATCCACCAACTGTTTCCCAAAGCGCCCCCTCGCGCCATGCCACCCTGCAGAGGCCGAGGTGCTCAAAGGTGTGGCAGTTTTTCACTGAGAGTGCAGACGACCGACGAACTGTGGTGTGCAAGGTTTGTTGCGCCAAGATCAGCTGGGGAGCCACCACCACCAGCATGCGCAGGCATATGATGGTCAAGCACCCTACAAGGTGGGTCGAAGGCCGTTCACTGCCTCCGGTTTGCACCACTGCCTCTCCCCCTGTGCCCCAACCTGCCACTGAGATCCAACCCCCCTGTCAGGACACAGGCACGACCGTCTCCCGGCCTGCACCCACACCCTCACCTCCGCTGTCCTCGGCCCCATCCAGCAATGTCTCTCAGCGCAGCGTCCAGCCGTCGCTAGCGCAACTGTTTGAGCGCAAGCACGCACCCGCATGCTCAAGCGTTAAACGTGCACATAGCCAAATTGATCAGCCTGGAGATGCTGCCGTATAGGCTTGTGGAAACGGAGGCTTTCAAAAACATGATGGCGGCGGCGGCCCCGCGCTACTCGGTTCCCAGTTGCCACTACTTTTCCCGATGTGCCGTCCCAGCCCTGCACGACCACGTCTCCCGCAACATTGTACGCGCCCTCACCAACGCGGTTACTGGCAAGGTCGACTTAACAACGGACACGTGGACAAGCACAGGCGGGCAGGGCCACTATATCTCCCTGACGGCACATTGGGTGAATTTAGTGGAGGCTGGGACCGAGTCAGAGCCTGGGACCGCTCACGTCCTACCCACCCCCAGAATTGCGGGCCCCAGCTCGGTGCTGGTATCTGCGGCGGTGTATGCTTCCTCCACTAAACCACCCTCATCCTCCTACGCAACCTCTGTCTCGCAATCAAGATGTGTCAGCAGCAGCACGTCGCCAGCAGTCGGTGTCGCGCTGTGTAGCAGCACAGCGGTGGGCAAGCGTCAGCAGGCCGTGCTGAAACTACTCAGCTTAGGAGAGAAGAGGCACACGGCCCACGAACTGCTGCAGGGTCTGACAGAGCAGACCGACCGCTGGCTTTCGCCGCTGAGCCTCCAACCGGGCATGGTCGTGTGTGACAACGGCCGTAACCTGGTGGCAGCTCTGCAGCTCAGCAGCCTCACACACGTGCCATGCCTGGCCCACGTCTTTAATTTGGTGGTTCAGCGGTTTCTGAAAAGCTACCCACACTTGTCAGACCTGCTCGGAAAGGTGCGCCGGGTCAGCGCACATTTCCGCAAGTCCAACACGGACGCTGCCACCCTGCGGACCCTTCAACTTCGGTTTAATCTGCCAGTGCACCGACTGCTGTGCGACGTGCCCACAAGGTGGAACTCTACGCTCCACATGTTGGCCAGGCTCCATGAGCAGCGTAGAGATATAGTGGAATACCAACTCCAACATGGGCGGCGTAGTGGGAGTCAGCCTCCTCAATTCTTTACAGAAAGAGTGGGCCTGGTTGGCAGACATCTGCCAGGTCCTTGGAAACTTTGAGGAGTCTACCCAGATGGTGAGCGGCGATGCTGCAATCATTAGCGTCACCATTCCTCTGCTATGCCTCTTGAGAAGTTCCTTGCAGAGCATAAAGGCAGATGCTTTGCGCTCGGAAACGGAGGCGGGGGAAGACAGTATGTCGCTGGATAGTCAGAGCACCCTCATGTCTATATCTCAGCGCGTTGAGGAGGAGGAAGAGGAGGTGGAGGGGGAGGAGCAGGGGGAAGAGACAGCCAGGCCCACTGCTGAGGGTACCCATGCTGCTTGCCTGTCATCCTTTCAGCGTGTATGGCCTGAGGAGGAGGAGGAGGAGGATCCTGAAAGTGATCTTCCTAGTGAGGACAGCTATGTGTTGCGTACAGGTACCCTGGCACACATGGCTGACTTCATGTTAGGATGCCTTTCTCGTGATCCTCGCGTTAGACGCATTCTGGCCACTACGGATTACTGGGTGTACACACTGCTCGACCAACGGTATAAGGAGAACCTTTCCACTCTCATACCCGAAGAGGAAAGGGGTTCGAGAGTGATGCTATACCACAGGACCCTGGTGGACAAACTGATGGTAAAATTCCCATCCGACAGCGCTAGTGGCAGAAGGCGCAGTTCCGAGGGCCAGGTAGCAGGGGAGGCGCGGAGATCAGGCAGCATGTACAGCGCAGGCAGGGGAACACTCTCCAAGGCCTTTGCTAGCTTTATGGCTCCCCAGCAAGACTGTGTCACCGCTCCCCAGTCAAGACTGAGTCGGCGGGAGCACTGAAAAAGGATGGTGAGGGAGTACGTAGCCGATCGCACGACTGTCCTCCGTGACGCCTCTGCTCCGTACAACTACTGGGTGTCGAAGCTGGACACATGGCCTGAACTCGCGCTGTATGCCCTGGAGGTGCTTGCTTGCCCTGCGGCTAGCGTCTTGTCAGAGAGGGTGTTTAGTGCGGCTGGGGGAATCATCACGGATAAGCGTACCCGCCTGTCAACTGACAGTGCCGACAGGCTTACACTCATAAAGATGAACAAAGCCTTGATTTCCCCAGACTTCTCTTCTCCACCAGCGGACAGCAGCAGTACCTAAACAATACGTAGGCTGCACCCGCGGATGGAAGCATCGTTCTCTATCACCATAAAAAACGGGGACCTTTTAGCTTCATCAATCTGTGTATTATATTCATCCTCCTCCTCCTGCTCCTCCTCCTGAAACCTCACATAATCACGCCGAATGGGCAATTTTTCTTAGGCCCACAAGGCTCAGTCATATTACTTTTGTAAACAATGTTTATACGTTTCAATTCTCATTAAAGCGTTGAAACTTGCACCTGAACCAATTTTTATTTTAACTGGGCTGCCTCCAGGCCTAGTTACAAATTAAGCCACAGTAACCAAAGCGATTAATGGGTTCCACCTGCCCTCTTGGTTGGGCATGGGCAATTTTTCTGAGGTACATTAGTACTGTTGGTACACCAATTTTTTTGGGCCCTCGCCTACAGTGTAATCCTAGTAATTTTTATGGGCTTCGCCTGCACTCATGGTACAGCAAGGTGTGTGGGGTTGGCCTACACTTTTGCTACATAAATGTAACTGGGGCCTTGTCTATACTGCAACTACTGAAATGTGAAAGAGACTTATCTCCCTAAATTGCTGCAACGGGAATGTTACTGTGGCCTGTCTTGACTGCTACCACTACTGAAATGGAACTAATACTGTGTTCCACCTATACTGCTGCTTCGGAATTGTTACTGGGGCCTGTCTTGACTGCTACTATTACTAAAATGGAACTAAGACTGTGCTCCCCCTATACTGCTGCTAGTGACATGTTACTGGGGCCTGTCTAGACTGCTACTACTACTGAAATGGAACTAATACTGTGCTCCCCCTATACTGCTGCTAGTGATATGTTACTGGGGCCTGTCTAGACTGCTACTACTACTGAAATGGAACTAATACTGTGCTCCCCCTATACTGCTTCTAGTGATATGTTACTGGGGCCTGTCCAGACTGCTACTACTACTCAAATGGAACTAATACTGTGCTCCCCCTATACTGCGGCTAGTGATATGTTACTGGGGCCTGTCTAGACTGCTACTACTACTGAAATGGAACTAATACTGTGCTCCCCCTATACTGCTGCTAGTGATATGTTACTGGGGCCTGTCTAGACTGCTACTACTACTGAAATGGAACTAATACTGTGCTCCCCCTATACTGCTGCTAGTGATATGTTACTGGGGCCTGTCTTGACTGCTACTATTACTGAAATGGAACTAATACTGTGCTCCCCCTATACTGCTGCTAGTGATATGTTACTGGGGCCTGTCTAGACTGCTACTACTCCTGAAATGGAACTAATACTGTGCTCCCCCTATACTGCTGCTAGTGATATGTTACTGGGGCCTGTCTAGACTGCTACTACTACTGAAATGGAACTAATACTGTGCTCCCCCTATACTGCTGCTTTGGAATTGTTACTGGGGCCTGTCTTGACTGCTACTATTACTGAAATGGGCGGTTGGGCAGCATGTTACCCAGGAGAAGTGGCAGCGGAGTGTCAAGCAGGCAGTGATTGTGCTTTGTTGGAGGTAGTGTGGTGCTTAGCTAAGGTATGCATTGCTAATGAGGGTTTTTCAGAAGTAAAAATTGTTGGGGGGGGGGCACTCTTGCCGCTATTGTGGCTTAATAGTGGGACCTGTGAACTTGAGATGCAGCCCAACATGTAGCCCCTCGCCTGCCCTATCCGTTTCTGTGTCGTTCCCATCACTTTCTTGAATTTCCCAGATTTTCACGAATGAAAACCTTAGCGGAGCATAGGTCCCATACAAAAATGCTCGGGTCGCCCATTGACTTCAATGGGGTTCGTTACTCGAAACGAACCCTCGAGCATCACGGGAAGTTCGACTCGAGTAATGAGCACCCGAGCATTTTGGTGCTCGCTCATCTCTACTGACTACTGACAGCCAGGTTCCTGCTCTAAGTGCCAGTAGCAGAGAAACTTCAGATCGTGGCAGTTTAACTCCTTACATGGCAGTCACAGAGTTTAACTCCTTACATGGCACAACCAATTGCAACTGTAGTATATTAGTAGATGACAGGGAAAGGGGGGTCCTTTAGGCACCCATTTGTACCCTGCAATGCAATCGCAAAGTACCAAGAGGTTCTCATGGCAGCCAGAAACATAACAAAGGTCTCCAGGTCTGCCAGGTAACTCAGCCTATGCTGTAAAAACAAAACCCCAAAACAATGGCAGAATTTCTGGATGATTTTCCATCTACTGCCTTCCCCCACCCGAACAAAGAAATGTGATTAAAAGTTATACAGCACATTATGCACACCAGAGTGGTGCCATTAAAAAATACAACTCACTCCCCCCCCCCCAAAAAAAATCAGCAGGCTCTCCTATTACTGTCAACGAGTTCTGTCTCTTGTAATGTGTTGATGTAAATGACTTGGTCCTTAAGGCACAAAATAGGCTGGTCTTTAAGCATCATTTATAGTACTAGTCTCATCATATAGGGCAGAAAGACCATTAGGGGCCCCTTAGTCTACAGGGTATGACCACAACCTCTGCTCCTCTATAGTTACACCTCTGACAGTAAAGAGGTCACAGCAATGGATAAGTTTAAAACATGATACAAAACCTATTGTAGTCCCTAAACCTGTAATGTTATAATGCCTTGTTCCTTCTATGAACATTACGGAGGTTTCTATCCAGTAACACATGATATTCACCTTCTAATTCCCAGGAAACAGTGCAGGAAATTGAAACAATTCTTGGCGTCACAGAAGAAAATAAACTGAAATTTGAAGAATAATGTAAGACTATTCCTCAAACGCCAAGTTTAAAGATGGACTATAGGCTATAGCGATCAAGAAAATGGAGCGCATAAAATATTCACACGAGAAGGTCAACTGTGACGGGAGACAAATCCGGAAGAAAGAGCATATTAACCAGCACTTAATCCAGATTAAGAATAGATCATGCTATTTTAATCACCATTTAGAATGTATATGTGTTTAACGTATAATTGTATCTTCTATAATCGGGTACCAGAAGGGTATTATGAAAATCCTAACTAACAAGGGAAGGCTTTGGAGCTCAAATAAAGACTACACTTAGCACAGAAATAAATGTGCAAGCTGACAACACGTACCAACATCCTGTTTGGAATCAACCAGATTGTAGAATGGAAAAGTATTCTCTATCCGTATGAGTTCCAGGATACAATGCTGTTTATTTTTAAAGATCCTGGACGGCCAATAATAATATTTCTACAGACTGAGTTTCTAATCCTTTGGATAATTTTGTGCTCCAGTATTATATTTGTTTTGCTATTTTGTATTGTCTTGTATTTTCACTGTTTTAAAGGGCTTTTCCAGCTCAAAATAAAAAAATACTCCGGGTAGGTCATCAGTAGCTGATTGACAAGGGTCCAGAACCATTCGCCTGGCTGCTGTTACAGTATATGAAGCAGGAGGCAGATCGCTCCGAACATTTTACAGTGGCCTGGTGTGGTATTGCAGGCACAGCTCCCATTATGTGAATGTGAGCTGCACCTGCAGTACCATTCCGGGGCAATGCACAATGTATGGAGCTATCTGCTTCTGGCTCCATACACCGTGACAGCGGCTTAGCGAACAGCTGATTGACAGGAGTCCCGAGGAGCAGACCACTGCAGATCAGCTATTGATGACTCTCCATAGAATAGGTCATTAGTTTTTTTAGTGCTGGAAAACTCCTTTAATTTACTCTTAAAGGGCTACTTTGCCAACCACATTTTTTTCCATCCCTGAGCCCCTTCAACCTGATTGTCACACTCTGAATGCCTCCTATGTATACTGCAGTCACTTCCATGCAGTACAGACTCCAGTCTGATGCTTAGCAGGCATCATCTTCATGCTGAGATATGTCTATGCTTTTTCTTTCTCTATTGTGTGCTATCAATACAAGGATGCAATAGCACAGTATTACATAAGCAGCTGGAAACTGTACCTTCTATGCCTGCAGGGAGGACAGTGTGATTATCACTACTCGGCACATTAACCAAAATAAGCTACTGACGATAAATATACAGTCAGGAGGCTGAACTATCATCTCATTCACTATAAGTGTGTGACAGGTGTCTCTATATAAGCAGTATCAGTGATAGGAGTTTCTGTTCTCCCCTCTGTGAATAGCTTGTTTGGTAGGGTCCATCGCACGGGACTGAAAAACTGAGTTGTTGAGAGAACATAAAGCCAAATAAATCTCAGGCGGTCAGAATGAGATCACGTAACTCACCTTAGGAGAAGGAGACCAGAAGTTTTCAATAGAAAGGAACAACTAACCAAGGTAATACTAGCCGAAATATATACTGGGGGACTAAATAAATGAAAAATCAATTACACCTAGTAGCTGTTTAAGACTACATTTTTTTCTCTATAAAATAATAATCATTGGACAAGGGAATGCTGCGGGACTAATCTCTACATGGCTTACACACAATAACTACATGCCTTACACACAGTAACTACATGCCTTACACACAGCAACATTATCTTCTCATGGTTGCCTCGAAGCAGCTACGTTAAGTTGGTAGAACTTAATAACATAGTAAGTTAGAATAAAAAAGACATATGTCCATCTAATTCAGCTTATTACCCAATGTTGATCCAGAGGAAGGCAAAAAAAAAACAATGACGTGGAAGCCAATTTTCCTCATTTAAGGTAAAACAAATTCCTTCCTGACTCCTAGTCTGGCAATTGGAATAATCCCCGGATCAATAAGCCTTAATTAGTGATTATAACCTGTAATACTGTAACCCTCAAGAAAGGCATCCAGGCCCCTCAAACTCTTTTAAAGAGTTCCACATCACCACGTCCTGAGGCAGACTGTTCCATAGTCTCACTGTTCTTACAGTAAAAAAAAACAACCCTTCTGTGTTGGTGTAGAAACCTTTCTCTATTCGTAGAGGGTGCCCCATTGTTACAGTCACAGTCCTGGGTATAAAAAGATCTTGTGAGAGATATCTGTATTGTCCCCTAATATATCCATACATAATTATTAAGTTGCCCCTCAGATGTCTTTTTTTTAAAGTGAATAACCTCAATTTTGAGAATCCCTCTGGGTATTGTAGTCCGCCTATTCCATTTATTACTTTAGTTGCCTGAGTTTGAATCCGCTCAAGGTCTGATATGTACTCCTTGAGTACTAGTGCCCAAAACTGTACACAGTATTCCATGTGTGGTCTGACCAGTGACTTGTAAAGAAGAACAATGTTCTCCTCATGCGCTCCTAGACCTCTTTTGATGCACCCCATGATCCTATTTGTCTTGGCTGCAGCTGCCTGACACTGGGTACTCCAGTTAAGTTTATATTTAACTAAAACCCCCAAGTCCTTCTCCATGTCAGTGTTACCCAGTGGTTTCCCATTTAGTGTGTAATGGTGACATGTATTTCCCTGCCCATGTGCAGAGCCTTACATTTATCAGTGTTAAACCTCATTTCCCACATTTCTGCTCAAACCTTCAATTTATCCAGATCCATTTGCAACCACGTTGTGTCCTCTCGTTACTTTACATAGTTTTGTGTCATCAGCAAATTGATATTTTACTGTGCAATCCTTCTACCAGGTCATTAATAAATATATTAAAAAAGAATACAGCCCAACACTGCCCCCTGTGGTACCCCACTAGTAACGGTGACCCAATCAGAGTATGTACCGTTAATAACCACCCTCTGCTTTCTATCACTAAGACAGTTACTTACCCACTTACACACATTTTCGCCCAGACCAAGCATTCTGATTTTGTATACCAACCTTTTATGCGGCACAGTATCAAATGCTTGGGAAAAGTCAAGATATACAGATCTAGTGACTCTCCCGGGTCCAGTCTAGAACTTACCGCCTTGTAGAAGCTGATCAGGTTGGTTTGACAGGAGAGATCTCTCATAACTCCATACTGATATGGCGTTATGCAGCTATTCTCATTGAGATACTCCAGGGTAGCATCTCTTAGAAACTCTTCAAACATTTTACCCACAACAGAAGTAAAACTTATCGGCCTGCAGTTTCTGGGTTCACTTTTCAACCCCTTTTTGAATATTTCGTCACTGACCTTTTTGAATATTGGCACCACATTAGCTATGCGCCAATCCAGTGGAACACAGCACAGCTGCATGCACTGCCCATTGAGATGCAGGCAATCCCTATGATATAACTTTTAGCCAACAGCAAAGTCGGACCAGTTATCCAGGAACCCAAACCTATTCATCTTTTTACTGGAGAAGACATTCCCTTAGCAGTCAAAGAGCATGGTATGCTGTAGCTAACATGCTAATTCTGTGGTGGCATTCCCCTAATCTGCCAATTTTGTAAACTTCTTGAGATGTGCCACTTGGTACAGTTGTATCTTGTCTCCACCAGAAGAATAGTGGAGACAAGCTGCAAGCCCACAACCAGCGCCCACAATTTGATTGACTGGGGCGGAGAATGGGTTAAGGCAGTCTCCGCTGGTATCTAGCTAGTGTCCCATGTGTGCTCCAAACTCCGCAGTCATATTTCCCCTGGCAACCTTCTTCCCTTGCAGCTTCGGTGCTGTGAATCCCCCCTACCCCCACTGTGAATATCCCCACCTGTCAACCCCTGAAGGTGGCACTGCTCTGGCCTCCTAGCTCCGCTGTCATATCCCCCCCCCCACACAGCGACCTGTCATTCACCCCACCCCCACATTCCCCCGCTGTCACTGCCCCCGGCGCTCTGCCTTCTCCTGTCCCTGCTCTGCCACAGTTGGTCACCTGCTGTCAGTCTCCTTGCCGCCCTTGCATAATGGTTGCAATATATGACGTAAGCAAGGAGACTCACAGAACTGGAGCTGGGAAGGAGACAAGGGACAGTGGCGGAGGGGTGAGTGACACCAGGTGGGAGGGGAGATAATGGGCACCCATTCTCCGGCCCAGCCAATCAAATTGTGGGCATTGGTTGTCGGCGTGCAGCTTGTCTCCACCAATTCTTCTGGTGGAGACTAGATACAACAGTACTGTGCCACTTTAGGACTAGCCTTCCTGGGTCTCTTCCCTCTATCCCTTCTTCTATCACCCAGCTAGCTAGCTGCCCCGATCATCCTGCACTTCCATACTACCATCTACCCCCAGATCTGCCCCAGTGAGTGCCTGCTCAGTGAGCAGCAAACTCCTTTACAAGTTGTCAATGAATTTCAGTGTTGCAAGCTGCACTTTTAGATCCACAATCTGGGTTTCCAAATTCACAACATGCTCACATCTCATACAGCAGTATGCACTCTCGAACAGCTGTTCCAGGACTGCATACACAGCACAAGATGTACACTGGACGGCATTGTCAATCATGGAGCACATTCTAAATTGGGATCATACAGATAGATTAGATGATGGTATATGCAAAAATTAAAATAGATAAACAGTAAGTAAATACAAGTGACTCTTCCAAAGTCCCTGAATCCAAAGTAACTAATGTCAAGTCACTCACTTTTGAAACAACACACTTTAAAAAAAAAACAGCTCTCACACTTTTTTGCTTGCCTAAAGACCCATTTATACAAGACGAATGTTGGACAAACAATGCCCGAGACTCGTCCCACAAATACCCGCTCACGTGCTTTTGTACAGGAGCTAGTATCGTTTCTTCACAGTGGGGCGGCTGCAGGAGATTTCTCTCCTCGCTCTCCCCCGCCCCTCTCCATTCACTTAAAGGGGTTGTCCCGCGCCGAAACGGGTTTTTTTTTTTTTCAACCCCCCCCCCCCGTTCGGCGCGAGACAACCCCGATGCAGGGACTGAAAAAAAGAACAGCACAGCGCTTACCTGAATCCCCGCGCTCCGGTGACTTCTATACTTACCGGCTGAAGATGGCCGCCGGGATCCTCTACCTCCGTGGACCGCAGCTCTTCTGTGCGGTCCATTGCCGATTCCAGCCTCCTGATTGGCTGGAATCGGCACGTGACGGGGCGGAGCTACACGGAGCCAGATAGAGAAGAGCAGAAGACCTGGACTGCGCAAGCGCGTCTAATTTGGCCATTAGGCCATTTTAGACGGCGAAAATTAGACGGCAACCATGGAGACGAGGACGCCAGCAGCGGAGCAGGTAAGTGAAAAACTTTTTATAACTTCTGTATGGCTCATAATTAATGCACAATGTACATTACAAAGTGCATTATTATGGCCATACAGAAGTGTATAGACCCACTTGCTGCCGCGGGACAACCCCTTTAACACAGCGGCTGTTCAACACTGAACAGCTGCTATTTACACTGAACGATCATGGTTCAGAATTTTAAGCTGCATAAAATCCTCAACGATGATCGATCAGTGTTAATAGCAGCTGTTCAATGCTGAACAGCCGCTGTGTTAAGTGAATGGAGAGGGGTGGGGGAGAGTGAGGATAGAAATCTCCTGCAGCCACCCTGCTGTGAAGCAACGATATTTGCTCCTGTGCAAAAGCAGATGAGTGGGTATGAATGTCTGACATAGTTTGCCTGACATTCGTCCCATCTAAATCGGCCTTTATAGAGCTCTTAATTACAATATTCCTACTCCTCCTCTGTTTGGAAGTTCCACAAATGCAATTTTTCACACCCTGATTGGCAACTCTACCTTTAATTAATCAGCTGTGCAAAGCAATGGAAACTGAAATCCACAAGCAGACTATATTTGCTCTTAAATGTAACAATATTTAAGAATATAACCCTCTAATGTACCCCTCTCAGGACGATGTATGTAACCTCTAAGAAAAAAACAATATGGCTACAATGTATCAGCTGCAGGATTACTATGACTTGATATAAAACACAAAAAAACAAAACAAGAAAAGATGCACTCAGCTATTTCACTTATCTCAAGTCACACACTTAAGAAACAGCACACTTAGAATACAGCATGCACACTCGCTTATGTTTACTTTATATAACTTTTATCTGTAATACTCATGCTCTTGCTCTGTTTGGAAACTTGACATGATTGGTTTTAGAGATGTGTGCACTGTGCAGTTGTCTAGGTCAAATCACCTGTCATTGCTGAAACTGGAATACCACTACTCTACACTGGCCCCATAAGTTTTAAAGAGGCAGCTACACAAGATGCAACTAATGTACTTTCCTTCATTTATGGAGCTTTGTTTATGCAACTGTGAGGATGTCTGATGTCTTTTTGTTTTTTATGAACTTTTTCTTCCAGTGCTACTTACATTCCACAAAGACTTCTAGGCTATTTTGTAGGTTATTTCAGTCTCCATAGAGTTCAATGAGAAAATTAGCCGCATATTAGTGAATTAGATTATAGAACAACAGCCAAAACTTGGTAATTATGCTTGTTTTATTATAGAGAAATTTGCAATTTTTCTAATTTGCTGTGGTGACTCTTTTTGCAAAAAGTTACAAACAATTACCTGACTTTAGTTGTTGCTTTAACTTTCCATTTACGAATATACCATCAACTGTATATTTTGGGCGAAAATTCTAATCAAAGGGTTATTTGTACCTTACCTTAGGCAATTGTAAGCATTTTTGCAATAGGTTTTATAAGCCTATTCTGTGCATTTTTCTTACAAAGCCCCTTTTCTGCTCTACAGCTAGATAAACATGGAGCTGAGAAATCCATATTCACCTAGCCGTATAACAGTAGAGGGCGCTCCATCCAGATGTGTCTGTGCCTATTCTCTATAGCGCAGCTGTAGACACTGTTCTGTTCCCATATTATAGTTTATTAATAAATTTCACTTATATATAATTTATTTTTAATAACTCTGTGCCCCCTGTTTCCAACGCTCCCTTTTTTTTTTTCTTTCATTCTCACGTGCCTGTCATGTGCCGCCCCCAGTGCTGTGAAGGAGTTATGTATTCTGCGGAGAGCTTCCCCTTCACAGTGCTCAACCCTCATCAGATTTGATACACTGACTGGCGCTCAGTGCATGAGGTGTACACTACTATATGTCACAGCCCGATGCACTGAGCCACTGTCAGTGTACTGGTTCCGGCAGAGAGTAAGCAGCGCTGTAAAGGAGAAGCTGCTGTATTCTGCATACGGCTTCTCTCCTCACAGCGCTTGCTCCCTGACAGACCTGCTGCACTGACAGGGGCTCAGTGTGTCAAGTTGAATCATATAATGGTGTACACCTGATACACTGAGAGCCCTGTCAGTGCACTGAGTCCAGTGGAGAGCGAGTGCTGTGAGAAGAGAAGCCGTATGCAAAATAGAACGCTTCTCCTTCACAGTGTCAGGGAATGATGGCATATAAACAGTAAAACACAGAGATGGTGGGAAACAGGGTTAATAAAATAAATGATATGTAATAGTGACATTTATTAATTAACTGTAATATGGAAAGAGAACTGTGTTTGCAGCGGTTCTATAGAGAACAGGTACAGACTAGAGATGAGCGAACACCAAAATGTTCGGGTGTTCGTTATTCGTAACGAACTTCCCGTGATGCTCGAGGGTTCGTTTCGAACAACGAACCCCATTGAAGTCAATGGGCGACCGGAACATTTTTGTATTTCGCCGATGCTCGCTAAGGTTTTCATGTGTGAAAATCTGGGCAATTCAGGAAAGTGATGGGAATGACACAGTGACGGATAGGGCAGGCGAGGGGCTACATGGTGGGCTGCATCTCAAGTTCACAGGTCCCACTATTAAGCCACAATAGCGGCAAGAGTGCCCCCCCCCCCCCCCCCCCCCCACTGTCAGCATAAAGATCGTCCTCCTCTGGCACAGCTGTAACAGCTGTAGCAGAGAAGAACGATGTTTGCCCATTGAATTCAATGGAACCGGCAATACAGCCGACTCCACTGAATGCAATGGGCTGCCGGCGATCGCAGGATGAATGGTCGGAAAGGGGTTAAATATATAACCCCTTTCCTGCAATTCATCCAGAAATGTGTTACACTAAAAATATATACCGGCGTATAAGGCGACCGGGCGTATAAGACGACCCCCCAACTGTCACCTTATACGCCGGTAATACAGTGGAGCAAAGAATAAAAAGCATTACTTACGTTTTTAGATGATCTGCGGCGCTCCTGCAGGCTGTCACTCCCTCCTGGTCCACGGCAGACAAGCTTTCTCCACGAAAGACTTTAAATCCCTGCCTCCAGAAGCACATGTGCCTTCAGCCAATCACAGCCAATGACAATGATGTCATTGAATGGCTGTGATTGGCTGTGTTTCTGGAGGCGGGGATTTCAAGCCTTGAAATCCCCGCCTCCAGAAACACAGCCAATCACAGCCATTCAATGACATCATTGTCATTGGCTGTGATTGGCTGAAGGCACATGTGCTTCTGGAGGCAGGGATTTAAAGTCTTTCGTGGAGAAAGCTTGTCTGCCGTGGATTAGGAGGGAGTGACAGCCTGCAGGAGCACCGCAGATCATCTAAAAACGTAAGTAATGCTTTTTATTCTTTGCTCCACTGTATTACCGGCGTATAAGGTGACAGTTGGGGGGTCGTCTTATACGCCCCGTCGCCTTAAACGCCGGTATATATTTTTAGTGTAACACATTTCTGGATGAATTGCAGGAAAGGGGTTATATATTTAACCCCTTTCCGACCATTCATCCTGCGATCGCCGGCAGCCCATTGCATTCAGTGGAGTCGGCTGTATTGCCGGTTCCATTGAATTCAATGGGCAAACATCGTTCTTCTCTGCTACAGCTGTTACAGCTGTGCCAGAGAAGAAGGATTTGTCTTCTATATGTTCTCAATGGGGTCAGCGCTGCTGCCGCTGGCCCCATTGAGCGCATATAGAATGCATCCATAGCGAGCAGCGGGAGGGGCAGACTTTCATATCAGGCGGACACCTTATCTCCCCAGCCACTCACAGCAGGGGGGTGGTATAGGGCTTAAACGTTGCAGGGGGAAGTTGTAATGCCTTCCCTGTCTTTATATTGGCCAAAAAAAAGCGCTAACGTCTCAGGGAAGAAAGTTTAATTTACCAGAACACCGCATGGTGTTCGTTACGAATAACGAACATCCCGAACACCCTAATATTCGCACGAATAGCAAGCTCGGACGAACGCGTTCGCTCATCTCTAGTACAGACCCATCCGGATGGAGTGCCATCTACTGTTATACACCTACGTAAAGATGGGTTTTTCAGCCCCACCTTCACCTAGCTGCATAGCAGAAGGCAGATTTTGTAAGAAAAAAGTACAGAATAGGCTAATCAAAACAATTGCAAAAATGCTTAGAATTACCTATTCTGTAAATTAAAACAAAACATGCAGTTACTCTTTAAGATATATCTACAGGATATGTCATAAATGTCTGATACATGACTGTGGTCCACACCTACTTAAAGAGGAGGGGTCCCTTGTCCACATTCCTCCTTGTCTGATAGATAGCTGCCCTCCCAGATATCTGTAGAGAAGGGGGCCCTCGACCTCCATCCCTCAATGTCTGATAGATGTCTGAAAGCTGCACACTTCTCCAGAAAAGGGGCTCCCGAACCTTGATCCTGCCTGGTGACGCCGGCTCTAGCTACCACAGTCACATGGGGAGGTGGCCACAGATGTGCACAGCTCTTTCCATTTACTTATGTAGAAGTTAGGCCAGTGCCACAAGTGTATTATGCATGTACTATAGACAAGTGTCCCGTCCCCGACCCAAACGCTGAGCATCGTAGATTCCTAGGAAACTGGCAGCTCAAGTCAAGCCAGGAACCTCGTCTGTATTACGGAAGCATGAATGCGTCGGGAATACGCTCATGTGTCACCAGTCTAATGGAAATTGCCAAGCATGCACATACTGTGGATATACCATAAATGTCTAAGGCAAATCACTGTATTGAATAAGTTTGTCATACGATGTTCTTGCCGGTAGATGTGACGTTTCAAGAGGTTGGAAGAGGTAAATCACACTAGTTAAGACTTAGACAGGGATCAAAAGCTTATGTTCATCCTTCTTGACTTTCTTCAAAGGATGCTGCATGCTTCAAATAGAAAAGATCTGCCCTGTTGCTGGGATGTTATTGTGTGCTACATTCTTAGTTACAGAAATTGGATTGGGCATACAGAAGCCATTATAGACTTATGTAACCTGGGTTTCGTACTCCGTGAAAAGCTATGTGACCTAAAAGCAAGTGCATTCATAAATGTCAATGGTGTGCAACTTTGGCACAAACTGTCTAAATGCAGTACACCTTAATGGATATTTCCTCATTTGAGGTCAGAAGCTTATTGCAGCCTCTTGTACTACACTAATAGCCTAAAGCTCAATGGAGCCATCAGTGGCCATCTGTTTTACACTTGACTCAACTGAAAACCTAAAAGTTCAGGTGTGACTGCAATTAACACCACGTCACATTCAAAGGGGTCCCAATAAGTTTCAATTACTTGTCATGGCTTTCACTCATGGAAAATAAGTTTTGACAAGAAACAAAAAAACCTTCAAATTTAGTTTCATTGGCACTGCACACATCCTTAGCCCCCTTGGCTGCCTGTCTTTTAACCCCTTAAGGACACGGCCTATTTTGGTGTTGAGGACCAAACAATTTTTGGTACATTTTCATCTCCATTTTTCAAAAGCCATAACTTTATTTTTCTGTCAACGCGGACGTATAAGGGCTTGTTTTTTGCGTGGGGAACTGTAGTTTTTATCACTGCCATTTTTGGGTACATAGACTATATTGCAAAACTTTTATTATTCTTTTTATGATCGTGGGGAGAGAAAACGTATCTATTCTGCCATAGATTTTGGTTTTTTTTCAGAGTGTTAATTATGCAGCATAAATGACACAATAAATTTTTTCTGCGGGTCGGTACGATTATAACGATACCAAAATTCTTACATTTTTTAGGTTTTTCAACTTTTCTGTAATAAAACCCCTTTTTTTGGAAATCTTTTGTTTTTCCTAAATAGCTGCATTCAAAGTCCTATAACATTTTTACTTTCCCAATAACGGCGCTCTGTGAGGGCTTATTTTTTGCGAGACGAACTATAGTTTTTATTGGTACCATTTTCGGGTACATGCTTTTTTTAATCACTTTTATTGGGTTTTTTGGGAGGCAAAATGCTAAAAATTTGCATTTTGCCTCAGTTTTTTAGCTTTTTTTTACGCTTTTTGCCGTGCAGGATAAAAAGCATGTTCGATTTATTGTACGTGTCTTTATGGACACGACGATACCAAATATGCGTTTCTTTGGGTTTTAAAATTTTTTTTAAGCTAATATGAGAAAAAGCATAAAAAGGGTGTTTTTTACATTTTTAATTTTTGTACATTATTATTATTTTTTTTTTACACCATCTGTGTCCCCCTAAGGGACTTACACCATACCACTGATGATCACTACGATAAGGCATTGCAGGACTGCAATGCCTTATCGCTTATTACAGCGATCATCGGCAATGGCAATACAGGATGCCGGTATCTGGCATCCTGCTGCCATGGCAACCAGCCGGGCAGGGAAGGGGTTAACAGCGGGGCGTGCATCTCCGATGCACCCCCGCTGTTGCAGCGGGAGGCTGGCTATCAGTGATCATGACAGATCTCGCGCTATCCCTCACGCTATACAAAAGTTAGTACACCCAAATATTAGTATCGGAGGTTTTGGTACTTCAAACCTTTATCACCAAAAAGGATGTAACGTTATAGTAGAGCAATAGAAAGACTATGAATACGAATTCATATCAGGGCTTGAAACGCGTAGGTTTTCCATTTGTGTTTACGGATGTGCACTATGGATAGTTTTAGATTTAAGTTGTGATAACATTGGATGTTTTGAAGTTTAAGTTGGTGCTACGATATGCAAGTTTTCCTGATTAACAACTGGGAATTGGACTGGTGAGGCATTTTCTATTCAGCATATTGGATTCTGATGGCGGCATACATCTGTGCGTTGTATTGGCAGTGAGCTGATTTTTGTTTTATTATTTGTATTCCTCACTAAACTGGATTGCAATGACATGCCATTCTTAACAGACAGGGGTTACTGTCGCAGTAGGACGTCTTGTCTGTACATAAGCCACGCTGCCCTTAGAAAGCTCAGGAACACATCCAGAAATGGACCGTGAACATACAAGGCTCAGGGAAATTACAAAGCAATCCAGCAGCTACATCTCAGACTCTGTAGGCCTCAGGTAACATGTTAAATGTTCAAGTGCATGACAGCACAATTAGAAAAAGACTGAACACGAATGGCTTGTTCGGAAGGGTTGTCAGGAGAAAGCCTCTTCTTTCTAGAAAGAACATGGCAGCACGGTTAAAGTTTGCAAAGTTACATCTGAACAAACTACAAGGCTTCCTGAACAATGTCCTTGGGACAGACAAGATTAAAGGGAAGATGTTTGGCCATAATGCCCAGCGCCTATAATGCACAGCATATCTGTATAAACGCCTCATACCAACTGTCAAACACAGTGATGGAGGGGTGATGATTTGGCCTGTTTTGCAGCCACAGGACCTTGGCACTTTGTAGTCATTGACCTCATCCAGCCCATCCCAGTAATTCGTCAAGCCAATCTGCGATGTGTTGAACTTGAGCGCCAAGAAGACAACACATTGCTCAACAATCCCGGTTTGTGGCAGATTTCCCTGTCTGTCCCCCTATTAATTGACTCTCCTACTACCGAAACCTGTCTAGCCTGCCCTGTGCTTCCATTCCCCTTCTTACTGGAGTAGACATCCCCCCTGGCAGTCAGTGGCTAGTTTGTGCTGCAGCAGTGCTAATCAGGTAATGCCAACTTTGCAAACTTGTTGGAGTGTGCCAGTTCAGCACTAACCTACCTGGATTTATTCCCTCTACCTCTCCTAACTGTCACCCTACTAGCTGCCTGCTCATCCTGCACTCCCATACTACCATCCACCACCACATCTACCCCAGCGAGTGCCTGCTCTGTGAGCAGCAAACTCCTTTCCATGTTGTCAATGGATCTAAGTGTTGCAAGCTGCTCATTTAGATCCAGGATCTGGGCTTCCAAATGTGCAACAGGCTCACATCTCATTACACAGTATGTACGCTCGAACGGCTGTTCAAGGACTGCATACATGACACAAGATGCACTCTGGATGGCATTGCCAAGCATGGAGCACATTCAAAATAGTGATTGTACAGGTAGATTAGATACAAGTAAAATATTCAAAAGTTAAAATAGAGAAACAGTAATTAAATACAAATGACTCTTCCAAAGTCCCTGAATCCAAAATCACTAATCCGAAGTCACACACTTTAGAAACAGCACACTGCAAAAAACAGCTCTCTCACTCGCTTTTGTTTGTTTTATATAGCTCTTATCTGTAATACTCCTACTTCTCCACTGTTTAGAAACCTGACATGATCTGCTTAAGGCCTCCTGTCCACTGGCGTATTGCTATCCCGCGGCAGATCTCTGCTGCGGAAGCCACCGTCGGGGAGCAGGGGAGAGCTGACAGCTCTCCGCAGTGAGCCTATCTGATTTAAATCCCGCGAGCTCGTGGACAGCAAGGCTGCACTTTCCATAGTAGTCTATGGAAGGCATTCAATGCGTTTCCCGCGGCCGGATTATCGCTGCGGGAAAACGAGTGAAAAATCGCCCATGGACAGGCAGCCTAAGGCCTCATGCGCATGGACGGAGCGGGATACGCCTGAGGATTTATTCCGCGGGAGTACCATGGTGGTAAACAAAAAGTCTCTGCTGTGTGATCGCGGAACAACATGTTTATTGATGGAGCCCTCCGCTGCGGAAAAACGTGGTGAAATCTGCAGCAGAATCACACATGTGAGCACTTACAGAAAAGCTATAAAGTTCAATAGAACCTAATACCTGCGTTATACCGCCGCGGCAAAATCGCATCTTTATGCACAGAGATTCGGGAGCGTTAGCGATGCTTTTTTTGGAGAACAATCTTGCAATAGAATTGCGCGACCAATTTGAGCTATTTTTTATCGCATAAGTCAATTGGACTTCGTAATGTTAAAGTCGCATCGTAATGCACGTTAGTAGCGTTGTGATGCGTTAAAAAGAAGCCTCCATAGAAATGCATGGGAGATTTAAAAAAATAATAAAAAAATAATTAAAAAAATCGCACATCGCAGAATGATAGAACAAGCCACGATTCTTTATCCCCTCTACATCGCATCAGTAAAAATATCGCAGATGGGAAGGAAACCATTGCAGATCAGTGGCTTCATATTCTGCGTTTTTACTGTCGCAGCAGGTGAAAATAGCACAATTTTCTCGCCCGTGTTGGGCAATCTAACGTCACACAAAGATAACAGACTCATGTAGTGTCTGTACAAGCATCATAATGCACGCCCGTAGGCCAGACTCTCACATGCGCATACATGAGCGTGGTGTTTTTGAGGAAAGAACGATGCTCTTTTTTGGCGTATTTTACTGTAAATTTTGCGCCCACGAGGCATATTCATTTGTGCCCGACCAACAGTGACGCAAAAAAATATAAAAGCGATTTAAATGGCTAATTAGTCTGAGTTCCCGATGTGTTCTTTTTCCAGTGGAATTACGCAGTGTATCACGCATCTCCTAGCGTATCACGTGTGCATTTGCACACCTTCCATTGACTTCTATGGGGACCCCTGGTGCGCAATATTGAACATGCTGCATTTTTTTACGCGACCGAAAGGCGCAGGAAAATTCTGTGCATGTGAACGAATCCCCATCAGTGGCGTCTATTCTCTGCGTATTGTGTGCGGAAATTGTGCGCGTTCAAATACATCTATGTGAATCTGGCCTAAAGTCAAGCGTCTTATAGAAGGTGAGCGGCATGAAAACTGCGAGAACATAGCTGTGGGCTTTTCTTTAGAGCCCTCGCAATAAAATCTGTACAGTAACTGCTAATGTAGATTACCCCAAAATACTGGCTGAGAAACTACACTTGTTTGTTGTAGGGGGGTAATAAATATCCTCCAATGCCAGGCAGCATCTGGGTGTTAGTGTGTGTGTATATATATATATATATATATATATATATATATATATATATATATACATATATGTGTGTGTGTATATATATATATATACACACACACACATATATATATATATATAGCTGTGGAGACTATAAAACATAAAGCCAACACAATAGGCATCTATAGGTGAAGAAAGGACCAAGCACACAGCTACAGCTGCACTGCGCAGGCTCAGAACACACAGGACTGCCGGGAGTCTTTTTGTCACGTGACCTGTCACATGGCCGTGACGTCATCAGAGGGCATTCAGCTGCTTCTGCTGTGATGAGGCAGGTGAGGTGGTGCTCGGGAGGTGACTGGCAGGGGGCACTGGGGAGGTCACGTGTGTGTATGGGCACATAAAGGAGCCGGAGGTGGCAGCAGTATTAGTAGAGTGCAGTGTCTGTGCTGTAGTCCTGGGAACTGCAATGGCACATTGCTAATTGTGACAAAGTTATGGAGGAGGCGCCGGCTACATAATAGTTTTTGCCCACCTTCTGACCCAGGAGGGTGGGCACAGGCTGAACTGGATGGACCTTTGTCTTTTTTTCAGCCTAACATACTATGTTACTATTTCATAGAAGAGGTGAAATCATCTGCGGATCCACAACCAAATCCACACTGAGGGCTTATTCACACGGCCGTATATCGGCCGGGTATTCACGCCAGCTGATATATGGCGTCCCTCTCTGCGGGGGGGAGCCTGGAAGAGCCAGGACGGATTTACGGTCGCCTGAATAAGCCCTCAGGCTAATTTCACACTGCTGAGTGCGATATTGGGCTGTGAGCCTCGGCCCGATATCATGATCGCCAGCATGCGATGTCTCTGCAGATGTGCGCCGTTTTTGTATTAAAACCGCTTCTTACCATTGCAGGGAAATAGCAATCCTCCACCGCGACAAAAGATGGCGGACTGTTTCCCATTGTTTTCAATGAGTAAACTCTCATCGTACTTGTGTGCCCCTCGTGTGATGCTGTGCCCGCCCCATTGAAAACAATGGGTGATGCGATGCCAGGTGTTCCGAGGGGACGCCAAAAGATAGGACATGCCACAATTTTTTCCCACGTCACAATACGGGGAAAAAAAATCACTCATGTGTATGATCCCATTCAAAAGAATGGCGTTCATATTTGTGTGTCTCGCAATGCACAAATTTCGCGCAATTTTCTCGGCTGTGTGAAAAAGATTTTGGTGTGTATTCTTTAGTTGCAGACAATCTGCACCATTTCCCACTGTGAATGTGCGGTGCAATGCAACTTTTACAGTAGGAAGTCCTGTAAAATCCCTAAAATAAGCCCTAGCTGCATTTAAAAAGAATGAATTACTTAACAGGCGCTGTCCGCTCCGCCGCACTTCTCCTCTGCAGCTCCGGCACTTATTTGTAGTCTTCAGCCAGCGCTTCCTGGTCAGAAGGTTAAAAAAAAAAGCGTCTCCAGGAAGCGCTGGCTGATTGGCAGAACCACAGCGCTCAAGAACCAATCACAGCCAGTGCTTCCTGGAGGCGGGGATTTTTAAACCCTTGAACATGAAGCGCTGGCTGAAGACTACAAACAAGTGCCGGAGCTGCAGAGAAGTGCGGCGGAGCTGACAGCGCCTGTTAGGTAATGTATTGTTTTTTACATTTTTTTTTAATGCAGCTAGGTTTTATATTTCAAGCCCCCCCCCCCCCCAACCCCAAAAATCCCAGTAAAAGAGCACTACAAGGATGTGCGACTTTGTAGTGCTCAAAATCACGAAATCGCACAGAACACAGCTGCGATATTTCTGCGATTTTCTCATATCGCTGTCGCCGGTGTCAGAGGCCTTATTGTATTGTTTTAACTCATTGGGTTCTAATTTTAAAGTTAGTTTGTAACGTGACAAGCCCTTTAAGAAGTTGACTACCCCTTTAATGGATCATATTTTAGACAACATGATTAGCTTTTTACAATTTAGGGTGCGTTCAGTCATATTGGATTTGGTGCGGCTTTTGATGCAGATCCACAGCAGACCATGGCCCTTCCATTGAAGGGGTGAAATCTGTAGCAGACCTGAGTCCAAATCTGCACCTTTTGGGTGGATTTTGGTGCAGACTTTTCTGGGGCAAAAAACCCACACCAAACCTGCTACATGCGAGCGCACCCTTTAAATGTGTCCAGACACTAGCAGGTTATAAGTAAGGACCCTGTGACGGTCCAAAAAGCATCAGTCTGTCCTGTGTGTCATGAATTGTTAATAAAGCTTTGGATTGTGTTTTGAACACTGGACTTCTCATTTCTTGTGTGATCCTGGTACCGTACCTCTGTGTGTCCCTGAGCCCTTCCGGTCATCACATGGGTACCCCGTTTCCTGTGGATAGGGGATAACTAATATTCCCCTCACTTCTGTTTCATGACAACTTGAGCGGGCAATGCAGGGCACACGCCTCTTCTGGCCCAAGTTGTTTGCTGCCTAGCGGATGTCATCCTTGGGTCACCTGTGCCATATATATGCCCTCTCATAGGCTACAGGCTTAAAGTGCCCCTTGAATTCTATGGAACCAGGTGATGTGCACTGACACTAGCGCCGGGAGACCTGACCTCTTCCCAAGCTCCTTTACACTCATGTCTATGTGTAGTTGTGCAGCGCTTGGTTCAATGGCAACCTGTAAGCCAGACAGTGTCCCAGCCGTACTGCAGAATAATCCTTAGGGCTCCGGCACACTTGCGTTTTTCTTGCGTGTTTTTTTTCACGCGATTGTCAATGGGACTTTCTAATGTTAAAAACGCATCGCACAAAAATTCTAAAGCATCAACTTGCGATGCGTTTTTAACATTAGAAAGTCCCATTGACAATCGCGTGAAAAAAAAGTAGCGATATCGCATGAAAAAAACGCAAGTGTGCAGGAGCCCTAACATGGCAGCCAGTCAGATGAGCGGCCATAGATGCAATACAAGGACAGCTTGAGACTGCCTGAACGGAAGGGCATTGCAAGTAAGGAGATGGAGAGAAGAGCACTAGTCTTTATGAGAAACCCTTAAGGGTATTTCACTCAAATTGGTGCAGATTTTCTGCAATCTAAAATTTGCACCAAAATCTGCACTATTGGGGTGGATTTTGCAGTGGATTTTTCCCACAGATCCACAGCAGACTTTCAATCGAAAGAGTAAAATCACCTATGGATGTTAAAAACTGCGTGGGGTTTTTGGTACGGATCCACACTAAAATCTGCTATGTGAAATAATAAAGGGGTTTCACTAATGGCATTTATGCCCTATCCATTGGCTAGGGAGAGGCCTGTGATGTGGGTCAGGGAGGGTTTCTCCATCTGGAAGGTGTGAGGAGATGTATTATGCTCCTATAAGAAATATGCAAATGAAAAATGGAAGAATGCCTCTGCAGCGCCACCTATTGGAAGGCAGCATTCCTGTAGTTAATGTCAGACCTTTTAACAAGCCTTGTAACAATGACTGGGAATTATGAGTCAAAGCCAACCATGCACAGATAGCTGTTTCGGGATGATTGAGCTTAAAAGGTGTATTGTAGGGAAATGAACTGGTATAATATATAACTTGTGTCTGATGCCCTTTCAAGAGGATTTATCGGCTCTCCTGGCGTTTCAGTAAATACTTACATTGCTCAAAAGATTGCAATTGTGGGGCATGTTTTTTTTTCTTCTTTTTTTTGCATTATTTCATTTTTCTGTTATTCTGCCTGGAAATGTATAAAGAAACAGACAACTGGGTGTTACTACTTCCTTTGTAATTGGGCGCCTGCCCATGCAGACCTGGATTCCGGCCATGGCAGCAGCGGCATTCGTGTGTACCTGCCTTTCTGTATCTTCATCTGTACTGCAGATGGTCCACAGTACAGATATTTTCTTGTTAAACCCCTGCTTTTAGCAAAACATCGCCTAGCGATGACGCGGAATCCGTGACCTTTCGCAATGTCAGTTGCGTCAGGGCCGCAGGTCGGATGGCTTCCATTGACTTCAGCGGAAGCTGTCCACATGGCATCCACTCAAAAATAGAGCATGATGTGAAGAATCACTTTTCTGTTGCATGCTTTGGACATTTTTTGCTGCGGAACCCGGAGGCGGACCCCAGCCATGGATTCCGCAATTCAAATCCACCCATGTGCAGGCGGCCATTCTCTTCAAATTCTAATGATGACAGCACTGATTGGACAATATCAGACTGTACGGGCACTGATGTACGTTCACAAGGGAATAGTAACGCCCACTTGTCAATTTATTCATACATTTCCAGGAAGTATAACGGAACAATATGGCATTCTAAAGCCGGCTTGACACAGATGTATTTGTGCGCTCAATACGCAGAGAAAAGAACCCACTGATGTCAATGGGCTCATTCACATTTCTGTATTGTAGTGCACACATTTCGTTCGCGCCAAAAAAGATACAACATGGTCTATTTTTTGCGTATTTGCGCACCAAAGGTCCCCGTAGAAGTCAATGGAGGGTGGAAATGTACGTGCAATACTCAAGGAGATGCGTGAAATACTGCGGAATTCTGTTGTAAAAAGAACACATCTGGAAGTAATTAGCTATTACAATTGTTGTCTGTTTGTGTCCTGTGCGTAAAAAAACAAACAAGCATGCCCTGCGAACAGAAAAGTGCATTTAAATCCACCAATGTGCACAAAAATGCCTCATTGCGCTAAGGCATGCGCAATTGCGCATACGCTAATGTGAAGATGGACAGAATTGTTCTTGTATTGACTAAAGCAGACATGTCAGAAGAGTGGAGAAGTCCCTTTTCAACTATTTCTATCGAAGAGCGCGACATTCTTATTGCATTCTGTAGCATTCGCTGAGCGCTCGCCACCTGATAATTAATCAGCTCCGTGTTTATTTACTGCACTAAAATGGCAGGTGTTGGGATGTATTAATCATAGCGGAGCACAAACAAGGCCGCCTCACCTCCATAATTAATAGAGCACGATCCTTTCCTTTGTGTGTTAATAAAGAGCAGTGGAGACACTTAGCAACTTTAATGTCTTAACAAAGCCAGTTAATGAGCAGCGAAGGGTTCTCTCTATCATTTCTTCTGCATTTCTTCTGCAGGCCGTATGCAGTTTTGCAGGCGCTGAACTAGAGAGTTGTGGCAATATTGGTGAGAACTGCAGATTGGGTACACATCTGCAGCGAAGTCCGCATGTGTAGCATGGATCTGCCAACATGTTTTACTTCATCTTTGGAATAGTCTCAGTCATCACTGATTTGCTGTACACTTAAAGAACTGCTGCCCTATCTACAGGACAAGGGAATAAGTGTTTGATCACTGGGACCACCACCAATCATGAGAACAGAACTTCTAGCTGTCCCCAAATGATTGGAGCAATGGTTACGAGTATGCACTATTCATTACAATAGAACCGCTAAAGATAGGATCACAGAATGGTAGAGTTGGAAGGGACCTCCAGGGTCATCGGGTCCAACCCCCTGCTTAGTGCAGGATTCACTATGTCATCTCTGACAGATGTCTGTCCAGCCTTTGTTTGAACACTTCCGTGGCAACCTGTTCCACTCATTGATCACCCTAACCATCTAATATCTAATCTGCGTCTCCTCCCTTTCAATTTCATCTAGTTGCTTCTAGTCTTTCCTTGTACAAATGAGAATAGGGTTGATCCCTCTGCACTATGACAGCCCTTCAGATATTTGTAGACCGCTATTAAGTCTCCTCTCAGCCTTCTTTTTTGCAAGCTAAACATTCCCAGATCCTTTAACTGTTCCTCACAGGACTTGATTTGTAGACCGCTCACCATCTTGGAAACTCTTCTCTGAACTTGCTCCAGTTTATCTGTTTTTTTTAAATAGGGGTGCCCACAACTGGACACAGTATTCCAGATGAGGTCTGACTAAGGAAGAGTAGAGGGGGATAATGACCTCACGTGATCTAGACTCTCTGCTTCTCTTAATACATCCCAGAATTGTGTTTGCCTTTTTTTGCTGCTGCATCACACCGTTGACTCATGTTCAGACTGTGATTTATTAGTATACCCAAGTCTTTTTCACATGTGCTACTGCTTAGCGCAATCCCTCCAATTCTGTATGTGATTTTTTTTTTTTTTTTTTCATTTTTGTTGCCCAGATGTAGGACTTTGCATTTCTTCTTGTTAAATACCATTCAGCTATTCGCTGCCCAGTATTCAAGCTTGGCTACATGTTTTTGAATCCTCTCTCTCTTCTTTAGTGTTAGCTATCCCTCCCTTGCTCTGTGTCGTCGGCAAATTTGATCATTATGCCCTTAATGCCCTCCTCCAGATCATTTATAAAAATGTTGAACAACACTGAGCCTAGGACAGAGCCTTGTGGTACCCCACTTGAGACATTATTCCACTTGGAGGTGCAGCCACATATAACCACTCTTTGAGTACGATCACTCAGCCAGTTGTGAATCAAACTGATAGTTGCCTTGTCAATCCCATATTTGGTCATTTTTTTCAATAAGGATGGTATGAGATACTTTGTATCAAGATATACTATCTCCACTGCATTTCCCTGATCAACCCAGTCTGTGTGATTTTTGTCATAGAAGGAAATTAGATTTGCTGGCATGACTTGTTTGTTACAAACCCATGCTCGCTATGGTTAATTTTCCATTTTCATCCTAGTACTTGCATACACGCTGTTTAATAATTTGTTCAAAGATCTTTCCTGGTATAAAAGTCAGGCTCACAGGTCTGGAGTTTCCTGTATCCACAAGTTGGGCCTTCTTAACATCATTTTTAACCAATTCACCATTTTCATCCTCTAGTATCTTTGACTTTTTCTTTTGCTTTTGACATACCCCCCCCCCCCCCAAAAAAAAAAAATCATTTTTTTATTGCTTTTTATTGCTTTTGGCCTCTGTTGCAAGCCTCAATTCATTATTAGCTTTAGTTTTCTGACACTTGCCCTACAGTTTTTGCAGACCGCATTATATTCTTCTATAGATGTGCTCCCTGCTTTCCATTTCCACTTCCTTTTTAATGTGTGAAAGTTCTGTGTTCATCCATCCTGGTCTCTTTAAAGGCTTCCCATTCTTCCTTCTTTTGGAGATTGTTAACAATTGTGCTTTAAGAATCTCATTTCGCAATATTTTTCAACCTTCTTGGACATTTCTGTCCTTAAGATCATCCAGCCATTGGATCCTTCCTACCCTCTTTCGGAATCCTTTAAAAACTGCCTTTCTGAAATCCAACCCTGAGGTCTGAGTCTTCTCAGATCTTCCTCCCATTGTTATCCAAAATTCAAGGGTAGCGTCATCACTGCCTCCTAAGGCCTTATATTGTTCTAGTTTAAAGCGCTCCCGATGAGTGTAGCAAGGCACCTGCCAAATATATGCTTACCAGTCCTTTGTAAGGTGCAACCCATCTCCAGCAAGCAGTTCATCGTAAACTTAATTCTCTCCATGGCCTAGAAATCCAAATGTTTGCTGAAAGCACCATTGACGTAGCCAGTTGTTCACCTCTGGAATCCTGTTCCATCTTCTTATTCTATGGCCATCCACTGGAAGACCACCTGTGCTCCTTCACTTTCCTGACGAGATCTTCAAAATCTCTGCAGACAGTTGTTAGGTGCTTTTTTGCAGTGTCATTTGTTCCCACATGTATCAGTAGGAGTAGGTTGGGAGGGGTATCATTACTCCTTACCCCTCCCATCCCACGTCACAGGCCTCTCACTAGCCAAGCAAGAATCCTACTGCACATTGATGAGGGGCAAACACCCTGAAACAGCTGTATGTGTTTGGTATTCTGGCTTGGTTTTAAACTCCCAATCATTATTATGAAGACCTGTATATAGGGTTGGACATTGATTTGCAGGAATGCTGCTATCCAGTAGGTGGCGCTGCAGAGGTATTGTTTCATCTTCATTATTTTCAGTAAGGGTAGATAATGGTCTGTAGAACTGAAGAGTCTTGATAGCCTATCAGGCACATCTTTCTCTTGTGTACCTGGAAGACAGCACGCCTCTCCTGAGGTTATGTCAGGTCTGCAGACAGCGGCCTCTGTTCCTATCAGTAGGGAATCCCCCATAACCACTGCTGTCCTCGTCTTCTATATAACAACACTTTTTTTTCTCCATCCAACATGATTCTGAGACGTTGCTACACTATTCTTTGCGGCCAAAGTCATTTCTTGATGTACCTCTTTGTTCTCCTGCATGAGAGCCTGGTACTGAGCAGTATGGGTGCTGGCTGACTCCTGATCCTCCTGCTTCTTTGGGTCACATGCTTCCATTCCTCTGCTGCTACAGTGTGATTGTTCTCAGTAAGCCATTAAAGAAAATTAATACTATGTAGAACTAAAAGCAGACAGCCTGATATAGTCGAGTACAAGTGCTCAGCTGTCTGTGGCAGTCCTGTTGAAATGAATGGAGCGGTAATGTCCACGGGTGACCACTGCTTTGGGGACCCTCGGGACCCCATTGTCGTGATTGTCATGGTTTCCAGTTGTCTCACTGCCAGAGATTCAGATGCTTATTCACTATCCTATGGACAGGGAATAAGTTATATTCATAGGACAACCCCTTTGATATCTGGATGTCTCTGGTTCTTAAAGGGAACCTTTTAGCTCAAACATGCTAGCCAAACTGCAGGCATGATGTTATAGAGCAGGAGGAGCCGAGCAGATTGATATATAGTTTTATGGGGAAAGGCTCAGTAGAACCTGTATTTTACTCATTTGAATTCCTGCTTTTTCAATGCTTAGAAGTCCAGTGGGCGGTCCTATCAGTGAATCACCGTAGTTATACACAGCTGTCAATCACTGATAGGACCGCCCACTGGACCTCTAACCTCAGAGTGAGTAGAAATGTAAATGAGTATATCACTAGTTATACTGAATCTTTTCCCACAAAATATATATATGTATATAATCTCAATCTGCTCAGCTTCTGCTCCATAACATGCTACCTGCAGTTTGGACAACATGTTCTAGCGGGCAGATTCCCTATAAAGGGCTTGCTCAGTTGTAAACTATTGATGGCCTATCAATAGTAGTAGATCAGCGGAGTGTATGCTACCCAGGATCCTCACCAACCAGCTGTTCTATGGGCTGGTGCGTTTGCTTCCTGCAGAAATCAGCTCAATCTAGAAGACAACTCTGTTCTTACTGTAGTGGCTAGCCTTGTTAGGTCTCATTCACTTCAATGGGAACATTTACATGTAATACCAAGCCTGGCCACTGCAATGGGGATGGAGCTGTCAGCTTATTACAGAAATCCGCTTAATAAACAGGCACACTGACACATGGAACAGCTGATCGGTGGGGATCCGGGGCAGCAGAGTGCTACTGATCTATTGATGGCCCATCCTATGGATAAGCCATCAATAGTTTACAACTGGACAACCCCTTAAAGCTTATGAGTTTTGCAGCTGGTCGTCTCCTGCAACTTTTTCCTGCCATAGTTGAACCCATCCCGCTGGGGTTTAGAGGGCCTTTCAGTTGAGACATTATGTTTCCCTGTGTCCTCCTAGGGCCCCCTTTACACGAGAGACCTCTGATTTGAAGAGGTTTTGCCTGGGGTCCGATGTTTTATGCCATGCTCTCCCTCTTATGTTATGCTTCAGTGATCTGGTGAGGATACCACCCCTATCATGTGTTGTTTTTTTCTTTCCTATAACTGCAATCGATTGTGCAATCTTTAAACATTGTGTGTAATTCGAGGCTCACACGACCAGATCCGAATTGCGGATTCTGCAATCGCTGTCAGTGCGGACTGTGAAAGGCATGCGGTTTCAAATTTTCCTTCACACTCGCAGATACGAATTGCGTTTTCTACGAGTGGAAGAAGAATCACAGCATGCTCTATTTTACAGCGGAATCCACACTGATAGCCTCCATTGATGTCAATGGAAGTATCCGACCCACAGCCCATACGCAATGAACATTGCGTATGGGCTGCAGGTACCCGCGTCATCGCTAAGTGACAGTGCCGGAAATAGAGGCAAAAAAAAAAAACTGTACTGTGCATGACCGTCAGTGAGCCTGCGCAGCTATGCGCAATACAGTAAAGTGCTGTACGCCAGGCTCTCAACCATAATCCGCTGTGGGCCTTCCACATGTGGAATCCGACCCGCTCGGGTGAGCCCGGCTTACGGCTGAAAAAGAACACATGTCCATCGAGTTCAGCCAATTATCTTGCATTGTTGATCCAGAGAAAGGCAAAATACCGCATTGTTGATCGTTCCCTCACTGCACACACTGGCTGATGATCGGGAATGCTGGTTCCATCTAACAGTCGTTCAGCTGCTTGTGCTTAAGGTGGTATTACATGAGCGCTGCTAACGCTTATGTAATAGCACTAATTGTCAGGCTCTAACTGCACTTAGTAGATTCAGCCCGACAATTATCAGGAAAGCGCTAGCAGCTACTGCTCGTGGAATAGCAGCCCCAGGCTTCTGGCAGAAGTGCATCCTTTTTATGAAAACGTTGACATCCTGTGTATTGCGTTGAATGTTTTGCAATTGACATCCACTATGTTTTGCATTTTTGTCCAGCAGTCTATAGACTACTCTCTCTCTCCACCTTGCAGACATGCTACTGGTGAAAGCCGCCCATGACACATTGCTACGCATCCTCCTCTTCCCCGCCGTATCCTTCAGGCATCCCCGTCCCGACGCCTCGGAGGTCCTGACCCAGCACCTCCGGCAGCGGGACCTGCCACACTGGACTTCTTTTTGTGTCAAGTACAGCACTGTTAATAATGACCAGTTCGGCTTATCAAATTTCAACTGGGAAGTGAATGGCACAAATTACCATATCCTCCGAACGGGCTGCTTCCCATTCATTAAATATCACTGTTCCCGTGCTGCCCCCCAGGACCTGCATCTTCACAACCACTTCTTTACCACGCTAAAAGCCATAAATCTAGGTAAGTGATGGAGAGATGCTGTAATTACACCCCACACACTCCATCCTGCCTCCCACCCAAGGCTTATTAAATATTTAGCTTTATAAAGGCCATCAATTGTCTTTTCAAACAGAATATGTGGAGCGTGGCTTCCTGTGGCTGCTTATCCATATGGCTGGGATTAATTACTTTGCTTTATTATCGCAGCTTATTAAAATCTCCCTTGCTGCCGTTGGTTAGAACAGCCCATTATGTTAGCGGGTTATTATGGGTTTCATATTAATCGCATTATTATCTCTCTGGCTGCCTTTCATTAGTAAAGCTGCAGAATGCTTCGAACATAAATAAATAAAATAAAGTTGTCCCTTCATTGCGAGCACAATAATGGGGAAGCTGGAGACGATGGGATGTGAATGCAGAGCGGCGCACGGTAAGGTAATGACCGCACGTCTCCTCCGTCTTGTTCTGATTGGCTCTGTCTCTGCTCGGCAGGGATCCCTACTCTGATGTATGGCCTGGGATCCTGGCTCTTCGCCCGAGTTACTGAGACGGTTCCTACCAGCTGTGGATTGGTGACCATCTACTTTCTGATCAAGGAGGACAAAGAAGCCATGTTCTGAGACCTTCTACTGACTCTTTCCTTTCTTTTACCATTTAGGAGGGGTGGAAAAGGTTGAATCTTGCAAATGTATAATATTTGTCGCTGTATGAATAGCGTTTCTCCGGTTTAGGTTGTATTCAGATTGATGTAATTTATCATTTACCGCTGTGCCGTAACTTATTTTCGGATCATGTTTGCACTGACAGCAAGGATTACGGAAAGCCAAATAGTTGACTAGTTGGTCATGACTTTGTAAATCTATCAAACCATTCTTGTTAGTGCGCCGTTCATCCGCAGCCATGTTCTTCGTTTTGCCGGTATGAAGCTGATCTATTCAGTCGAGGCTACTTTGACACAAGACACTTTTGATCTAGTGTATAAAAAAAAATGAATGCACACAAAAATCAGATTCCGGCTCTCTTTTTACACGATAGAAGTGATGTTAGCTGTTACAGAGATCTGCACTGATTTATTTATTTATTTTGTAACTTTTTTTTTTTTTTTGAAGAGTGACTGTTAATGAAAGGCAAAATCACATCATTAAAGGAGTATTTCAGGAATTTACTATTTGCAGGGTAGGTCATCAATAGGTGATCAGTGTGGGATCCCCACCAATCGGCTAATAATCAGGCCCACTCTCAGTGCAGCCGAGCCGGATGTCTGCATTGGGGTCGGAACCGGAAGTGTAATGGAAGACGTCGCTCCCATTGGAATCGGTGAGAGCGATGCCTTTTATTACACTTCCAGCTCTGACCACAATAAAGAGCTGGTAATGTAATAAAACACTTTGCACCCATTTAAATCTACAGGTGTCTTTATATGGGGAGATCATCACCCAAATAATCACTGCAAACAGCTATTTTGGGTGATAGTCATCCCGTATAAACACAGTCCCTGACTGGACATTGAGCGAGAAATCACTTGTTGGAGTTGATTGGTTTTCAGTTCACCTAAAAACCAAGCGGCTATCGGCTCGTGTGAACAGGTAGTCATTCATCTATGAATGCCTACCTGTTTGCTGTGAATGGAGATGCTTCACTGGAAGAGATCTCCTGTGTGCTCCACCTCCATTCTTTGGCTGATAGGTTATTATGTGCCTGACTGTTGTCCTGTGTAGCAGTACCTTATAAAAGCCATGCCTTCTATTACACTTCCGGCTCCAACCCTATTGCATAGGCCTGACTAGGTTGCACTGACAGCAGACCCCAGGATCAACGTATCGTCAGGGATCCCGCGTGGTGGATGCCAACCATTCAACTGTTGATGACCTATCTATAATAAAATAAGTGACATCTGCAGGTATTTAAATACTTGCGGATGCCCAATGATAGTCTATGGGCATATTGAACTGCAGATCATCCGCAACTCAATTATGCCCGTGGACATGATGCATAAGTCCAATGCACGATCCACATGCTTTTAGGGGTGACTTTGCAGGAATGGGAAGCGGGTAAATATAACGAATACCTCCCTGGGCACCTGGGAACTTGCCCTACGAGCACCATAACTTAGTTTATGGTCCTCATAGCCGTTGACAGGTTCCCTTTTAATGTCTTCTATACTTAAAAACAATTCAATAGGTGTTTTCCAAAATTGCTTAAATCCGACAAATGCCATTTTCCACAGAACAGGATTTTCTGTGTAGTGACTTTGTACTTGTTGGAATAAAACGTGATCTTTGCAGGTATTGTTTTGCAGGTATTTGAGTGATTTTGGCTTAGAACATTTTGGCTTAATGATACAGTAGGCATCATAAAAAGCACATTACCATCCTAGCTTCAATCTCTTCGGAAAATGGATATGTCACTTTGGAAATCAGCTCTTCAGTTGTTCGTATCTGAGCACAGAGAATAAAGGTCTTTTTACATAGCTGGTTAACGAGTGTTGATCAACAAGATTGGCATTCGTTAATCTAACTTTCCCAGAATGCATGGAGGACTATCATTCAGGCAGTCGTTCGCCCCCCACACTGTTTCATCGTTGTCGGCAGCACATTCCCCTTTTACACAATAGATGTGCTGCCTACGATGATGATTTTTGGTGCCAGATGCGATCAGTCGACAAATGAGCATGTGCCCGAACCTTCATACGACCCGATCATCAGCCAGGAGAACATTCTTGCTGATCATCAGGCCATGTAAATTTGCTGCAACTGGAAATCCCCTCCATTCATCTGAAAGCTTCATTCAGCTGAATGAAAAAGTCGTAGAAACCTATCTGCTGCATGTAAATATGCCGTTAGGACTATTAGGGACCACAATTTGTATTAACTAATTACTCATTCACACTGACCGATTTCAGTTGGCACCCGGAAATGCTTTGCATTCCCGCATCAAGACTCTAAATATCGTTTCTGGTTGGCGAGTCTAAGAATACAACACTGGGGCGAATCCAACCCAAACCATTCCTTTACTCCTTATCTATCCGTGTGATCTTAGGAAGTGTTGGCCAGTTACCGTGCTTTCACATGGGTGGAATTATTCTGCCCGTGGAATTTGCATTCCTGCAGGAGATTCTGGGCCAAAATTTGGGTTTTGATGCAGAATAGAAAATAGCTAAAATCTGCATTTAGCCTTGCGGATTTTTGTGCCGATTTCTGCAACGGCAAATTCTGCTGCATCCTGGCAGAATAATTGCGCCTGTGTGAAAGCACCCTTATAGGTCGTGAGGTTTTGTTTTACACATGACTCTAATAAAATGGTTTTTAATTACCTGAGTGAAAGCAGCCTCTTCCAGTGTCCTCTCCCCGAGCCTCAAGCAGAGCTGCTTTGATTTCAGATACCATGTACTGCTGACTATGCGTACCTGATTTCCAATAAATACAAATAACGAGGCCTCACGTCCGATCAGCGGCAGAGCAAGCTCCTCCGAGAACGCCTCTTGACAAACTGCTTCATCGATCTGGCGGCTGGAAGCTGCAAGCTGCATTAAACAGGCGTTTGATTTCTTGCCTAATGCTGCCACTGTGTAACAATTAGGCAAATGTAATATTTTCTTGTATTACATGGAAATCAATGCACCTTTTGCTCCCATGGAGTTGATCATGGTGAGAGATGAGCTGTCAAGGGTCAGAGGTCAACGTGACAATATCATTTCTCAGCATGGATAAAGCTGCTCTTCCATCTGTCACCGAGACCTCATTCACACTTCTGAACTGAGCTCGGAGCAGGTTGCAACTTGCAGAGAGTGAAATCTTTCAGACGCAACCGTTCAGCGCTATTTTTTTTTTTGTAGTGCTGGTAGAATGCAATAAGTAAATCCTGCAGAAGACAGCGAAGGGGCAGTCATTCCTGCGCAAAGAATAATGTCTTTACACAATCTCCAGCTGCTTCTTGGAAGTTCAAGAATTGCAGATCATCTGGCAGGTAAATGGTTAATGGTTCCCGACACTGACTGTAATTGAAACTTGGTACCCAGATCAGATCCCTGCCACCTTTCAACACTCTGTGTCCCTGTATTTTGTATCGTCCTACAGCTAGGGTCAGACAGATAGAGTGTCTTTGAAATAAGTCTCTCGCCCGCTGAAAGTTTAGACCCTCAACAGGGCAGACGGGGTGAAAGGATTGCAAGAAATGCCAAAGTTTGGTTTTGGAGATTGTAAAACGTTCAGGGTCAAATCACCAGGTGCTAATAAAAGAAGTTAGAGGGAGGACCTCTGATAATTGTTACCAGACATGTTTTGATCCCTGTAAACCACTAGATAAACTAAGATACTTACCCCCAACATTCCCTCAAGCCCAATCTCAAGGGTATATTCACATGCAGCAGAATTGTTGTAGACATTTTTGTGAATGATCCATGCATGTAAATGGGGCATGCAGAAATCTATGTGCTGACCGCCAAAACATCCCTATTCGAGTTAATGAGTTGCAGAAATATCTCCAACAAATCTGCAGTGTGTTGAAAATACTCTCTCCTACTAATAGTAATTGGACACCTGAGCAAGAATCAAAAGTAGTATTTATTTGCATATGGTAATACTTAGTGCTGTTCCTTTGGCCCTAATGACATCGGATAATCTCCATGGCATACATTATACTAACATCTGATACACTTCAGCTGATAATTCCCTGCATTCATCCTGCAAATGTCTGGTGAGTTCTCTCAAAGAAGATGCATTTTAAACGGGCGCAAGGAGTGTCGTCATTCAACAGTTGAGCAATAGTAGAACCTTCTATGGCGTGACAAATCGTGCTACTCCATCTTTACATCACATGGATATACTTGAGTGTGTTGTGCCATTATGGTCTGGAGAGGTTTTACGTGGCATGGTCTTGGTCCGCTGCTTGTAGTGGTAAGAACCATGAATACGGAGATTTACCTGGACATCCTAGACAATAATGTGCAGCTGACAATGTGGTAATACTTTGGGAATGGTCAGAAATACTTCTGATAAGACAACGCGCCTTATTACAAATCGAACACTGGTTTAAGCTGCTTTGAGGATATGGATGTTCCATTATTGGACTGGCTGCACAGAGTCCCAGCCTGAACCTACTGAACACCCTTGGGACAAACTGAAACGTCAATTCAGGAAATCTAAACAGTGTCCATCTTCTTTGACAGAACTCGCCAGACATTTGCACGACGAATGAAAGGGAATACCAGCTGAAGTGTATCAGATGTTAGTCGAAAGTATACCACAGAGAGAATCCAATGTCATTAGGGCCAAAGGAGCCCCACTAAGTATTACCATATGTAAATAAATACTACTTTTGATTGTAGCTCAGGTGTCCAATTATTTGAGTGCATACCCAAATGTTGAGTTCATACATACTTAGAATGAAAGCTTGGATCAGAGAAAAATTGAAACATTGTTTTCCATCAGACCCCCATAGTTTTACTGAACCAGACGTGGCATACCATAGAAACCTGGGATCAAAATTTATTTCCATAGAACCACTGGGGTTGGGGAATCTTGCAGTCATAACGACCACAAAATAATGGCTATCTGAAACCCATAAGGAAAAGTTGTCTGGACTATCCTTTGTGTATGGTGGCCTTCCGACTTTACCCGGATAGATGATGTCCAAAGAAACAAGGATCGGGCACATTAAAGTGCCATGAATGATCATTTTGTTCTTCATTCGGATGAGTCGCCAACAGAACTGTGTGGCTGTGACTTTCTTCACTGTTCCCATGGAAAACATGAACGTTCGGCCGTACGGAGTATATGGGGAAGCCAAGAAAAATAGCTGATGACCGACAGATATATTTGAAATAGGAATTACTTTTGATGAATCTGAGGTTGTCACATTAGCACTATTGGTGCTTCGGATTGGCCAAGAGGGCTGACAGTAGTGACAACTCTTGATGTCTACATGCTGCCTACTGTAGGGATAGTAGACTGCAATCTCTTCTGGGCAAATAGAAACTAATAAACATGATTAATACTCAACTGATGTGGTGCTACAATATAAATCGGCACTATTTAAATGAAGAGTTGAAAAAAGCGATTGAGAAGCAGAATTGAAATACCACGGTGGGTCACCAGGAGGTGTTGTAAGCCGTGGACAAGGCAATCAGACAAGTCTTCTCCAATCTCATTTGTATCATACTGTGCATGTAGCCATTTGAAACTTCTAATAGTTAAGACTCTGCTCACTTCTTTATATGTTAAATGGGCATAAATCAGTAAACCCAGTCATATTTGGAGAGGGTTATATGACTATTACTCCGGAGGGATCAGGTGTAATCAGAGAGTTTTATTTTGAGAAGATGAATAGCTAACGAAGGAAGGTTGTAAAACTCGTCAAGATCTCTGAACACGCGTGCTTATTAACTCTTGAAAGATTACCTATGACAAACAGATCAATAGGACACCGATTGCAATCAGCATATCTCAAGCTGTCACTCTCACTAATGTGCTTAATGCTGGGAGGCGTGTAGCCGCAACGTGGAATCTTAACACCATGGTGACAAGGCTGGAACATTCCCAGTGACAAAGCACAAACCCACACAATGCAGCAACAACAGGTTAAAGCGCACTATGATACATTAAGCCGTGCAGTGAAGGATCAGATATGTGGTTATTTTCCCCCTTTGATCGTTTTCTTCCTACATTGTCAATTTTTCATTAGATTTTTTTTTTTCTCGTTTAGATAGATTTCAGATTGCATCTACCGTATATCTCATTGTTTAAAACTTTGTGTAGACAAGCTGTGCAGTGAGATCACTGTTACGGCACACTGATTAATGTGCAGAGAATTGTAGAAGAGCAATCATTTTGTAAACACCTCTCTGTATTTAATGTAACCACATAAGGCCTCCTTCCCACGAACGGATTTACGCCGCGTAAATCCGCGGCAAAAATCCGCTGCGTTGCCCCCTGCTATTAGGTTCTATTGAACCTAATAGCACAATGCACATGATGCGTAATTCCACCGCGGAATTTCGCACCGTGAAATCTCCGTCCTCACCCGCAGCATGTTCTATTTGCCGCGGGTGTACGCGCTGACGGCTTCCATTGCAGTCAATGGAAGCCGTCCGTTCACGCTATCTCCCGCTGCAACCAGCGGAAGATAACGTGAAAAAACGCTTCCCCGCCTACCGCCACGCGTCATATGACGCGGCCGGCCGCGTCATGTGACGCGGTGGGCGTGTCACATGACGCGACGGCGGTGGGCGGGGAAGCGTCTTCACGCTATCTTCCGCTGGTAAGTATGGGGTCTCTGGGGGGGGCCGTGACGGGCTTCACTGCGGAATATTACGCGGCGGAGCCCGTCACGCTCGTGTGAAGCCGGCCTAAGAGTCTTGGAAAACCCCTTTAAACCCTTAAGGACATGGCCTATTTTTTGAGGGGGGATTTTCATCTCCACTTTTCAAAATCCATAACTTTTTTAGTATAAGGTGAAAAAAACAGCATCAGCGCCTACTATCTCATGATGGTTTTTAGTATTGGTGAATATAAGATAAACTCACCTGGTGCCCAGTGGAACTCTCTGCCCTGAGAGTCCACTGGCACCTTCTATCCACGTTCGCCTGCTTAACCACCCTGGGTCCTGGATCCGGATCTCCGGAGAGTCGTCTATGGGTTAACAGCCTTCAGAGCGGCTGTGATGGAGCAGCACATAAAAACAAAAAAAGAACCCCGCGCTCGCAGACTCCAGGGATTACGATGGGACACAGTGGTACGTATAATATATTTTTATTGCCAATACCAAATCACCCTTTTCAAGCATCCCTTTTAAGTATAAGGACTTCTTTTAAAGCGTTAATCATGCAGCATAAATTGCACAATACATTTTTTTTCGGTACGATTACAACGATCCAACCTTTTTATTTATTTTTTCCAAGTTTTTCCACTTTTCCCCAATAAAACCCCCTTTTTTGGAAATGATTTATTTTTCTAAATTGTTGCATTCAAAGTCCTATAACTTTTTTTTATTTTTACATGGATGGTGCTCTGTGAGGGCTTGTTTTTGCATAGCGAGCTGTAGTTTTTATGGGTACCATTTTGGGGTACATATGACTTTTTTGATCACTTTTATTGCTTATTTTTGCGAGACAAAATGAAAAAAATAAGCATTTTGCCTGTTTTTTACGAGTTTTTTTTTTTTTTAGTTTAAAAGGTTTTTATTGTAACAAATGTTTTTGAACACCGCTATAGGTGCATATTTGTGGGTTCATTTAGATTGCAACTCAACTGATCTTGAATTTTGCGAGCCTAATAAAGGCCTTTCGCCTGCATAGTTGAACAAAGAAAAAAAGTATTAACAAAATTACACGAACACCTTATGGAATAAGTACACAAATAAAGACACGACAAAGACCAGACAAAATCACATTACGAGGTAAATTTGATTGACAGGAAAATGTTTTTTTTGGGGGGGGGGGGGAAATAGAGGGAGAAGGGAGAGAGGGAAAAGGTTGGGGCAACAGGGTGGACCCCTTGAGATGACAGTGGTCTTTATGGACTCCTCTCAGAACTGTCCAGTTTCCACCCAGCTCTTAAATCTCTCTGAGGATTGGAAGGAGAGCCAGGCCTGCTACGTTCCGTAGAACTCCGCCCTCATTTCATCAAAGCACATAAGCTTATTCATCACTTCTGCCCATATCTCTCTATTGCGGACTTCCAAAGTCTAGGAATAATTCTTCTAGCAGCTAGGATGAAAAATCTCAGGAGACCCTTTTTAATCTTTTTGATAGGGCCTGGGAGGATTGAGAGCAGAGGCATCTCCATAGTTAGATGCACCCGAGTTGCACAGATACGGTTATAAACCAGCATTACTTCCTTCCAAAGGTCGGCCACACCAATACAGCTCCACCAATAGTGGCCCATAGTCCCCCTGTCACTGTTATATCTCCAGCAAGTAGGGGAAGTCTGGGGGAAAATCCTATGCAGCTGGTCTGGCATCCTATACCACCTCGATAAGATTTTAAAGGTGAAGTCCTGTAGTTTGCAAACAGGTGAAATTTTGTGGCACAGAACCCAGGTGGTCTCCCAGTCCTCCTTTGGGAGGCTCCGGCCCAGCTCCCTCTCCCAAGCCTCCACATATGGAGGCGTCTGGGCCTTCGACTCCTGATTCAGCAACAATTTATAGAGACTGGAAATCATGTGCCTCTTGGAGGTTGTGGACATACATATTTGCTCGAATGGTGTAAGAGAAGCAGTTAGATTCACCCGAGGAGCCAGGGACCCCACAAAACCCCTTAACTGAAAATACTGCAGCCATGCCCCGGGCAGGATCCCCACCTCACCTCCGCTAGAGGCCTCAGTCCGGAGTCCATCATTGCATCCCGTAATCATGGTAGTGGGGATGGCAACCAACCAAGAATGGGGGGCCCACTCATTGAAGACCAGGGGAGTGAGAGGACCAGGTACCGACACCAGACCACTGGCTGGAGCAAACTCCGCCAAGATTCGAAGTAGTTGAGCTATAAACGGCGAGATGCTGTGTATTAGACTAATGTACTTAGGAGGGATCCAAGCTGCACGCCACAATGACCTCGGGACCAAGGCATTCTCAGCCTCCACCCACAATTTGTAATGTAATGTAATGTAAGATACAAATGGCTATGCTGGCTTTATAGTTTAGTGCAAAGTCGGGTAGACTCAAGCCTCCCCCCTCCTTGATCCTTGTAAGCGGGGAGAAGCACATACGCGGTTTCCTCCCTCTCCACACGAATGTTGTGATAAGGGCCCGCAAGCCTTTCAAGTATGAGCCTGAAAGCTTGAGTAGGATCGTTTGACATAAGTAGAGGAACTTGGGTAGAGTCCATTTTGATTATGTTAACCACTCCCCACTCCAAGAGAGCAACAGCGTCTTCCACTTATTGAGGTCTTTCTCTAGGTCCGCAGCAAATGGCACGAAGTTAAGTTTGAACGCCTGCGAGACGTCAGCTGGTAATTGTATACCTAGATACTTTATTGCTGAGTGCCTCCAATGGAAGGGAAACTGACTTTCCAGGTGCGACGCCTTGGTCTGCGGCAACGACACATTCAGCACCTCTGCTTTTTGGGCGTTAACTTTGTAGTTACTGATTCTGCCAAAACGTTGGAATTCCTGCAAAATCACCGGAAGTCCAATACATGGGTTGGATAAGTAAAGTGACAGATCATTCGCAAAAAGTTCCATTTTATGCTCCATCTCCCCCATGCGAAATCCCATGATTGACCCATTTTGACGAATCGCTTTCACCAGGGCCTCCATAGTCAGGACATATAGGAACTGTGACAGAGGAAAATCCTGTCTAGTCCCGTTCCGTACTTGAAAGGCTTGTGAGAGGGCTCCATTGACCCTGATCCTGGGTGAGGGATTGTGATATAGGGCTAAGATGCGCTCCTTCATTCTTTGACCCACGCCTCTTTTGTCCAGGGTAGCAGACAGGAAGTTCCAACTGACCCTGTCAAACGCCTTTTCTGCGTTAACCGCTAGGATACACGGGACTATTCAAATGTTTAGATCTAGCGATCAGCGACAGGGCTTTATCCCTCATCTCTCTAACCGGGACAAAGCCCACTTGTTCCTTATGGATTAACAACGGGAATGCACTTTGTAGCCGTGTGGCTATCAGTTTTGCAAACAGTTTGATATCTATATTACGCAGAGAGTTTGGCTTGTAGTTGCCACACACCGAGGTGTTTTTACCAGGTTTAGGGATGACTGTGATATGTGCCATTAGGGCCTGAGCTAGGAAAGGGCACCCACGCCCCAATTCGTTGAAAGCCTGAGCACCAAAGGCAAGAGCTCCTCTTGGAACAATTTATAGAACCTGGCTGTGAAGCCATCCGATCCCGGGCTCTTACCCACTTTTAGATTTTTGATAAGTTCCGAGAGCTCTCCTGAGGAGAAGTCAGTCTCCAAGTCCTCCACCTCCTCTGCTGTCAGACTGTTGGGGCATTGAGGGCAAGATGAGCCTTGGTCTCCTGCGCCACGCTCTGTGAGCCCGATTTAGGTGCACTCTTCAATGTTGTAGAGCTTAGTGTAATAACTTCTAAACCCTGACAGTATGTCCGTGGCGGAGTGAACAAGACATCGTCGCCCTGACTGAATTTTAGGGACATGGGCAATAGCTGTCCTGAGGTGGAGTGCTCTAACTAGCCAGCTCCTGCACTTATCCCCATATTCAAAGGTGCCCCTGCGTAACCTATCCCTAAAAACCAGGGATCTTTGGTCAAGGACTCCCAGAATCTGTTGTCTCAGGGTCGATATTTCCACTTTAAGTAAGTCGCTCTGGGTTCTTTTGTTAGCTGCCTCCTTTGCCTGCAAGTTCAGTAAACGTTTTAATGCCTCCCACTGAGTGGGGGCTCCTGTGGGGTCCGAGTGATGAACTTCAACAAATTCCGCTATCACCTTTTTAATGTCTAGTACGTAAATGGGATCTTTTTGTAGATTGTCATTGAGTTTCCAGGAGAGGCCCCCCAGGCGACCACCCCATCCGGTGAACTCCCCAAACACTGGAGCATGATCAGACCAGATGAAGTCGCCCAAGGAGCATCTCGGGGAGAAATCCAACAGGCTCTGTGAGACCAGAAGGAAGTCAATCCTGGTGTACGAGTTGTGCACCGAAGAATGGAATGTGTACTCCCTAACCCCCAAGTTAAGGATCCTCCAAAAATCCACCAAATGTAGAACATTTAGGATTTTTTTTTAGAGAAAGTAGTGCTGATCATGGGACAGAGGTCCTACCTGAAGAGCTCTTGGTTCAGCACCAAGTTCAAGTCTCCGCCCAGGATGATCTTGGACCCCCCTGCAAATTCAGCCAACGTCCTTAGAATCCTGTTGGCACACGGCACCTGTTCCTGGTGGGGGAGATAAACATTAGCCAAGGTCACCATAGCAACGGTCACATCCACTTTCAGGAGGATATACCGCCCGTCTGGATCTATTTTAGAGTCCAGAACCAGGTGTCTAAACCCTTTGTGAAGCGCTATTGACACACCACCACCTTCTTTCGAGGGGTGGGGGCCATGGGACCAAGTTTACGGGTTTTTTAAAACCCTTTTTGCCGTGCAGGCTAAAAAGTGTGTTCAATTTATGGTACAAGTCATTACGGAAATGACGATACCAAATATGTGGGATTTAGAAAAAAAAATTATACTAATAGGGAAAAAAGCACAAAAAAAGTTGTTTTTTTAATATACTTTTTTTTCAATTTTGACATTGTTTCGATCCTTTTTTACACTATTTAGAATCATAGAATGGTAGAGTTGGAAGGGACCTCCAGGGTCATCGGGTTCAATCCCCTGCTCAGTGCAGGATTTACTAAATCATCCCAATAGAATCATAGAATGGTAGAGTTGGAAGGGACCTCCAGGGTCATCGGGTCCAACCCCCTGCTCAGTGCATTTGTGTCCCTGTGGGGGACTTGCACCATAGCACCTATGATCACTATGATAAAGCATTGCAGGACTCCTGCAATGCCTTATCACTAGTAATAGTGATCATAGGCACTGGCAATGCAGAACACCTGTATCTGGTGTCCTGTTGCTATGGCAACCCATTTGGGTCTCCGCGATTACATCACTAGAGTTCGATGACGTCACAGAGGGCGCACGCTTCCTCTGTGAACCCTTCACATGCCGAAATCTGCATAGATCACGCCAGGGAAGGGATTAACAGTGGGGGTCGCTGTCCCGATGCACCCCCGCAGTTGCAGCCGGAGGTCGGCTATTAGTGGCAGCCGGCTCCTGCTGCTGGATAGCGCGGGATCTCTTCTGATCTTGCGCAACCCTCAGGGCATAACTGTATGTCCTGTTGCGCTACCTTCCTGCCAGGATGTACAGTTATGCCCTGTGGCAGAAAGGGGTTAAGGACTATGTGACTTTCTGCAGTTATTTCGGTCAGCAGTATTTTTTATGTAACTGGAAAAAAAAATTATTATAATTCAAACTATATATTGTGCAACATTTGGATACATCTGTCCATTCACTTCTGTTGTTTACAAGAAAGTAACATATTATACATGTTTTTAGCAGCCTTGCAACGTGAAGCAGGGAATGTATGTTATACATTAAAATATTGGATCACTGAGCAGTGGAAAAACATCGCCTGATCGGATGAATCCAGATTTCTGTTGCACCAGGCAGATGGGAGGTCAGAATTGGTGACAAGAAGCAAAATTGATGACCCCTTCCTGTCACCTACTCAGAGTATGTCAATACCTCCTTCTAATTTACAGCAACTGTAAGAAGCTTCCTATCCACAAGGGCCAATATTTCTGCAGAAGGATATCAACACCCACTGGGATCTATGGTGCGACCAATTGCTACAGTTCTGAAGGCCAAAGGAGGTCCAATGTCCTACTAGATGGGGGTCTGTAATAAAGAGGCCATTCAGTGTATAACTCTTAGGTTGCATGTAAAACTGGATCACCTTTAATTACATAAAATCATACTTCTTAATAAGCTACTACAAGATTTATGTTGAACCATATAGGGTTACGTGAAAAACTAGTAGAGTTCGATTTCAAAAAAATTATTTGTACTTCATTAAAAGTGAAAAATATTGTTAGACTTTTTAAAATTGAATTTTGTATGTTTTCCATCTATATACTTACTGCCAAAAATAGAGGAACAATGTTCCCACACATCTGTGTGTTTTTCTTTTTCTTTTATACCTTATTGATCAAAATGGTGTACTGCTTATAATGATTGTTTTATGATATCTTTTGTGGGTCGTCCACAAGTAAAGCTGATAGATTGTGTTTTGTAGAGACATTTCGGATGGTTATTGCCTGTACTTTATATCTAAATGCTGAGTTCCCAGACTTGACTAGGATTAAGAGCTTAGGTTTGTAAAGTATAAACACTCATTCTGAGAATCCAAATTCGTCAGTGTTGAAACCAATAATTGCAGTATTTTAATTGTTTATCTGAAAGCACCTACAGTTGCAAGTAAGTGAGCCCTTTAGAACTACCTGGATTTTTGCATTGATTACTAATAAAATGGGGTCTGATTGTTGTTTTAAAGGGGATTTCCATGCAGATACTATTAATTACCTATCCTCAGGATGGGGCATCAATAATTGATCGGGTGGGTTCTGCCACTTCAATCAAGACCCCAGCCGATCAGCTGATTGGGCGCCAGCTGTTGGCACCATAATACATTGGGGACGGAGCTTAAGTAGTTTGCTCCGACCATTGTGTAGTGGTTAGCATTTATGATTGCAGGCTGGGGTCTCATTAAAATTTAATGATGGCTGCACCTGTAATTACAAGCGCTGGCCACTATACAGGGCTAGGAGCGATCTGCTTCTGTTTTGACCCCTGTATATTGTGGCACTGACAGCAGGCACCGAATCAACTGATTGTCTGTGGTCTTGAGTGGGGGACCCCAGCCAATCAATAATAATTGTATGGGAAACCCCTTTATATCCCAATTATAGACGAACACAATATAACCAATAAACACAAAACAACTGTACCGTGCATGTCTTTTATTGAGCACACTTAGTAAACATCCACAAGTGAACCTGTGTTTAATGAGTCTTCTGAGAGTTAATTAGCAAAAGGTGTTTCAATTGAAAAGAATCTGTCGCCATGTTTTTGCGGTGCTCGCTGAGAGCAGCATAAGGTAGTGCCTGTCACACTGATTATAGTGGTATTCCTGCTGTGTGGATCTGTGCAGTAGTTTTGGAGAAACTGCATTTCATTGGTACCGTGTTTCCCCGAAAATAAGAACGTGTCTTATATTAATTTTTGTTCAAAAAGGTTTAACTTTTTTACATGTATAGCTGCCTGGACATTATTTAAATTGACTTTTTAAATTAACTGTTAGCAGGGCTTAATTTTGGAGTAGGGCTTATATTTCAAGCATCCTCAAAAAGCCTGAAAAATCATTTTGCATCCTCAAAAATTCTGGAAAATCATGCTATGTCTTATTTTCAGGGTATGTCTTATTTTCAGGGAAACAGGGTAGTAGCCAGACACAGAACTAATCCTGCATATTCATGAGCTGCAGACTAGCCACACCCATCCTTCCAGCTAATGATCGTCAGCTCTCTTTCTATGCACAGAAATGAATAGAAAGCGGTCAATCATTGGCTGGAGAGCGGGGTGGGTAGTCTGCAGCTCATGAATATTCAGGACTACTTTGGGGAGTCCTCTATGCATGTACTGCTACTGATAAAATGCATGTTTCCCAAAAACTATTGCACAGATCCACACAGCAGACTGTAATCAGTGTGCCCGTCACTACCTTATGCTGCCCTGAGAGGGGGTTGCTTAAAGATGTTGACCAAGTCTCTTTAGAGTGACAAAATTAAAAGTATGGGCTTCACAGGTGCATTATCCATTAAAAAAGGCACACAAGGCCTGGTTACTGACAAATCGTTTCAAGAAAGATTGGTTAGTGTGATCATGTCTGAATGCAAGAAACTTTCAAAAAACCTCAGATGATGTCTTATAGAGGTGTATGATGCTGGCCAATGCTACAGAAGCATTGCTAAAGACCTGGATGTACATCAGTTCATGGTTAAACAATGGACTGTTGCTACTCTCCCTAGGAATGGGCATCCTGTTAAGATTGCAAAAATGTAATGAAAAAAGTTTGGTACCGTATTAGGCAGTAGAGCAAAATGATTGTTCCCAGCAAGAAAAAACATGTAATCTTGTAGATATTATACCTTATAATGGCTAAGGGCTCACACCTACTGGTGTTTTTTTCTCCACTGCGCTGCGAGAGCAAGTGAAAACTCGCCTTGCAGTGCGAGAAAAAACCCGGGATGACACCGGGATATCGCCAGTCTTGTCAATGGGGCCAACGGCAGCAGCGCTAGCCCCATTGAAAAGATATAGAGAATACCGCGGACTTCTGCCACAGCTGTGACAGCTGTGGCAGGAGTTTCCTCCATCCCCGCGGGGACCACTGGGTTGAAGGAATGCTCTGCCACAGCTGTCACAGCTGTGGCAGAAGTGCAGCATGCTATCCTATTGCTTTCAACGGGATCAGCGCTGCTGCTGGTCCCATTGAAAGCAGTAGTTTTTGGCAAACCTTGCAGTATGATTTTCGGGGAAGGGCTTGAAATATAAGCCCTTCCCTGAAAATCATCAATAAGTGGTAAAAAAAGTTTAAAAAAAAATACTCACCTATCCGCCGCTCACACGCGTCCTCCGGCTGGCTCACCGACACTGCTATCCAGCACTTTCAATAGCTAATGCTTAGCTATTGGCTGAGCGCTCAACCAATTACAGATAGTGCTTACCTATTCATTTATGAATAGCACTATCTTAGCTATTCATGAATGAATAGCTAAGCACTATCTGTAATTGGCTGAGCACTCAGCCAATCAGCATAGCCCTTTCAGGAGGCAGGGATTTTTAAATCCCCGGCTACTGAAAGTGCTGGATAGCAGTGTCGGGGAGCCAGCCGGAGGATACGTGTGAGCGGCGGATAGGTGAGTATTTTTTTAAACTTTTTTTTTTACCATTGATTGATGATTTTCAGGGAAGGGCTTATATTTTAAGTCCTTCCCCGAAAATCAGGGTTTGCCAAAAACCACTGCTTTCATTGGGACCGGCAGCAGCGCCGATCACATTGAAAGCAATGGGATAGCATGCTGCACTTCTGCCACAACTGTCACAGCTGTAGCAGAAGTCCTCGGCATTCTCCATATCTTTTCAATGGGGCTAGCGCTGCTGCCGCTGGCCCCATTGAAAGGACTGGCGATATCCCGGTCTCATTACGGCGTCTTTCTTGCGCTGCGAGTGTTTTCACTTGCTCTCGCAGTGCAAGATAGAAAATATCGCCAGTGGGTGTCCAGCCTAGCAAAAATACATGATGGTAATGCGAGCTTTCGAATGGTTCTTCTATGTCGTGTCTGTGACTAGAAAAGTCTGTCTCTCTTTAATTGTGTGGGGGTGAGATCTCATCCTCGTTTTCAGTTTTTGTCCTGTTTCTACAACATAAAGACCCCCTACAGCCCACTTACTGCACAGGATCAGGTACACAACATTGGATGAGGAACATGTGAATGTCCCTGGGCTCTTATAGTCCTGCTGTGTGTTGGGGATCCGTATCCTGTCCGCGGTCCGTACATGTGAGCAGGTCTTACAGCTCCTTACATTACAGGTTCCTTTTTGTGTGTCAGAGGGCAATCCTGATTATAAAGTTCCTCAAATTTGGAGTGCAATGGAAATCTTGAAAGAGGTTAGAGAACCCAAGATTAGCAGCAAAAGACCTACAGAAGAATCTACAAACTGCAAAAACCTCTGTTTGTGTCCACTGTTAGAAAATCATGGAACAGGAATGGTCTTCATGGAAGGACACTATGAAAGAAGCCGCTACTGTCCAGAGCACAATTGTAAATTAGCTAAAGAATGGTTGAAAAAAAAACTTTACCTTTTGGAATGGCCAACTCACCTGATCAAAATGTACAACCTGGGGGCACCAGAGCGTATTAACTTCTTTCATTACAACCAAACTGTATTGAGCTCTTATATGTATGATGATGTACTTGGCAATTGTTGTACAACTAATATTGAAAAATAAAGTTATCGTCTTCATATATTTTTTTAAATTTTTTTAAAATTTTTTTTTTTAGGTTCAAGAGGTTTTTATTTATTTTGTCAGTAAAATACAATGTGTACAATTTTTTTTGCTAGGTATGAAATAAACAGTGTTAACATACATGGAGGTCTGTCGTCCTTCTTCAGTTTGCATATCGCTCAAATAACTTATTTTAGCTGTGTAGATAATCCTGTGCGTCTCTTATAACATTTTGTCAGTTGTGTACTAATTGCTTACTAATTTCTTAAACTAAAAAAAAACAAAACAGAACTTGGAAGCACACCCTAAGGGAAATCTGGTTATCTATAGTTTAGGCTGAGTCAGGTGTTCATTGTCGCTGGTAGACATCTTGGAACCATTATGTTTATGGGGTGCTACCAGTGTTTCACGTCGTCTGTATCACTAAGATAGAGAAGGGGGGAAAAAAAAGAAGAGAGCAAGAAGGGTAGGGGGATGGGGAAAAGGGGGGGGGGGGGGGGACCGCCAGAGGCTCCGGGAGGGTAGGGGGGTTTCGAGATGGTCTGGTCTGTTCGTCGTCCGCTGCCCCCCATGTGGTATTGTCAGGGCCAGTGTCCCCTGAAAGTTGTGTTCAGTTCGGCGCCACTCCGCTAGTTAACCATCGGCCGAAATTGTCTTCATATATTTTTTATTGTTTTTATGTCAGAAAGCAGACTGGGCGAAAATTCACTATTACCGTCCGTCCGGGAACGTGTATTACAGGGTAGAAAAAAAGTGATCTGGAAATGTTTGCATGCAGTTGCTGATAAAAGTGGCACAATCAGGTATTAGTGGGGTTGTACCAAGATAGACCTTTATCATCTATCCACTGCTGAGACCCCCACCAGTCCTGAGAATGGGGTCCCATGTCCCTTTTTCGTCACTGAGGACTTGATTAACCCACTTGCAATGACGTCCTATTGAATGGAACAGCAATTGCATATGCACTGTGCTGTTCCATTCATTTCAATGGGGATGACGGAAATGGACAAGTACATGTATCTGACAAACTCCAACAGCACTGTTGAAAATGAATGGAGCAGTACTGTAAGGGCTCTTTCACATGAGCGTATGCGGCCCTGCGTTCTCTCGGCCGCACCGTAAAATTACATGAACGGCCGTTTGTTCCGCAATCACGTCCAGCGTTTTCTCTCCCATTCACACGACCGGGAGCGACGTTTTTAGCAAAAAAAAAATACGTTGAACACCCGAGAACCCACGCTCTGCAAAAATCCTCGGGATGCCTTCCAGTGGCTATGTAAGGGCACCTGTAAGCTTTTCCCTGCATTGGACACTGCTAAAATTTCTCCTACCTTTTTTCCCCAGCTCCCATAACAGTCTATGGGAGCCGCTGCCATATATTGGGCAAAAGATAGTTCAAGAACTATCCTTTTAGCCACTGTATATACGCCAGCCATATTTCGGTTGCGTATGTTCCATTTTTGACGGTCCGACATATTTACGCGGGCAGTGAGGAGGATAGGGGAATACGAGACCCCTGTTCTCTGCATTGGTGGGTGCCTCAGTGGTGAGACCCCACTGATTAGACTTTTATGATCTACCCTGTGATTAGGTGGTAAAAGTCTATTTTAGTACAACCCCTTTAAGAGCGCATTTAGACATTTACTGTAAAAAAAATTTTTCAAACGAGCAAAAGTGCGTGATAGTCGTTCGGTCTAAACACGCACCAACGACGTATGAGAATCGTTTGCTTTTCATTCGTCCATTTTTTTCTGCAGGCATAAAAATCATCATTGGCTGAACGATTCTCATATGAACTAGCCAACAATACATTTGCCTGTTTAAACAAGCTGAACGAGAATCCTCTTGGAGCCAGGCGGTCTGAGCTGCCACAGCAAGTTCAGCAATAATAAAGACAGACCTTGCAATAACTTGATGCCTAATGCTACCTGCAGCTACCACTAACGGGCGCTTACTGCAGACCTTATCATCATTGAGTTCAATGTATAATCAATATACAGTGGGCTCTTAAGCTCCCTCTAGTGGTAGTAGGCAGAATGTTATGTTTTACTTTTATTTCTAGGCAAGGAAATTGACATATATGCCAACTCTCCCAAAAATCTGCAGTTGACTCCCTGAAGAACTGAAGATCTAAATTTAACCCCTTGTCTACATGCATGTATTTTACCACTTCACTTTGTTCAATGGTAGCACATAGAATATCACTGGGATTTGCAGTGTTTTCATTCCTGGCTGTTATTGCTAAGTGATCGGGGTCACGTCCGTCCCGGATTCCGCATTGCAAATATGCCCGTGTGCAGCCGACCTTACATGTTTCTTTTTAGTATATGACTAAATAAAGTTGTTTTTGTTTTTTTTACTAAACTTTGATATTTGTAGCTGGTGAATGAGCTGGACCTTCTCTGTGGCCCATGCTCCATCCCTGCGCTTGAACTTGGTTGGTGGGCTAGTTCCTTTTTATTTAATGTTTTAGTATATGTCTTTAATGTATATGACTGAGGGCGTATTTACACGGGGGATTTTAGCGCGTTGCAAGATGCACAGAACACGCACGAAAATAGAACCTGCTATTTGCAATGGGCAACGGAAAAATCGCAGTATGTTCTATTTTTCTGGGAGTCTGCAGAAACCTTGACTGTTATTTCCAATGGATGTGCAAAAAAATAAATCACATTGCACTCGCATCGCACTTGCATATACATGACGTACATGCGAGAGCGAAGCGATTTTTATTTTTCCTTCTGAAAATACATGACATTTTCATGCGTGTGTAAAATGCATGTGAAAATTGCATGTTCAGCGATTTCCTCACAAAATGTATCACACTCGTATGCAAAATCATATGATTACAAGCGTGATATCAGTTCGAGTTTCTTGGGCCAATATCGCGCTGAGCCGTGTAAATACAACCTAAGTTGCAATGTTCTGTTTGATCCGTTTCACACTAACTATCAACGTGTACCCCGGCTCCTGATGCCTCGCAGAGATCTTCCCTTTGCATAAACAACCAGTGTGCTGAAACGTCTCGCACCGCGGGCCTCACATGATGCTGATGTCAGAAAACTGCACTCGAAAAACCTCTTATCCCAACTCTATGCTACTACCTGTACTGGGTGTCTACTTGCTTACTGGTTTTGGTTCTGTAGAACATTCAAATTGTCCATTTCTTTAATAGTAACCCTGTATATTCTAAGTTAAAGCTCATTCAGACTGTCGTATGCGAGTTGCGCCCAAGTATCCCGGATGCAACTGCCATTGCATCTCCTAACCCTGCATCTGTGCCGCAAGCGCTAAATGGAGCTTCCAACGCAGGTGTGAACATAACTGAAGAAGTGCTTCTCAGAAAAGACTTAAAGGTTGTCACTAAAGATGAGCGAACACACTCGTTAGGGCGATTTTGCAATCGAGCACCGCTTTTTTTCGAGTAACTGACTACTCGGGCGAAAAGATTCGGGGGGCGCCGGGGGTGAGCGGGGGGTAGCAGTACGGAACAGGGGGGAGCTCTCTCTTCCCCCCCCCCCACTCCCTTCTGCAACCCCCCGCTCACCCCCGGCGCCCCCCGAATCTTTTCGATCGAGTAGTCAGTTACTCGAAAAAAAGCGGTGTTCGATTGCAAAATCGCCCTAAACGAGTACGTTCGCTCATCTCTAGTTATGAGGTCTGTAAATGGGGTCTGCAGTTGTTATTGGGACTGTCCTGGGGACTCTAGGGGCCTGGGAGAGTCTTTATTTCTGAGAGTGCAGTTGTTTAGGAGTGTATACAGCAATCCAGTGAGGGGTCTATATCCATTTAGGGGGTCTATTGTGTGATCTGTACTAATTTAGGGATATGCTGAAGGGGGTAATATATGCTACACTGTAAGTTCGGGAGGAGTCATATTAATAAGTGGGGCATAAGGAAAAAATATCACGCTGTGTGCGCCACCTTTTCTTCTCCCCTTCAGAATCTCTATGTCTTTTCTCAAAAGTTGACAAACATGGGATTTGCTATAGAAATATATTAAGAAATTAAAACGAATATTCTGCTATTGATTACAGATAGTCCCCTACTTGCAAACAGTCGTGAAACGAACTTCGCTACATAAGATCAAACCTGTCTGTAAGGGCTTATTCCGACGTGCGTATATCGGCCGGGTTTTCATGCCCAGCCGATATACGTTGTCCTTTTCTGCAGGGGGAGGAGGCAGGCCGGGAGCAGGAACAGTGCACTGAGATCCCGCCCCCTCACCACTGTTTGCATGGGAGGGGCGAGGCAGGGGTGGAACTAAGTTCCGCCCCCTCCCATTGCAAACAGTGGCAAAGGGCTCTCAACCCGTCCAGCCTCCTCCCGCTGCAGAGAGAGACCGCGTATATCGGCCAGGCGTGAAAACCGGCCGATTTACGGACGTCTGAATAAGCCCTAAGGGCACCTTCACACTAGCGATACAATCACGCGGTTTTCGTGCGATGTGAGAGTGAGTGAAAATGCAGAATTATGAAACCAGTGATTTTCAATGGTTTCCTGCACATTTGCGATGTTTTTTCTCATGCGATATTGCAAGAAGAAAAAAAATTGCATCTTATCTTTCGGCATTTTACGTTTTTTTAATCTCCCATGTTTCCCCATGGAGCCTCCTTTTTATTGCATCGCAAAGCACAAACTTACGTTTTTAACATTAGAAAGACCTATTGAATTTCGTGTTAAATCGTGGCAAAATCACGTGAAAAAAAACACTCCAGAAAATCACAAGTGGCGGCAATATTTTTGCAGGAAAAAGCATTGCTGACGCTCAAACCTCTCGTGATCACAATTGCGATTTTGCCGCGATTTTCTCACGGCGATATTGCGATCACCAGTGTGAAGGAGCTCCAAGTACGAGGTAATGCCATAGCATTACATCATACTGTATAGCGATCGGACAGGCATACTAGCAGGCCATGCCATGGGCACGGCTTGATAGGCATTCCTCATGGGCAACCCTGAGGCCTTTCAGAAGGTTCCTGGCTGCCATTGCAACCACACAGCAACCCGCGATTTGACCGTACAGGCCCCTGAACATTGGATGCATGCTGTTACTTACAACACACACCCGCCTGCAACAGCTCTTATAAGCCTTGCCACTGCCATTTACAGGGTTAACTGCTCCGATGAACGGCGCAGCTTATTGGAGCTGTTGCGGGCGGGTGTCGGCTGTAAGAAACAGCCGGCACCCGACGTTCTATGGAGCAGGATCTACCAGCAATCTCCCTCTATACAAGCATTTGTTCGGACATACGAACAGCTTCCTGGAATGGAAGCTGTTCGTACGTAGGGGACTTTCTGCACGGGGATGTTCAGAACGGGGCTACCATATTTTTTCTGGACAACATATTTAAAAATGACCTGACAGCCACCATTTTTACATTGATAAATCGTAGTAAACGATAACGTTTCTAAGTGATGCTTGTCTAAGCGTCGGATCCGGATATGAACTCATTACCAGCGTTTACTGTGAGCCATAAAATGTGGACAATTACGGCCATATTGACTGTTTCAGTACCACCGACCCCAAATACATCATGGATGGTGGGAAAAAAGTGTCCTATATTTATGGCCTGGCCAGGAATTTCCAGAAGGACTGTGGGATTGCAGATCCTGCGGCCGTATGGCTGCTTCCAGACTAGCGAACTTTAAATTCGTATTTGTTTTGCAAACCGTAATACGTCACTAATGTAAATCTGCGTATCTATTCACATGGTGGCGGTTTTCACAGCCGTCTTTGCCTGCGGATTGGTATTCTTTTCTATTAGCATCTGTCCTGTAGGAAACAAAACCAATGCCCGCCCATACGGATGACATAGGGTTCCAATATCATCTGTAGCCCAGCCGTATCACAGACGTGTTACAATGCGCTCGTCTGAAACTAGCCTAATATGCATACTAAGATGAAGTTGTTTCGGTCATCTCTTTCTGACCTAACGAGGCAGCTTTTTCAGTCAGGAGTGTGAAAACGTTGGGGTGACAACTTATGTGGAAGATCCACATCCAACTCAACAGACTTTTTCCTTCACTGTAGAGAACCCTTTCATGTAATATAGACCTTTGTGCTCTTTAATATGACCTCAGAGATCTGAATTTCCAGCTTTAACACAATTAATGTAAACATGAGTCAATTGCCAATCACAAACATGGCGCCCACGTGTTCACGTGACGACTTTTCCCTTTCTAAATATGGCGACATGTCCGCTGCCCTTTTCTTCCCCAGTCTTCCGGCTCCGGACTCTTTGGTTCCGCCAGTCACACTTAGTCCCCGGAGGCCCCGTACGATGTGACCCGGCGGGGCCGGGATGCTGTTACTTGGCTACGAGCCCCCTCAGGACATGGACAGCCAGGCCTTGGTCATCCGGATCCGCATTCCTGACGGCGGCGCTGTGGACTGGACCGTCCAGCCGGCAACACAGCTGCTGTTCCGGGATATCCTGGTAAGAGAGGCCACAGGGGACGCGCTGGGTGACCCTGCTGATGTCACCGTGACGTCACGCGCGGCTCCAGGTGTGCTGGGATGCCCCAGTCTCTGCCAGGTCTGTTGTGTGGTGCCCACATAACAGGGGCACATGTAGTTGTGGGGTAGCATTCACAGCCCTGCTGGAATCTGCTCTCTGGTACTGAGACTTCTCAAGTGTCCAAAGAGGAAAGCAGCTAACATATTGTACACTCCAAAAAGTATGCCATAGTGCCCCTTCATGTCAGTACCAACCACAACACAGTGCCCGCTTATTGCTGCCACCCAGATCCTCTGCACACGGTGGGGATGGCTTCTCGCGGCCCAACCGTACGCACAGCTGCGACACAAATTACTGACAAAATTGTGAGGCCAGTGCGTGTGTTTGGTATCATAGAGATACGATTTTATTTATTTATTTTCTTCCACGAGCAGAAATCGCAATTGGTTTCCGCTATGTGGTTTCCATAGAATGCTATGGAAGGTATTTGCTGCAGAGTCCGGAGGTGGACGCCCGCCCGGATTCCTCAATGCCAATCCGCCTGTGTGCAGCCGGCCTAATAGTAATAGTGTGATCAAGTGTCAGCCTAACAGCAATTATAAGCCCCATGTGTCTCCTTAATGGTAACTGTGCCCCTGATTACTAATGGTGCCCCATTAGTAGTAAATGTGCCTTCAAACTAATGACAGTGCCACCTTACTAGTAGGTGAGTAGCGTTGTCGTGTTGCCTTACTACCGTAGTACCTTAATAGTAATTATGCCCCATAGTAATATTTTTGTTCCTCAATATTAGTATTACTGTGCCATGCAGCGTACTTATCTGTCCATGACTGGCGTAGAGTCCTCTTCTGACGATACAGCGACGACATTGTGCCGCTTGCAGGTCCCAGCCACGGTCTGTAAGTTCTTCTGGTTGCAGGGCATCTTGGCGTCCTGCACTCCGCCGCTACCACTTTCTTCTGTTGTGGTCTTGAGTTTCACTCCTGCCATTTTTTTTTCTGAGAGTAGAGCGTCTGGCAGCACAAGTCAGTGTGCCGGGCAGAGGAAACCGGTGGTAGTGGAACTCGGGGTATGGAGCAGCCCTAACCATCTGCTCAGTGACCGGCCTGGCACGGCACCCATAACTATGCGAATGTACGACCGTGGATCCACACGTGGTTCAGTCCTATACAAAGGGCAAATTCCGTGTGCTAAATTCGTAGTGTGGATATCTGCATCAAGACATGACATGTGACTTCCTTTTTTTCCGCATGCAGAATTGGAATCCACTTGTGATAAAACTCCCATATAGCCCACGGCATGGCTTCCCATTCAAGGTAATGGTATACGGATTTGCAACGGAATTGATGCAGAATCTACAACAAGTCCGCGGCAAGATTCTTCCATGTGAGCGTGCCTGACAGTTTGATGGCATGTCTGTTCTACTAAATTCTTGTATTCCCCATAAAGTAATAATGCTGGAGGATCCTTTCTTTGTATTACCATCTCCCTTGTCAAAGGCAATGGGTTCATTAACACTTTGACAATGTGCAAACAGCGTTGGCAGTGCCAGATTGTGTAGGGACATGTCCTGGCTCACGGAAACGGGTCGGATTCCATGAGCGTATATCCGCAGCGGAAGACTTGCGTATGACTGCCGAAGCGAATTGCGCATGGTCACGTATGCTTGTGGTTTACCGCTTATGACCGTGTATCACGCGCACAGAAGAACGATCACAGGCTGGTAATTACATCAGAAAAAATTGCCCAACCCCCTGGAAACACCCTTCTATCGCCCAGGCGGCATTCTCTTGTGCTGCTCTGAGAGCCTTCAGAACGGAATACTGATCTCCAGACTTGGCTTGTTTACATGACTTTTTTTGGAAGTAGTATAAACCACTTTAAAAACCCCTTTCTTGTGGAGGAAGAACCCAGAAGAACAATCGGAGGTTGCAGACAGCAGTCTGGATGGGTGTTGCAACGCAGACTCTGCCCATAAATTCCTGCTTTCTCTATTCCATTTATTATCTGGTCTCCTAGCAACTTGCGAGCGAATCCGCGTCCATAGGCAAGGTAAATGTGTATACACTGCTGATCGAACGCATTCATAGAGGTCAATGGGGCTCATGCGTGCTGATGAATCCAAGGTAAAACCGAGCATGCTGCAATTTTTCTTCCACTTGCGCAATCCGCAATTTCTACCCACAGGTATGAGCGAAACAAGGAAAGTCAATGCATTTGATTGACCGCGTATTACCGCGTATCGAATGCACAGATGGCAATGGCTGAATCCGCAATTCAAATCCGTTGGTGTGAGACCGACCTAACAGGGTGAATGATAATGCATGTCAATTTATACATGTATCGATTACCAGGAAGATTAACAGAGGAACGTTACCATGCAGAATTCTGAGAACTGATAGTTATTTCACGGGGCGTATATTTATTAAAACAGAAGAGCCGTCCGCTCCTATTTGATGTGGATACAAATGTTTCAGTTTTGCTGATACGTTGTTCTCTTCTTGTTTCCTTCTCCCTAGGACGTGATTGGCCAGGTCCTCCCGGACGCAACAACAACAGCATTTGAATGTGAGCAAGATATTTTTGTCTTTGTTCTAGGAATTAGGATGAAGTCACCAAACGGAAAGTCTTGGCACCTTAACGTAACCCTCCTGTCCTGGACAAACAAAGGTGGCCGCTTCTCTGACTACCTGATGCACTGTGCATTAGTATACAGAAGTAGTCGAAGACACTACGCCTGCTTTGATTGGCCAGTGCTGCCCATGTGAGCGTTGCTGGCCAATCAGATCCGTGTGTAAAGGCTTAGGGTCATTTTACACGAGCAGATAAATCATTCAGATTCCAGAATCTCGCGAGAATCTGAATGATTACAATCATGCTCTGACCTAATGACGCATGAGAATTCGTTCACTTCTCTTCAGTTTCCACTTACAGAAAGCTGAATAAGGGATCAGCTCGTCTAAACGGGTAGTCTGTCACTTATGAACTACTGCCTGCTTACTGTGAATGGAGGTCGACTGCCAAGAACGATTCCCGCCCCGCTCTGCTTCCATTCGCTAGCAATGCTCGTTCTCGTGTAAAAGCACATGAACAATTATCACTGGGACGACCTGTTGGGCATCTGCACCCGACAAGTCGTCCCGTGTAAAAGGGTTCTTAGACTACTGGCCTTCTACCAATGCCCAGTATGCAATAGGTAGTCATTGTGGCCATCTTTGCTTGTCCAGGTCCAGAGGGTTGCTTTAAGGGTGTCTTACCCGCACATGTTGGCACACCTTAGTAACCACCCATATGCCTTTTTACGGTGGTAATTAATGGGCTTTACAGCCCTGCATCAGAATACCGGCACAGGTCTGATGTGCCGGTAGGAGCAGGGACCTAGCTGTCTGGTGACAGCCCGGCACTTGTTCTAACAATGGTATTGGAGAAAAAAAAAGCCCTTTCTTTTCCCATTTTTAGTTTTTTCTCCCCCATTTAAAAAAATCGTAACTTTTATTTAGTCCTGAACATTGCTGTATGAGGGCTTGTTTTTTGCGGGTCGAGTTGTATTTTTCAATGGTACTATTAAATGTACCATGTAATGTACTGAAAAACGTAAAAAAAAATTCAAAGTGAAATAAAATGAAAAGAAATGACATTCTGCCATCTTTCAGTGCGTTTTGTTTCTACGGTGCACAAACTGCAGCAAAAGTGACATAATAACTTGATTCTATGGATCATACAACAGCCTTCACAGAGTAGGTAAATAAATACCGAGCGGTGTAAAGCAAATAGTTAGAATGCACGCCTCCCTGGACTGGATCCCGAATCCAGTAATTGCATTGACTTTTTTCACAAAAGAAGGACGCAGCATCCACGGCATAAATGCATATCCTAAAAGGACACTTTATTCATGTGGTCCATACGGTGGCTTACTTCATTCATGTGGTCATTACGGTGGCTTACAGCTGTAAGCCACTGTATGGAGCACATGAATAAAGTGTCCTTTTAGGATATGCATTTATGCCGTGGATGCTGCGTCCTTCTTTTCTTTCTTTTCTGTACTACTTTTATTTTTATTTTTTTTTTTCAAATACATTTAATTTTTTTAAATTATTTTCTGCCGCCTTCTTCTGACTGCCTTGACTTTTTTATTTTTCTGTTGACATAGTTGTGCAAGGGCTCATTTTTTGCAGGACATCCTGCAGTTTGCGTTTGGTACTATTTTGGAATACATATGACTTTTTGATTGCTTTATATTGTATTTTTTTTCTTGGAGACAGGGTGACCAAAAAAGGGTATTTTTGGCGTTCTTTTTTTTTTTTTTCTGACGTCAGTCATTGTGCAGGGAAAATAATGCGTTCCTTTGATAGATTGGACCTTTACTGACAGCGATGTCAAATATGCATTTTTGTTTTATTATTTAGATTTTTTATTATAAATATGGCAAACTTTATTACTTTTTTTTTTTTTAATAGTTAGTAAAACTTTTTAAATCTTATGTTTACTTTTTTTCTTAGTCCCCAGAGGGGACAACAACTTGCGATTTGATCGCTCCTGCAGTATGATATAATGCATAGCTCATGCTTTCACCATTTCAACCTTTTACATTTCAATATACAGCAAAACACAGATTAGATTAAAAAATACAAATTCCACGCGGACGAAGTCGTGGGTAACAAGCTTGTGTTATATGTTCCCAAAAATGTCACTAGAGCTCATTCCGCAAAAAATAAGCTCTCATAGAGCTCCGCCAATGGAAACATTAAACCTGCTCAGGCTCCTGAAATAGCAAACTAAAAATACAGGGTTTTTAGTGTACAAAAATAGCAAAACCTGAAAACTGCATAAACTTGGTATTGCTGGAATTGTGCTTACCCAGAGAATAATGTTGTAATATTATTTATAATACACGCTGAACCCCCATAAAACTGCAATAAAAAAACAACGGTGGAATAATTTTTTTCCCTATCCATTCCCCATCAGAAAAAAATAAAATAAAATGATATAACGCATTATATGTCCACTCAAATTATGCGACTAAAAAATATAACTTGTCTTGCAAAAACAAGCTCTCATACGGCTACATTGATGGAAAAATTAAAATGACATGGCTCCTGGAATGTGACGACGAACACAACTGAAAAATTATTAGGTCACTAAATGGGCCCATCACTAAGGGGTTAAAAACTTCTTAGTGCAGCCATTAACATGTGGCGCTCACTGCAAATGTGTTGGGCACATTTTTTTTCAGAATTTTACTGTGGCATTTGCAGTGTTAAAAAATCATGAATTTTTGCCCAAGTCATACATGCACCAAAATTTGACGTTCTGGTGCCTGGACTGGTCA